>NC_092811.1:52473463-52815338 GCF_040954645.1 Diabrotica undecimpunctata
CCACATTGTGTCGTTCTTTATAATTATAAAAATACGATCCACTATTAGCCGGTGGAACAATTGCTATGTGCTTCCCATCTATCGCACCAAGACAGTGAGGAAAGTTCTATCGTTCTTCATACATCTTGGCTATTTCTTTCCATTCTTTTTCAGATGTAAGAAACTGAAATATAAAAATATCAGTGTTACCATATATAAAATAATTAGCAAGTTTTTTTTATGCTAGAACACATATATTAAAAGTATTTGTATTGTTTCAGAGAGAGAACACTAAAGATTCTTCAATTGCTGATCAACAATATTCATCTGACAGGGTATCTTCTGACAATCTCGAAGCTCGATCGACATCGTCAAACAATAATTCGCCTCGCCCACCTAAACCTGGTAAAAGAAAAAGAAACGATGAAAGCATAGCCAACGAAGTATTGGAATCGGCACGAGATCACTTTAAACGTCCTCGTCCAGTTTTAACAGAAGATCGTTGTGATATTATTGGCAAAAATGTTGCGATAAAATTGAGGACTTTAGATGCAAAACAAATTATAGTCGCAGAAAAACTTATTAACGATGTACTTTTTGAAGCAGAAATAGCAGGCCTCGGTCCTGAACACGCCTATATTAATATGAGAGATGTTTTGAGAAAAAGTCAACGAAGATATGTCCCTGTTCAGCAATATCGACAAGTGTATCAAGCCTCCCCTACTTCAAATAGGGGTTATAATAACCCTGTAAGCTTTGTTTCTCCCGGAGCTCCAAGCCCAACCTGCCTTCCATTTTCCAACAGTCAATATTCAGAGCATCCTTCTCCAAACAGTCTCCAAGCGATCCCTATTCTACACAAATGCAACCACCTACATCTAGGGGAAATCAGCCCGGTGAAACAGATATAGTTGTATCGACTCTAAATTCTGCAGCAACATTCCTTCATCATTTTTATGTTAATAATGAATAATGTGTACAAAACAGTTGAATTTTTGTAGGTTAATATTAAAAAAAAATGTTATTTTCTTAATAAATATTATCTGTAATAACTAACAGTGTTTTAATTACTCACTTACCTTTAAATAATCTTTTCTGAGAACTTTGTACAAGGCTTCACATGTTTCAGGAATAATTTTTCCAAGCGCTTGAGATGAAATAATTGCTGAGAATTTTAAATCCTCGTAACTTCTTCCAGTTGCGAGAAATCTCAACGTAACTGATAATCTTTCATGTGCAGAAATACTATTTCTCATAACTGTGTCTTTCTTTTTTATCATAGGAGTAACCATTTCAAGTAATTTAATGTATGTTTTCTCGTCCATCCGGAGATAGTTTTTAAAATCTTCTGGTTCAAATTTGAATTCATTTAATAAGTTAACTTGACTGTATGTTTTTCTTTTCAACAACCAATGCTTACACCACTTTTTTCGCTTATTTTTCACTGTTTTTTTAACTTTTGTTTTCAAAATTAAAACAAGGCCCAACAATGCCAACGCGTCATCGTCTTCAATCGATGTCATCGTTAAAGGAACTGAAGACCGCACCCGGTACACCGGAGAGTCCCCATACACGCTACCGCTGTTTCGTTGACCTGTACAGGCATACCTGCACAGGTAGACCTCTCCGGTAGACCGTAGTGTGTATGGCGTGCATAACAGAGCACCAGCAAAATATCTATAGTGGGGATTGCAAGCATCGATTCTTACTAGCTGCGATACGGGTCTATACTTGTTGATTTTGCGTCAGTGAAGTCATAACTTCGTAGACATACGCATTGGTATTTGCACGTTTTTTCACAATGTGTTTCGTAAAAAGGGTTTATTTGAAGAAGAATTATTAGAACTTGCTTTTAACAGTGATTCAGACCCCAACTTTGATGATGAATAAGAGAAGTGCTACGGGTGGGAAAATATTTGCGAACCGACGTGCAGTGATAGTAAGAAAAACCATGACAGTTCAGAAAGTGACACCGAACTCGTTGTTCCTGATATTCCACAACCCAAAAGACGAAAAACAAAACAAAAAGAATCGGATCCTTTCGAGTGGCAAGAAAAAATATTGCTCCTACAATACATAATTTTTCAAACGATGGCTCTGGATGTTGTATTGAAGCATTGTCGGACAGTCCATCTGTCCTACAAGTGTTTGAAACCTTTTTTACACAAGAGAATGGAAAAAGTCGTTGAACAAACCAATATATTCGGTGATAATACCAATTCTGGAATGCCTGACCCTTCTCACATGAAAAACTGGCAAAACACAGATATTCATGAGATGTATGTTTTTATTGCCGTATCTTTGCTCATGCTACAACTAAAAAAGCAGACTGCGTGATTATTGGACCAAAGATGCTTTACTAGACACACCAACATTTCAACAGTGTATGCCTCGAGATAGATATTTTCAGCTATTGAGAAATATCCACTTTTCGGATAACAATAACTGTAACTTAAATGACCGTCTTGTGAAAATTAGAAGCATAAGTGACTATTTTAGGAATATTTTCAAGAAAAACTTCTATCCATTTGAAAATATTTCCATAGATGAAAGCCTTATGTTATTCAAAGGACGTATCTCGTTTCGCCAATATCTTCCGAAAAAAAGGCATCGTTTTGGAATTAAGTTTTTTCTTGCCGTGGATTGTGAAACCGGTTATATATTAGATTTCATAATATATACCGAAGCGGATACAGATATAATAAAGTCTGTTTTAGACTATAACATAAAATGATATAAGAAAATGGTATACCAAAAAATTACATGAAATGATTGTGCACAATATTAATGCAAGAAGTTTTGTGTATTACATTGTCACATTTTCATACTAGAATATGTTATGTGATTCTGCGCATTACATGCTAAAAAGTATATTTTTATTTTGGTACATGTGCTGTTAACCTCAATGTTCTTCTTTTTCTTTTAACAATATTTTAACCTCATTTTTCCCATTGATATATAATACAAACTTTGCCATAGTTTTACCTTTGTTATTTTATATAAGATATATTATATAATGGATAAGAAAATTCTATTATTATCCGCTGCTTCTATTGCAACATTTCTTCTTATTCAAACAAGCAAGAAAAAACGCCAACGAAATATGTGGTCTAGAGCTTGGCTTCAGAAAAGACAAGAAGGTCGTGGTGTTTTAAGTATGTTGGAAACAGAACTTAAAGACAATGATCCTGAAAAATATAGGCAGTTTTTAAGAATGTGTGAGCCACAGTTTAATGAACTTCTTGAGCTTATTCGAGAAGATATTACCAAACAGGATACAATTTTAAGACAAAGTGTATCTGCAGAGAATAGATAAGTAATTCTGTTAAGAATATCAAGTTTTGCAAATAATATTTAGTTATGATTTTGATTTTAGGTTGGCTCTAACTTTACGTTTCTTAGCAACTGGTGAATCATATCGTTCTTTGATATTTTCAACTCGAATTCATGAAAGTACGATTAGTTTGATAGTACCAGAAGTATGTAAAGTGATTTACCAAAGACTAAAAGATGAATACATGAAGATGCCTCAAACTGTAAGCGAGTGGCAACAAGTGGCAAGTGACTTTGAAAATTTGTGGCAATTTCCAATGTGCCTTGGAGCAATTGATGGCAAGCATATTAACTTTCGTGCTCCACGAAGCAGTGGATCTTATTTTTACAATTATAAAGGACAGTTCAGTTATAGTACTGCTAGCAGTATCAAATGCTGAATATAAATTCCTATATGTTAATGTAGTAGTAAATGAGTGATGGGAATCCTCACTCAAAAAAGCCATGGATAGAAATATACTTAATTTTCCTCAAGAGCAAAATAAACATTGTTGTGCCACATGTATTTGTTTGCGATGATGCATTTCCCTTATCAGAACACATGATGAAACCTTATCCCACAAGAAATTTATCAAATGATAAAAGAATTTTTAATTATCGTTTGTCTCGAGCACGGAGAGTTATTGAAAATGCATTTGGCATAATGTCCAATAGGTTTAGAGTGCTTTTATCAACAATAAATTTGAAGATAAAGTTGAAACAATCACTCTTGCCTGTTGTGTCCTGCACAATTTTTTAATTTCAAAAAATTCAACGTATGCGGAAACTGAGACAATGGATGCACACTTAATAAATCTATCTCAAGCACAAAGTCCTAATAGGCCAGCAGAAATTGCTTTATCTGTCAAGAGATAAATTTAAAAATCATTTTATGAATGAATGTTCTGTACCTTGGCAAAATAAATGTCTTATGTAATTAAAATAGTATTGTACAGATTTATATTTAATAAAACACAATTTTTATTGTAATCTTTTTATTATTTTTTATCAACTAGATGTATAAATTACCTACTTTTTTATTCTAGCTCTTCACGTTGGGCTTCATACAAAATATTGTCAATTTTTTGTTTAACTTGTAATAATCTTTTTTTATTTTTGAAAGTCTCTCTGTCACATATTTTCCATAAAGGGAGTTATCATCCTCATTTGATGCACTACTAATAGCACGTGCAATGCTGTCTAAAGCATCTGATGCTTTATCTGTTAATGATGGTTCCACCTTCTTCCTTTTTTTATTTGGTGTCTCATACACTTCATCTGAAGTTTCTTGAACCTCATTTGAAAGAGGTGATAAAATTCCATCATCACCTACTTCATACACCATATCTAAGTCGTGACTTGACGTACTGGCTGTTTCATTGATATCGAATGATGAGACTGCCTTTCTAATTGTAAGGAATTCATTTACAAATTGAAGCTTATTGTTGTACCATAGTTTTGGGACATATATCTGCAAACATATAAATATGATTAATAAACATATTGCTTACAAATTCTGTAATGTATTTTACCTCATTTACTCCAGCGCCACTTTTTTGCGATTCTAATACTTTTCTTCTCTCTGCACCATAAGTATTTCGGATTCCATTCCACTTCCTTTGTATTTCAGAAATTGGCTTTTGAATAATTTCGCTTAACTGATTTAAATCCACATTTCTTTTCTGTTTATTGTGATAATCTTTGTGTCTAACATTAAACAAACATGGATTTAATTCATAACCTTCTATCAACTGAATTATATTCTCCGTTGACCAAGACATTTTTATTAATTATGTATTTTAATTTAAATACAAAACACAACTTTTAGATCAAAACAAAATCAAGTTAACCTAAGAAAACCAACGTGACGGCGTCACGGTATAACCAAAGAATATAGACGCATATGCGTATATATTCATTTCTATGAAGAATATAACCTAACTGCGCATGCGTGTGTACTAATAATTGGTATAAAATAGGACATGTTCTAATTTCTATAACATTTTTTGTTAACAGATTTTGTTTTCTGTTTTACATTATGACAAAACTTAGTATACCATTTTCTTATATCATTTTATGTTATAGTCTAAAACAGACTTTACTCAGTATTCTGAGAATCTTGGTATATCTGGAAACATCGTTATGATACTGACCGAGCCATATCGGAATAATGGCCACAAAATTTACATGGACAACTGGTACAGCAGTCTATTACTGGCTGAAGCTTTATCTGAAAAAAAGACTAATTGTTGCGGAACTGTAAAATAGAATCGAAAACTTATGCCAAAATTTAAAAATAATCTGGAAAAAAGTTCTGTACAATACTTTTCTACTGACAAATCTTTGGCACTCAAATGGAAAGATAAAAGAGACGTTGTAATGTTAACATCCATGCATGAAGCTAATATATCTAAAACCAATAACAGCAGAAACTAAGAAGATGAAAAACCTAAATGTATTATCGCGTACAATACGAATATGGATGGAGTCGACAGAACAGACATGCTCCTAAGTTCTACTGAATCCGTAAGGAAAAAACGTGAAATGGTACAAAAAGGTCTTTTCTCATATACTTGACCTGGTTGTACTAAATTCACATGCTATGTACAAAGTCAAAACTGGGAAAAACATTCCTCTATTGGATTTCCAGAGAGGTTTGGTAAAACGAATTTTACAAAATAAACAAAGCACTTCTCTGTGACTGTCACGAAGTAATAGACCGAATGCTGGTGATCATCAATTACGGTTGGTAGAAAGACATTTTCCTACGCTGTATCCGTTACGAGAAAACAGGCGACCTTTGTCATAAAGATGTGTCGTTTGTGCCAAACGCAAAAAGGACGTGTGTCAAAAGTGTAATGTGCCTTTGTGTGTAGTAAGTTGTTTTGAACGATATCATATAATTTTAAAATTTTGAGTTCTGTATTGTTGAATTTGTTTCAAAATTAGAATTAATGTTTTTTTTGTGCACATTTTTTGGTTATTTTGCTTCTTTTATGAAGTTTTAATTCAAATAAAAATGATTTTTTTAGTAATTAACTTGTTTCTTTTTCTAATAACGCCAATACGAATAGAAAAATAAATAAAAATGAATATATGTAATTACCACCATAATTAATGATTGTGACAGGGAAGAGGAATTAATCAGCAACTGTTGACTTTGTCCGTACTGGGAGACTACTACGTTTCACCTGATGCCGACTCAAAATGGTTAAAATAGAGGGCCGTAGAGGTGTATGAAGAAAACAAGTTTCTTGGTTAAAAAACATTCGTGAATGGACACAGATAACAAATGCCGGACAATTATTCCATATTGCAGAAGACCGAGAAGCCTTCGCAATGGTGATCGTTAACGTCGGATAATTCTGATATGGCACGCAAAGAAGAATGTCTTTAAAAGGTCTCATTATATCAGTTTTTATACAATAACTTTCAATAAAATTAAATGAAAGAAATCATAAATTCCTTTCATTTTTAATATTTACTGTGGCCGGAACCGGTACTTGGAAATTGTATGCTCCAGCTTAGGCCATTCCTGTGGCCTCAACCGGGTATGCATGTTTTGATTTGCGGCCACTGTGGCCAGAATTAGCACATTTTTGTGAATTTTAGTAATAAATTAATATTTGAAATAATTGAGCCCTTCTTTACCGATATTTCGACATACTGAAGGGAAGAACAAATAGAAATGTTTACATTTTTTACAGATAAAAATCATATTAATCGCAATATCAATAAAATATTTTAAAACAATTTAAAATTGCACGTTTTCTATTTTTAGGTAAAGACATGAAATGTCAACTCGATTTTGCTTTTATTATTAAATTATTTAATAAAACTAATTAAATGTTGAAGAATTTCATTATTTGGTTATCAATAAATTAGAAGCCCATTGGAAACAAATGTGTTTCAGTATTTTTTTTCAGTGACGAAACTGCAACAATTAAAAAAAAATGAAAAGTGCAGAAAACAAAAGGAATTAAAACGCCAATTGTTTAATTATACACCAGAAGCATTCAAACATGATTTAGATGCAGTTAGACTTGGCATGCCTGTTCAAACCGCTTCCAAAACATTTCATATCCCCAGAAGTACCCTTAGATATAAATTGGATGGGAGTCGGCCGGAAACAACTGGTAAAGCAGGACCAACGTGTGTGTTGGGAGATGATCTCGAAAAAACATTATGCTCATGGATGAAAACTTCGTGTAAAAGAGGTTTTCCGGTAACCAAAGATGGACTGTGGTATTCTGTTCAAAAAATATTGAATGAGAATAAAACCCACGCGACACCCACAACTTTCAGTCAAACAATCCGAGTACATCAGCACAGCTCGTGCAGCTATCACACCAGAAAAATTAAAAAATGGTTCTAAAATGTTTTAGTTGATCTTGGAGATGATGTTGCAGTATTGGAAGATCCCAAACTAATTTGGAACATGGATGAGACATCATTTTATCTTAACCCTTCAGGTAGTTGGGTAATTGCAGAAAAAGGTAAACATGTATATGCGACCTCATCGAACAGTGACAAATAAAACATCACCACTCTAATTGCCGTAAATGCGCAGGGCGATTATGCTCCCCCATTAATAATGTACAAATTTGACAGAATTCCATCTACATATTTTAAAGCAGCACCACCTCATTGGGAGATAGGGAAGTCAAAAAATGGATGGATGACCGCAGAATCATTCTTTGAATATTTTCAGAACGTGTTTCACCCATTTTTTATTAAACAAAACTACGTTCTTTCTGTAATTATTTTTTGGATGGACATTCGTCCCATTTAAGTTTACAATTAACTCATCTTTTACCATTGGTGCGTTAACGCACCAGTTCAGTTTTATTTTTTTCTTGACATCAGTAATCAAATATTTTGAAATTCTTATGAATTCATTTGATTTTTGAAGTTCCATACAACTCATAACAAATACACCCTTTTATATAACAAATAAAATAAGTCTACAATAAATATTCAAAAATTAGTACAATTGGTGTTGTCCGGACGTTCATCTTTTATGTATGTTTTGAACTATTGATTTTCCGTATATTTTAAAAATATGTTAAAATTAGTAACAGGAAAGACTGAAATTACAATACTGTACGAGGAAATGTTTGTGTCTTTTCAGTTTTTTTTTGTAACGTTACCCCAAACACTAATGGTGCGTTAACGCACCACTGGCTAAATATGTAGTTTCACTACAATCTCATAAAATATCAGTGTCAACCGCTCATCCCCACTAACAATGTTATTGGATTTGGCCTTGAAGGACCTAAAAGTATTGGAATGTTGTATTTATTTTTTATGTTAGTCTTGTTATAAACGCCGTTGAGTTTGATTCTATTTTTTACTTGGTGATAATAAATTACTCATTCCATTCTTGTTATAATTATGCCCAAATTTCTTACACAAAAACAGCTTGACGAAGCTTTAGAGGAGGTAGTTGATGAGTTGGAAAATGATGGTACGTATTTTTATTTTACATTGTCTTGTATGCAGACTACAGCAGCTGTAATTTTTAGGTGAAATAGATATCGTTTATATTCCGCCAGACGAGAACGAATTAACTGATGAGGAAGATATTCCAGATCCAGAGGGAATTGGAAATGAATTTATAGGCCACAATAAAGATATTGCCGGCACTTTTGAAATCCACACTAGTGAGGAAGATTTACATGATGTAGGAGATTTGAATTTCGTAGCGGAATCTTCGAGTGACAATTCATTACATATAAACAGTAAATCCAGAAGTAAGAAAAAAAATGTGAAAGAGAGTCCCAAGTGGAAAAAAGGTCAATTTTTGCATAAGCAGTTACATGAGTCAAATGAAAAAGCATCTACTGAATCTCTGAAGGCTTTGGAAGGACTGACACCGTTAGAAATTTTCTTTCTATTTTTTGACTTAGATATTCAAGATATGATTGTTCGATATTCTTTACAATATGCTCATGCCAATAACAGATATAATTTTAGTATAAATAGAAAAGACCTTCTCAACTTCATTGGAATTTTAATTTTATCAGGATACCACACGTTACCTCAAACCCACATGTATAATATTGGTCACTTGATGAAGATAAAGGGGTACAGGTTGTAAAAGACTGCATGAGCCGTAACAAATTTACCTCCATAAAACGCAATTTGCATTTAAGTGATAGTGGACGACTTGATACCAGTGATACATTTTGTAAATTGCGCCCATTTTTTCACAAAGCGAATGAGAAATTCATGCAATTT
The DNA here is from genome assembly GCF_040954645.1 of Diabrotica undecimpunctata. Classification (NCBI taxonomy): domain Eukaryota; kingdom Metazoa; phylum Arthropoda; class Insecta; order Coleoptera; family Chrysomelidae; genus Diabrotica; species Diabrotica undecimpunctata. Next base: position 52,482,995 of record NC_092811.1, read on the forward strand.
GGTGTGTTCTCACATAACATATCTATAGATGAAGAAATGGTTCCGTATTTTGGACGACACAGGACCGCAAGCCAATAAGGTTCGGTTTTAAACTTTGGTGTATTTGTTCATCTGCTGAGCCAGTGGATAAAAAACAATCATTGGGTACCAGAGTTATTCTGAAGTTATTATCAATAATAAAAAATACGAATAATCACAATATATTTTTCGATAATTTCTTCTCATCCTATGGTTTATTTCGAACACTGAAAGAACAAGGATTTTTTGCAACAGGCACTATAAGAGCCGATAGAACAGAAGGGTGTCCTCTACAGTGTCCAAATCTAATGAAAAAAAGCCCTAGGGGTTGTTATGACTCTTAGTTTGAGGAGAATACGCACATTTCTTTAGTAAGGTGGCACGATAACTCAATAGTTACATTGATCAGCACTCATTACCATATTGAACCATTGGAAACTACAAGGAGATACAGCCGACCACAAAAAAAATTGTTAGTGTTCCACAGACTGCAGTTATTTACCAATATAATAAAAATATGGGTGGTGTAGATTTACATGACAATGGTGTATCCAACTACCGGATAAAGGTTATGGGTAAGAAGTGGTGGTGGCCCTTAATTAAAAATGTCTTGGATAATATGATCGTCAAATCGTGGAAAATATATAATATAGCAAATGATGATAAAATGTCGCAAATCGACTTTAGATCTTACCTAGCTTTGCGACTTTTGAAATTCGAAAATACCAGAGAATCTCAAGCGGCTCCAGTAAATGTACCAAATGAATTTCGCACAGATCATCTGGATCACGTTATCTTTAAACAGAAAAAGCGTAGACGTTGCAGAGTGTGCCATAATCATACAGTATATATGTGCCAAAAGTGCAAAGTTCATTTGCACGCCAACTGTTTTTCGCAATACCATTGTTAACGATTTTAGCCAGTGGTGCGTTTACGCACCAGTGTTTTTTTTGTAAATTACGAACATGAAAAATTTTTTTGTTATATTTTTTTCTTAATTAGGCTTGACTTTAATGAATAAAACTATTCTGTCAAATTATATTCGTTTTTATTACCCTTGGTAAAAGATGGGTTAAAGCTTATAAAAGTTTCACAGTTACTAGTATTTAGTTTCTAGTGAATGATAAATCATGAAAATGTCAGATCGCACCAAAAAATTACTTGATATTGCTTTGGACAATGTAAATAAACCCGATGAATAAATAACAACTGCTCCGTCTCATAGACTACGACCTCGTGCAGAGTCAAGTTAAATTATTTTATTTATTTGTTTTAATACTAAGTTTAATATTAGAACCTACTATCCATAATTAATTATGGTTTTGGTGTTTTTTAAATTTCTAATCATATCTCACACACGATCTAATGTAACTTAACTAACTACAAATAACATACTTCTGTACAGGGTGTTACAACAGTGTCGACTCGAAAAACTATAGGGTAACTCCTGAGGTCATTTGTAAACAAAAAGGTCAAATAAATTTTTTTATTTGAAAAATATTTTTTAAATATTTTTGATAAAAATACTTCCTCACTGAGAAGCAGAGCAGGGTCCTCCCTAAAAACCTTTTGGATGATTGTAGAAAATTATTTCTTATTGGATTTGTTTTTAAAAAAATTTGCAGTCTCTTTTGCCATGACCCCATTGAGGCGTATGTTACAGCCTCTTCCACGCATTGGCTGAATAAATGTAATAATCTCTCTCTTCAACAGTTAGAAGCCGGATTGAAAGTAGACTGCAGATAATAATAACAAATTGAATTTATTCCATGTTACATGTTGACGATTAGTATGATTTTAAGTTATTTTTTTTTCTTACAGAAAAAATACAACACATAATCTTCCTAAAGACAATGAATCATTCCTGTTCTCTTCCGATGACCCGGTTATTGATCCAGACATTACCCTGCAAGATCTTGTTGGAAATTACAGCTATAAAGACTACGATTTTCCAGAATCAAAGTCAACTAATATGGAGACATTCTCTGGGAATAAAAACCAATTCGGTACTTATAACATCGCCAGAAAAAGCAGACTTGGAAGATCATCAGCCAACATTTATATCCCTGGAAAATGTACCTTGTACAGGAGTTTACACAGAGACACCAGCAGCTTACCCTTCGGGCCCCTATCCTAGAGTAATTACGAGTAACGAAGCTCCGGAAACAGCAGACTTGGAAGACTATCAGCCATCATTTGCATCACTGAAAAATATACGCGAAGCGTCAGTATCTATCGCGTTCGAACGTTCGAATTAGTATAGTTTAGTTAGTTACTAAGCTTAAGCTAAGCAAGCTAATTGAGTCTGTGTCTGATTTGGTGTGACATAGTGATTGAAGGTATTTTTAAGCATTTTTGTACACAATAGATAAGGATTGTAACATTTTATAATATTTTTTTGTAATCCGACATTATTATTATTATGCTAATAATTATTAGTTACTTTGATTTCATTAGTTAGATCTCAACCGTAATTTAACTATGATCTATTTTTACCTTGTGCATTTGTTTGAATTTATACTACTGCCTAAATGTTAACTATCTTCCGTTGAGGTTTCGTTTTAACTATCCAACTAAATTCCATAATTATATTTTAATTTTATGTTTTTCGTATTTTTCTGTTTCAGTTTTACTTTCAGTTAATTTTGAAATGTCGCTTGAACAAATTTTGTTTTTCTAAATTTGTTGCCTCTTACGGTTCGTTTTCCATTGTTTTATGTATATTAACTCTAATTAATTTTTCTTGTGTGATAAAATATGTTTCACTTTTTAACTAGTACGACATGATTTATTTTTTCATATTACTGATCTAAAATCTCGTTTTTCTCATTCTTTCTTTCTCTCTTTATCCCATCGGGGTCCATTTTCTCATTATGTATCATGAATATTTTATTCGTTTTGCCTTTATACGTACGTTACTATGTTTTCTTAAATAAATTCTTTTATTTCTGTTGCATTTTCACCCTCATATAAATTTGGTTCTCATAATTTTTCTTTTTAGTACTTTTAGGTTAATTTTTTATTACTCTGCTATTAGTCTCATCTTTTTTGTGCGTCTTTGTTCAATCGTTTATTATTACAATTCAAACAGATTATTACTTACAACCCAATTTAATGATAATAAAGTAGAAACTCTGTAAACAATGTAATGTATAATTTAATTTAAATACTCTTACATGAAAATCCTCTTAACATGGTGTGTATACAACGGAGAAAATGGACTTTAAAAGATCGAGCAGACAATCTTGGAACATACTTAGAAAGTTAGGCGGAAGTGCCCCGCCCGTTAGAAAACCCCACTTTTTGTTCCCCGACCAAATAGCTAGCAGAATAGTGACCCTATCTAGGGCTTCACGTGACAAAGAGCATACAAAATATATAAAAAAGGAACTCAACAACTTACGTCAAACAGCTGGACATAACCCAAGGTTCTTCCACGAATTCACCAACGAAGAAATAACATCAGCCCTCCGAGGCATGAAAACTGGCAAGGCGCCTGGTTTTGATGGAATACATCCCGAGTTCCTACTACAATGCGGTCAAAGGACAAAAAAAAAATGGTTGGCTGCGTTCTATTCACTGATCCTTAAAACTGGAAACATACCAAAAGCTTTTAAAAAGAGCAAAATAATTGCTGTATTAAAACCCAATAAACCCCACGATAAAGTTGAAAGCTACCGTCCTATACCACTTCTCAGTTGCTGCTATAAACTGCTGGAACGACTTATCCTAAACCGAATAGGCCCACAAACTCTTGAAAATATTCCACTCGAACAAGCATCTTTCATACCTTAATCTAAGCTGCGCAGATCAGGTTCTAAGTCTAACTACGCATATAGAAGCAGGCTTCCAAAAGCAACAAAAGACGGCTGTAGTCTTTGTGGATTTGACAGTTGCCTACGGCACAGTATGGAAGGAGGGACTCCTCTATAAACTAACCAAACTAATCTTATGCCAAAGAATATTGCAACTAATAAATAACATGCTCTCTCATCTATACTTCCAGATAATCCACGGTAATGACAAAAGCAAAGAGAGGAAATTAAATAATGGACTACCCCAAGGATCAGTCCTTCCTCCGATGCTTTTCAACTTATATATATCGGACCTACCTGACAGTGATGGAAGAAAGTTTGGCTACGCTGACGACCTAGCAATAGCAGTATAACACAAACAGTTTGAAATTACTCAAAACGTGCTGACAAACGACCTCAACAAACTATATGAATATTTCACAAAATGGCGCCTGATATCCAACTTAAATAAAACTGAGGTAAGCTATTTTTACGTCAATAACAAACCGGCAAACCAAAAATTAGAGGTCAAAATGAGAAATGTAGCACTACCCTACCAACCCTACCCAAAATATCTGGGGGTTACCTTGGACAGGACTCTCTCGTTTAAAAAACATCTACAAATAACTGCACAAAAAATAAGTAGTAGAAATAACCTTATCCAGAATCTTTGTGATACCAACTGGGGCGCATCTGCGGACACACTACGAACATCTGTGCTAAGTTTGGTTTATTATGTGGCAGAGTACTGTGCACCGGTCTGGCTAAATAGTCGTCATGTGAAAATAGTTGATAGGCAGCTTAATATAGCAATGAGAATGATTAGCGGCTGCATTAAGACTACTCCACTATATTGGCTTCCGATCCTTAGCCATATTCCTCCGCCTATTCTACGAAGACAAAACGCCTTGATAACGGAGTATTCGAAAGTAAATAGCAACTTGCAACTACCAATCCATGAAGACATCCCGAGTTTAGCAGCAAACCGACTCCCATCCAGACAACCACCCATAAGAACAGCCCAACAGCTAACAGCAGATGATTTCAATGTTACCTCTAGATGGCGCACGCTGTAGACTGAGGAAGTCCCACCTGAAGTATCCAACCTTATTGACCCAGTCCAAAAGCCTGATGGCTTCGACCAGCCACGAAACATATAGAAGAGCCTAAACCGAATTAGAACGGGACATGCAGTACGCGCACACAACCTACATAAATGGGGAAAACAGCCTACCTACAGCTACGACTATGGAGCTCCAGGTCAAACCATCCAACACATAGTGGAGACATGTGAATTGAGGGCATATCGAGGGGACCTAAAAGACTTTTTCAAAACTACGCCTGCAAGCCTTGAATGGATAGCTCAACTTGACTTAAAGATATAACCTTATATGTTTGTATTATCTTATATTTTATCTGTATTTTGTCTATGTTCTTTCTTATCTGTATTTTTGAATTATGTACTTATGTTTTTTACAATTATTACTGTATTTACTCCATGTATTGAGCCATACGCTAAATAAATAAACATGGTGAGTAGTAGAGCGAGCGGGGTTCAAACTCACTTTGGTAACCTGTCCATCAGGGTCTCTGATGGAACGTATCGATGGCCTGATTTGACCTTGGGGATGTACAAGAAGTGATCGACAATGACCAGAGGGTTGTAAGAAGTGGTCGCTTATCGCTTGATCTCTTCTTCTTTCCCGAAGAAGTGATCGGCAATGACCAGAGGGTCGTAAGAAGTGGCCGCTTATCTCTTGATCTCTTCTTCTCAGCCGAAGAATTGTCACCTACGTTACCTGTATGTTTTACACCTGTCTCACTTGTCTCTTCTTTGTCTTACCTGTCCTGAAGAAGTAAAAGAAGCGGTCGACAATGACCAGAGGGGGTGTCTTTGAGTGGAGTCTTTGTATGTCGAGTGCAAAACTCATCGCTTATCGCTTCATCTCCTCTTCTTTTCGTTAAATTTGTACAGGGTGATCGAAATAAATGTGTATTGAGGTTTGGAAATTTGTTTTGTAGTGGCGAATCAAAAAATAAATTGTACGGACTTGCTTAGACGTATCTGTCTAGCCTAGCCTAGCCTATCGGTTAATTTTAAATTGACCTATTTGATCTTTATTGTAATGCAGAAAATAGTACAAAACATGTTTATCATTAAAACGTTTATTATTCCAAACTTAATTTATGCTTATCTAAATAAAATGTGCTTATCTGCATATAATGTATTTTCATGACCTATTTGACCTAAAAAAGCATTAACGTCAGCGTTATCGTTCAATATGTTTATTGCATGTATAATCTGTTTTCGATGAAGAAATAAAAATATAATCACGTTGCATAGCGTGTTGTAGAAATGCGTCAATGTATTTTTTTTAATGTAGTAAAAATACTTCGTGACCAATTTGACCTAAAAATGCATTATCGTCAGCGTTATCCTTCAATGTGTTTATTGCATGTATAATGTGTTTTCGATGAAGAAATAAAAATATAATCACGTTGCATAGCGTGTTGTAGAAATGCGTCAATGTATTTTTTTTTAAATATAGTATAAATACAGGATTGATTTTGCTAGCTGGTATTTGTGTCGTCCTGAAGTTTACGTTGGTCTTTGAACATGAGTGGTAGTAAAGTGATTGATCAAATTTCCACTGAAATGGTGCAGAAGATGGAAACAGTAAGTAGATTAATTAAAACTAAAACTGATTTACAAAACTATATAAAATATTTGAAAAAACAAATTTTATTGTTAAAAAAAAATGTATAAAAAATAGGGCTACTTGTGTTAGAAATTTTCATTGTGTAGAGGCGAATCTATCCATCCTTAAAACATATCTAGAAAATTTTAAAAACAAATTAAATGTTAGAAAAAATATTAACAGAAGGTTATTGTGGCAGGATTTGGAATATTGTTTTTATAGCAGGCTTTATCATAAATTTAAAATATAAAGACCCTAAACTGTTTATGGAAAAGGCTTTTAAAAGTTTTTCAATTCAAATTAAAAAAAATTTAGTTTCATGTATGTTAAAAGTTAATGTAATTTTTTATGGACTTTTCATCAAACCTCAGGATGGTGAAACGTCTGTTAAACATTTTTCCACGAAAAATGCATTAATTGATAAAAATGCAAACATAAAGGATTGGTATAAAATCAATTGTATAGATACCGTTTTAAGAAAGTTTGAAGATTTTCAAGAAAAAGACAGTGGATGGGCACTATCTCACATTTTAAATTTAAAAGTTAATATAAACAAATATAATCCATTACTTAGTGGTATTTCAACATACGTTGAGCTACCTAAGTATATAAAGAATACTCGAAGTGTAATTAATGTTAGAAATTCTGATCCTTACTGTTTTCTTTGGTCCGTTGTTGCTGCCTTACATCCTGCCACAAAAAATGTTGACCGAACATCATCTTATCCTCATTTTAGTACAATATTAAAATTTGATAATATCAGTTTTCCTATTGATATTAAAGATATTTCAAAATTTAAAAAATTAAATAAACTTACTATAAATGAAGGGGTTAGAATACAAAGGGTACAAGTACCTTTGTCTTATAAAATGAGATATATGTACTCCTGAAAACTAGATACAATTATTTATTGGAATACATAGGATCCAAGTGCATTTTGTAACTCCTAACGCCACCTTTTGGGTACTGGAAAAAGTATGTGAATACAATTGTAGATATTGTTAGAATACAACGGATGGAAGTGTACTTGTACCCTTTGTATTCTTACTTAATTAGCCTTGAGTGACTTTAATATACCTTACTTTTAGTACAATACTTTGAATTATTGTTTTTGTGTTCATTTGTTAATTAGCTAAAGCTAAACTAAAACGTTTTAACTAATAGATAAATATTACTACTGACGAATCATAACAATGGAGAGCGACGAAGGTAAGTTTTTTGTTAATTTTAAACAATAGTATTACACTATTCACATTTATTTTTCCTAATTTTTGTAAGGTTATTTATTTTTGTTTCCAGATCCTTACAAAACCGATGAAGATGACTCGTACCACCCTTCTGGGAGCAGTACTGATAGTGAAAGTGGTTATAGGAATGAAGCCAACTCTATAACAAATGAGGCAATGTCATCCGTAAGTAGTCTATCTTCTAAAAAAACTAGAAAACGGCAAAGGCAAGAATCCTCATGGAAAATTAAAAAACGTCAAAATCTACGAACCCACGGGAAAGAGTATGTGTGCCGTAAAATGAAATTACACGAGGCCAAATCTTTAGTCGCGTATCCACATCAATGTCGTTATAAATGTACAGAAAATATATCTCAAAATGAAAGACGGCAATTATTTAATGCGTTTTATGAACTGCCATCGTACGACCACCAGACATCATTCTTGTCGTCGTGTATAAAAAAGTAAGTGTTGCAAAAAGAAAAATGAACAGAAACATAAGCAAGGGTTTTAGTACACAAATTTTTTGTTGCAAAAACAAGTGTGCAAGCCATATTTTTTTAAAAACGTTTGACATTTCAAACAAAAGATTTACATTTGTATGCAAAAAAACCAGTGGCCTTGGAATAGTTAAACCAGATAAAAGAGGTAAAAGACCGAGCAATAGAAAGATCAGTGGAATCGACACAAAATTGATTACTGATCACATCAACAAATTTCCGAGATACAGAAGTCACTATTCTAGGAAAGACAATGCCGCTTCAAGGTATTTGTCTTCAGAGTTAAACGTACAGTGTATGTATAATATATACAAAGAGATCTGCCTTGAAGATAATAGGACCCCAGTCAAGTTATCTTATTACAGATATGTGTTCAATAATCATTTCAATTTACGATTTCATAGACCACATTCTGATACCTGTTCCAGATGTGATACCAAAATATTATTAAACACTCAACAGATCAAAGAAATGTCGCTGAAACTAAGGTCCACCAACATAAAGCTGAGCTAGCCTGCGAAACAAAAAAAATAGATATAGATACCTACATATCTTCAGCAGATACCTTAGTTGTATGTTTTGATCTGCAACAAACTTTACCCACTCCGCTGATCACAACATCTAAAGTGTTTTATTTGAGGCAGTTGTGGACATATAATTTTTGTGTTTACGATTTGTTGCACAACAAGGCTCATGTTTACGTGGTCTGAAAATATTGCTTCGAGAGGGTCACAGGCAATAGGATCGTATCTTCTGCAGTTCATCAAGTCGCTACCACCAACTGTAACAAAACTTATTGCCTACAGTGATTCCTGTGGAGGGCAAAATAAAAATAAATACATATGCAAATTGTTCATGTTTCTTGTACAAGCTACTCAGAGGAAATCCACCATACATTTTTAGAACCTGGACACACGTATATGGAATGTGATCGTGCATTTGCTCTTATTGAACAAGCCAAAAGAAAAAATCCACAAGTATTTATCCCACAACATTGGACTTCCGTTATAAAATCATCTGCAAGAAGTTTTGTTGTGCATGAAATGACTCAACAAATGTTTTTTACATTCCAAAAATTAAATACTCTAAACAATCCAAAACTAGATGTGGAAAAAAAGCCTCTATATTTTAGAGAGATAAACCACTTTAAATACTCTAAAGATGCTGCAATATTTCCATTTCAATTTAAACATACTCTTCAAGAGGACTTTCCGTTTTCTAAATGGGTATCCGTTTTACCAAGAGGTCGACTTTCCCTCAAATTAGAGAATATATTGTCCACAAATACCGACGATATAACGATTACCACAGCAAAGTGGAAGGATCTCCAAACATTACTAGACTATATACCACCTGTCTATCATCAGTTTTACAAGGATAGCAAAAAGGACAAAGCAAGACAGTCTACAACTCGAAAGTCCAATAATGTGACAGCTTCAACTTCCAGGGTAGCGCATGAATCAGATTCTGACAACGATATGGATGATAGTGCCATAATTAACTCTGATTATGAGAATGTATAGTAAAATATGTGTTATTATGTGAATAAATTTATAATAGCCTATAGATATTTTGTTTTCACCTGTTACTAATGCTGAAATAATGCTGGAATACAACGGGTACAAGTACCTCTTTTGCATTTTTTATGGAAAAAAAAGCTTTAAATGATTAACCCTTTAATCGGCAAGACCGTCTGCAGAGGGTCTTTACTCTAACCTAAGTATTTTTTCAATAACAGGTGTGATCGAGCTGAACGACAAAACCGTTTGTAGGTACTGAAAATACGAATCTAACGGTACCAGTTTGAAGGTTGTAGGTTTATTTGATTTACAGCGGCTGGCATTTATGTCGCGACAATCGTATGAATCAGACGTTAAAATTATTTGTGTGTACGGGAAATATCAAAGAATTTTAAAAAGTGCTTTCTAGTTGAGAAATAAACACGAAAATTTTTGTGGTAAGTAGTTATTATGTATATTTATTGATTTACTACTGTGTGTGGAGGAAATAAGAAGTGGAATTGAAATACCGCGCATTTAGTGAAGGCCGTTTGCAGACGGTCTTGTCGCTTAGTTTCAAAATTTTTCTCCTTACTTTTTATTATTACGCGTATTTTTGTTCTTTTTTTTACCTACTAAACATGCGTTTATTATTTTTTTATGTAGAAAATGGAGGGAAAACGTGGTGTAAAAGGATGTAAGAGAGCCTGGGCGGCAGGAAAAGGATTCGATGTATCTACTCTGAGTGAAGAAGAAATACTAGACATTATGGAATCGTTTACGGATGAAGAAGATGTCGATGACGTAGACAGTGATCCGGATTACGAGTGTGATGAAATAACACCTGAAGATGATGAGATGATAACTGAATGCATCCAAAACATAGATTCAACCGCTACAATCGCTACATGTGTACAATCTGCGAACTTATCACGAAATATCAATAGTACTTCATTCAGTTCGACGGATACTACAGTTCCAATTGCACATACTTCCACTTCTGAAGCGGCTATTGGGGTTAGAAATAAAGGGTTGAAAAGAGAAGCAAGAGGTTATTCCGTCGAATATTGCGGATCAGCTTATGGTGTCGATCTGAGCACAGTTTTGTGGAAAGACACTAAAAATGTTAGAATTTGTTCGACATATGTTGGTGTAAAACCTTTCTTGAGAACCCAAGCAGTTACTCAACCGTCTAAGGTGGCACGTTATGACAAGAAAACTAACAAATATATCGAGGTTGGATGTCCACAAATCATTCGAGAATACAACTCTCACATGGGAGGTGTAGACCTCATGGATTCATATATGGGTCGAAATGGACTTCGTATAAAAACAATGGACAGGGCCACCAGAATTTTTTACCATCTACTGGACGATTGGCGATTACCAATGCCTTCGTTTTGAAAATCGGAATGTCTCCGGTGGTGAAAAACAAAAAGACATGACAATGCAACTATTTCGATTGAAAATGGCTAAAGAGCTGTGTATTACAACTTAAAAACGTCCTTCGTCCGTTCCACAGCCAACTAGTAGTTCTGCAGTCGGTAGACGAGCTGTTCATCAGGTGGATAGTGTAAGATACGACGGATTAAATCATTGGCCTGAATGGGGATCGAAAAAGTCGTGCAAACTGTGTATAAAGTCTGACACTCATTCCTTTTACACCAAGTGCAACCTTCATTTGTGTAACAGGAAAGGTAAAAATTGCTTCACACAGTATCACACCAAATCTTAATAATTTTTGTTTATTTACCTGTAACTTTTTTTTTTCAATAAAAACATTATTTTTGTACTACTAATAAATTATGGTGTTTTCATAAATTTTCCTTCTGAACGACAAGACCGTCTGTAGACGGTCTATGATTTTTTGGCCTGGCGACGAAACACACACACAATATCGCCAAATAGACCTCAGATTCGTTTTTCCCACACCCAAATTACCCTAAAACCAAAATTCCTGTAACTCAAAACCTGCTATTTCTATCTTGCCGATTAAAGGGTTAAACTACTAATGCTAGAATATATCATTTGTCTTATATTTACCTTCTTTATCGAAATTGTAAAGTTTTTTTAACTGCAGATTTTATTGTAGCAAATTAAGTTTAAAGCCAGTTTACTCAATATATTGGAATTAGTACTTATACCCTTTGTATTCTAACCTCTTCAAATGTCTTTACATTAGGAAAAAGAAATGAAATTCTACCTTTGATATTCAGCCAAACAAATTTTTCTCCTCGTATAAATTTACTTGTATTAAATGCCATGGATAATATTGTAAATGATGATAATGAAGAGGAGGACAATTATATAAAACAGAGTATTTCATTTTGCTTATATTAAACATTTTTCAAGATTATGTGGTAAAAACGTTGGGAACATTCGAAATAAAAAATGGTTTTGTGAACGATGCTTTAATCATTTTAGTAGTGAGACATATTTACAAAATCATTTAGAGGATTGTTTTAAGTTAAATTCAGTTAAAATGGTTTTACCAACCGAAAAAAATTATACAATGAAATTTAAAAATTTTAATCACAAAGAACGTGTTCCTTTTGTTATATACGCTGATCTTGAAAGTATTCTTACAAAGTATAATGATAATATTATTAATTTGAAAACTTGTTTAACTGAAAAGCATGAAACTTTCAGAATAGCTTATTATTTTAAATGTTCCTATGATGATTCTTTATCCTACTTAAAAATATATACGGGTCATGATTGTCAAACATGGTTTGTAAGAGAACTCGAAGAGATAGCTAGGAAAATTTATTTCAAAAATTTCGAAAGATTATATCATTAAATGATAAAGAACAGAAAGATTTTAATTCAACTTTTATTTGCCATATTTGTTTAAAACCTATACTTGATAAATCAGAGAAAGTACCAGATCACTGTTATGTTACAGGAAGATTTCGCGGGGCTGCCCATAGGTTATGTAACAGTAATTATAGGACTTCGTACACAATTCCTATTACATTTCATAATCTCTCTAGCTACGACGCCCATTTTTTAATTAAAAGTCTTAACTCTGACATACAAGGGCATATGTCACTATTACCGCTAAATAAAGGGAAGTATATATCATTTACCAAATATATCCATGGCACTAATATTAGTTTTAGGTTTATTGATTCCTTTAGATTTATGTCTTGTTCATTAGATCAACTTTCCTCATATCAAGATGACAACCAAAAAAATATTACGCGTAGCTATTTTAATGATGATTCGAAGTTTAATTTGGTTAAAAAAAAGGGTGTATTCCCATATGACTATTTGGATAGTTGGGAGAAATTAGACACTTGTCTTCCGTCTATTGAAAATTTTTATAGGAAAGCCAATAACGAGGACATTGCTAAAGAGGACTATCAACATCCCTGCAACGTTTGGACTAGATTTCAGATAAAAAACTTGCAGGAATATGCAGAATTATATTTAAAAACAGACGTTCTACTTTTGGCTGACATTTTTGAGAATTTTCGATCTATGTATTTGAAAACTTATGGATTAGATAGTCTTCATTATTATACTTTACCAGGATTAGCCTTTGATGCTATGTTAAAAGTAACCAATATCGAATTAGAATTATTAAGAGAAACTGAGATGGTATTGTTTTTTTGAAAAAGCAAAACGAGGAGGAGTTTCACAGTGTAGTAATAGATATGGAGAAGCTAATAATAAATATATGGAAGACAAATACAATCCTGATAAAGAAGTCTCCTATCTAATGTATTGGGACTTTTATAATCTTTATGGTACAGCGATGAGTTACGCGTTGCCATATGCCGGCTTTGAATGGATTAATTTGGTTGGTATTTATAAGGAAAACATATTAGATTGTCCCAATGATGGAGAATATGGATACATACTTGAGGTAGATATTGAATATCCAAAAGAACTTTTTAATTCACATAAAGATTTACCTCTTTGTCCTGAACACATGATCTCACCATCTTCTAATTCAACAATACCCAAAATATTAACCACATTATACGATAAAAAAAATGTTATTCATTATATATATATATATATATATATATATATATATATATATATATATATATATATATATATATATATATATATATATATATATATATCTACGGCATTAAGTAGTGAACTCCGCCCATGTTAAAATTCAGGTTCAATTGAGCTCCGTGGTCAAGTGGATACCAATATACGGAACTCACTTGACAATTCCGTAATATTGGTTCAGTCGATTCATCAACATGTAGAGTTTAATAATTTATAAAAATTTTTTGGAGCCCGTAAATACCCCTGTATCATAAATGTATATCGCTTAGTTCACGTGTATATATTATAGGGGTCGTTCAGATCTTCTTCATTGTATATTTGAACCATACGTTTATCGGTTTAAGTAAGCTCTGAGAGTTTGGCAACTGTGCGATTATACCGTATATTTTGAACATATACCCTGAACGGTTTATATGGGCTCCTTATTTTTATCTACTTTTTGTAGACAGTGGAATGTCATACGCATTACACTGTGTAACAGAGGATATCTTATTACCTGGTATAACTACGTACTAAAATGTAACTGGTTCTTTAAAAAACAGGTATAAAGATACAAAAGGATTTGGGCTTATTAATGAATGGAATGTTCGCTTGCATAAAATTTTATTTTTTCTGTATTTTTAAAGATGTTGTTTTTTTATTTAATATAATTCTATTAGTTCAATGCCGAACTCAATGTTTTTTTTAATTACAGAAATTTCGTAATATATTTTGTTTCCGTGAATATGTCTTTTTACATTTTATGTAAGCATCTGATTAATAAAAACTACTTTTATTTCATCCAACCTTCTGCGATATATTGTATAAAGCTTTTTTAATATTTTAGTTCTGGTCTTTGTGTTCTTAAACTATTTGTGTACTACATATGATATCTCGATAGAAGGTTATCTCAAAATAAATATGGTTAAGTGCTACAATAGACACAACATAGACACACAATTTTTGTGTTAAAATGGGTAGTAGTGTGCACAAAAAGAAAGAATGGTTAATTTGTCTAACAAGGTATATTCGGCAGCAGAAGCATATAGTGCAAGCGTCTATGTTTTAAGGGCGGAAGGACGTGCGCCTCATTTTTAGCTGACAAGCTTGCGAAGAATATTATTTCTGGTCCTCAATTTACCTTTTAGTTTTAAACAATAATCTGTGACTGACCCGGTGTGATACAAACTATTTTCAAGGAATTTATAGGAAGTCTACAGTTCAACGATTTTATGACAAGATTGGATGTTCAGTTTTGTGAAAACGTCTATGTTGGGGACATTGAAGGAGCACCTATGAGTTTTTCAGGGGTTTTGGCTGAAAATTGATTCATAGTTTATTTTTATTGTGCAATAATAGGTGTCTCGTCTATATAATAGAAGTCCTAGTATCTACCGGTATGGATCGATTGTTTGTGTAAATGTTATACAGTGTAGGTGCCTTTATGCTACCCCAAGCAAGACCGTTCTTCATCTGCTATTCTTACCATTGAGTGATACAAAAAATATTCTCTTATGTTGGCATACGCAGACAATGTAAGTGAGCTTGTTATCTAAGGGGATATCATATAGTTTTTGGAAAAATATTCTGTAATTTAAGGTGTCGTAAGCGGCATTTAGATTGAAAAATACCACCCCTGATACCGGATATTTTTCGTACCCGTCTTTTTTTTTGCCAGGTTTAAGCAAGGTAACAACTTTGGCTTGTCTCTAAACTTTGCGTATCTCCATAATTTACATACAGTTGTTCATCATCCGGATAAGCCATTGTAGAGTGTTTTTGGTCCAGGTTTCGTAATAAGCTTTGTGCTCAGATCCTCAATGTCGGTAGTTGTATTATTTTTCATTAAATATGTAGATGGTGGATCCAAGCTCAACATCGTTAAAAGGTTCTCTCGGCTGACTAGTTTTGTCCTTTCTTACTTTGTGTTATTCTTT
Source organism: Diabrotica undecimpunctata (assembly GCF_040954645.1). Lineage (NCBI taxonomy): Eukaryota > Metazoa > Arthropoda > Insecta > Coleoptera > Chrysomelidae > Diabrotica > Diabrotica undecimpunctata. The sequence continues at coordinate 52,498,679 of NC_092811.1, forward strand.
GCTTCTTTTCAGACAGAAATAGCATGTCTATATCTATGATGTGGTTTTCAGCGATCAGCTATATACCAAATACCCTAGGTTAGGCCCTATATGTGTTTCCTGCACTAGAAATAAGTTACATTCGTGTTTAGCTCATATGTCTAATAAGTTTAAGTAACGTAAAGTTTCTTGATCTCTAGATATACCCTTAACAGTTATAGCCATATGTTATTAGAATAGTTGGTCCTAAAAAGGACCAATTTGACAAAATCATATTAAAGGGGTGACTGAAGAATTAGCCGATTAATTAATTAATCATTACCCGGGGTATGCCCGATTGCGGTGATCTTATTAGTACTTCAATCTTCCTTAAGGCTTGTTCTTTGAATCCCATAAGTAATGCCTAATCTTTTACTTTTTATTAAAAATTTAAATTTTACATACCGTGTATTACTTTTTGACGATATTTCGAATCAGATTTGTATAGTAATAATTTTAGGTATTAAAAAGCCTCTTTGTGAAAAATAAATAAGTTTGTGATATCGGTCGCAACTCATATCTAGATAATAACAAAATAAACAGTTAACATAAGTGTAAACAATTTCAACTACATATATCGGCGCCACTGTTCAGGTGATGGGCTTATCACAGATTATCAAAGATAACATTTTAATTCAATGTTCTATTTACGTATTTTCAATATTAAAAAAGTAGGAAAAGACATGTTTATGCTTTTATTTTTTTAAATCTATTCTATTTTCTTTTTAGAGTTCCTTCTTTTTTGAACGACCTGTGTACTTTTTTAATTGGGCACTTGTCGAAAGCTATGACAAATACTCTGTCCTTTACTATTCTGTTGTTTATCCTGTGTATCTTCTTCTTCTTCTTCTTCTTTTTATATAGACATGACTGTTATTTTTCGATGTGCCTCAGTATTATATACATAATAAAAAATGTTAGGAATAAAAAAAACATTAAACTAGTTATGTAATTGTAACTAAGATTGTAACTAAAATGCTATGGCAGAACTAGGCATACCTAAGGAAATTAACTGTCAACTTACTTTCAAATGTACAGTGACCTCAAAGTATAAGTAAAGAGTATAATTATTAGTAAGAAAAAAAACATTAAGACATTTAATAGGAAAAAGCGCAAAGAAGGGTCCTCCAAATCAACGATGACAAAAAAATATATGGCTATCATAAGAAGAGCACTACGAAACAGGATAGGACATAATATTTCAATAGACTAATACAACTTTGAAATGGTTCATCGGTCTAAATATTTGGGATTTAAGAGCTCTTTTAATAAAAACACTACAAAAGAGAATAACAACAGAATACAAGCTGGTAATTGCTACGTTTTAAGCAAAAAAATTAAATCCAAAAATACATCCCGCAGTACCAAAAATAAGAATCTACGTATGTAAGTGAAACACGGGCAATGAAAAAACAAAATAAGAAACGATTGAGCGTCGCAGAAAGAAGAATTCTTAGAGAAATATATGAATCTGTTATGAATCACAAATCAATACAGAGTGCAAAAAAACCTTGGCGTTGAGATTTAGTTTCCTGTACGACGTTGCAATCTTTATATACCTGTTTGACCTTAGCATTAGTTCCCGGTCGTAAAACACTTCTGGGGGCTTTCCTAGCAATCCTGATCTAAATAATACCTGAGTTTTACTTACATTGTTTTATATATCCTCATTTTAGTAGTTCGTATTAGACTTCTGGATTTAAAACTGTTATGAGGGTTATGCATATATCAGTTTGCTACCTGTATTTTCCCTTTGATCTCTTATGTGAGAACATTATCTGCGATATCTAAAACACTCCTATCTTTCAAAATTATATGGGTCTATTGTTAAGTTATATGCCTTACTACATCGTCTCTTTTGTCTGTTAATGAACATTGATTTGGTTTTCTCGTTACTGACTACTATTATCGTTTTTTTTTGCTGCTAATAGCATTATTCTATAGTATTCTAATATTTAATCTATGGATGAAATCCGGATAGCGGATAGATATTCTTTACTTTCTCGTAGAAATTATATTCTAACTCACAAAAATCCTATTAAATTGCCAAAATCGCCCTTGCATATTCTAATTACTTATGAAGGGCAGCAGCAATATCAGTACCATAATAATGCATATAGTCCTGGACTGGCTAATCGTTGGATAATAGGAAGCATGAATGTAGCAGTTTTAATAGTTTGGTAACTGCTTGCTGAAATCGGGGAGTAGAGATATCAGTACCAAGTTAATGACTATAGGAAGTGTTGCTTGATCGGCAAAATATTAAACACCAGAAGGTATAATGGTAGCAGTCTCTCTGCGACCTCGATGGAGAAAGCAAAGTGAAACAACTTTATTATTATTAAACAACATTATATTTTCTAGTAAAATAATCATGATTTTACAGCAGGACAAATTTTCTAATGTTGGTAATCAAAACATCATGTACGTACCACCAGGTTCCCTATGTCGGTATCCAGCAAAATCCTTGTAGTAACGATACAGGAAACAAAACATCAGACATATAGAATAAATAAACCAGAGATCTAATAAAATACAGATTCTCGATTCAAACAATTAAAAAATTAATGAACAGCTTACCAAAATAGATATAACGTCCATTTAACATGTAATCCGTTAACGGTCCAATGTACAAAGCAGCTCCTAACATAATGCTGATGATATAGATTTCATAAAAAACTAAAACATCAACGAAGTAAAAACCAAATACAAGCAAATACACAGAAGACACCAATCAAATAAATCTAGATAAAACAAAAAAGTCTACAACTGCAATTTCGAAAGTATGGAACACTTAAATATTATTGGATCAATAATCACAGTTAATAATACCGTCACTGAAGGAATAAAGAGCATAATACAAACTTCAGACCTATTTTAATATATTGATGCAAATTAGGAAGAATGAATAAAACAAATAAGGCCTTATTAGTATAATGCTACAAATCCGTATAGATTAAGAACAGATACTAAATGAAAAAAGCTCTTATAATGATATTGTCCAGGAGAATAAATTTTAACAACTAAGGTAGATCGGACACAAAATCGGACACAAAATCGGATATATCAAAAAGTTAATATTTCATTTAATTGCAGATATGTAGAAGACCCATCAACGTGGAGAAAAGTTGTAGTTAAAAGAAAGGAGAAACAGTGACAAAAGCAACAAAAATGGGCCAATAGTTCAGAGCTGCTTGAAAATCTTGATTGGAAAGAATTAATATTGAAAATATTAGAAATACAATGGAATTAACATACACTATATACGCTATAATAGTTTGTAGAACTTGGTCTGAGGAGCAAATGCCTGAAGAATGGAACTTAGGCTTAATTTGTCCGTTACACAAAAAGGGAAACCAACTGGAATGCAATAATCACCGCGGAATAACTCTCCTGAATACAGCATACAAGATATTGTCAAATATTTTGCACGAGAGATTAAAGCCTTGTACTGAAATGTTTCTAGGAGAATATCAGGCAGGATTCAGGCGTGGACATTCAACCATTAACCAGATCTTTACACTACGACAGATCCTCGAAAAAGCGCAAGAGTTTAACATAGATATGTATCATATTTTTGTCGATTTTAAACGGCTTATGAATGAGTTAGGAATTCCAAAAAAACTCATATGTTTGATAAAAGTGACAATGGCGAAGATGCTATCAGCAGTAAAAATTCAAAATGACTCGTCAACCCCATTTCAAATACATAGGGGTTAAGGCAGGGAGATGCGCTGGCGTGTCAGCTTTTTAATGTCGCCTTAGAAAAAGTTGTACGAGACGCTAATTTAGATAGCAGAGGAACAATATTTAATAGATCAGTCCAAATTCTAGCATATGCAGACGACGTGGACATTATAACAAGAACTAGGGCGAGAACTGCGGAAATCCTAACCGAGCTAGTAGCAGCAGCAGAACGAAGGTTACAGATAAATCAAAATAAAACTAAATTCATGGCGACTAACACAAATACAAGAGCTGGAAATGTTGACACAAATTTAATCATCAATGACCAAAACTTCGAAGCAGTCAAAGAGTTCATATATCTAGGAACATCGGTTAACCCCAATAATAACACATCTGAGGAAATAAAAAGGCGAATAATAATTGCAAACAGGTGTTATCATGGTCTATCAAAGTACTTAGCTAACAAACGTCTGTCTCAAAAAACTCGTATAAGGCTGTATAGAACACTGATTGTCCCTGCTCTCACATATGGATCAGAGGCATGGACGCTAACGAAATCAGATGAATCCGCTCTATCCATTTTTGAAAGAAAGATACTACGCAAGATATTCGGAGCGGTCTGTGAGAACGGAATATGGAGGCGTAGATATAACTTTGAACTGCAGAATATCTACAAGCATACGTTTGGTGGTAAAGATATTACCACTATAATTAAGCGAAACCGCCTACAGCGCAACCCGTGGGAATGAGAAGACGGGGTAGACCAAAGCTGAGGTGGATGGAAGGGGTAACACAAGATGCCGAGAAGATCGGAGTCGGCAACTGGAAAATGCAAGCGAGGGACAGAATAGAATAGCGTAGAAAGCTTGAGAAGGTCGAGGCCCTCTAAGGGCTGTAGCGCCAAGATGATGATGATGATATACGCTATAATAACTAGAAAACTTATATGATACGGATATATACAGAAAAAGTTTAATGAAACAATAAACTACCCAATATGTGTTATGAGTGAGAACGATATAAATAAATAAAATGAGGAAAACCATAGCAAAAAGAGTAGTGAATAAAAAATGAGGAACTACCTTGTGGATAACATGTGCTTAGATAGGAACGAATGGAAATGAAGATTCAGAAGACGACAAAGAACGTTTTAAATTGATAAATCTACACAATTTTTAACAATGTATATTTATACGTCATTTCCAGAGCAAATGTGATAATTGTGCATAAAATTAAACTTTTTAGGGTAAATCTGCTACAGCAAGATGTGACTCAAATACATCCAAATGTAAAAACTATCAATGTTTGTATGAAAGGTGAAAATTTCGTTTTTAAATACTAATTATAATCAAATGGTAAATTAATCGCTACGGACGAATTTTATTAATCTCTTTTAAAAGAATATTGGCACGTACACATAATCACATACTTGTGGATGGTATCTTGTACCTGAATACTAAAAAGGTTGTCGTTGTAATCTAAAAATAAGTTTTACAATTTACAGGAGAACCATATTGGAGTTCTATTACCAGGACTTCCACATAAAGAACATTTAACTGATAGTTGTGCTACTATCGCGCATCAGAGTGCTATAGGGGAAAAAGAGATAGTCTGGAGCATTGGAGCGCGGTGGAATAATTCCTGTCTACACTGGATTTAATACACCTCGCTCCAATCAATTGTTACAACCGAACGTAATCTTAAGGAGTGAACAAATCTCACAAACTGGGTTCAATTACATTGCAATTTTTAAATTTTTCGTGATAAAATAAAGTGATTGATTGTTGTTTTGCAAAGGTAAGTTGTTTTTTTTATTTTTGTATTCCTATTATTATATAAAGGTACTTGATACTGTAATATTAACAACATTTTTCATAATATATTCTGAAATGCGCTTTCTTTTACTGATAACAAACAAAAGTTTTAATAACTTCTTCTTAATATAATTATGTAGGTATTTAGTTTTTTATCTTGTTTTACTATAAGTGCTAAAGCACAAATGTAGTCATAGTCTACTGTATTTTTTCCATAGGGGTCATAGTTTTTAACTGTGTGATAGCTTCTTTTATTGTTGAAACTGTTATAAACATTGTTAAAATAAAAGGGTTTTTGTTAGTTTTGATTCTCACCGTATAGTAGACCAAGATATCGGTTACAAAAACCCAGACACTATTGAACAATTAGACGGTTCTAAATATATTGTTTCAAACAAATGACCTTTTATTCATACATTGTATTTTAAAGAGTGAGTGTCAGTGAGTCTTGTCCATAGACAATAGTGGTTTTCTTTTAAAAGTGCAGGTCGCAGGGTAATTACCGCCCACAGTAGCGTCAACTTGGTAAAATAAATTCAATAAAACCCCATTTTTTTAAGGAGAGCTGTTCACTTGCCAAACCACACAGACCTGTATTGGAGTTCTAACGTCTTTAGTTACGTGCTAGTGATTTGCTGCGTCCATCCTACATGGTAAAGTACAATCCACAATATTTTGTTGCATGCATGTCCTATACATCAAGAACTTTTACTTGCTGTTGAATTATTTCATATTATGTCGCGATTTGAACCTTTTAATTCAACTTTATTTTACTTTCGTTTTAAAATTATAAACTTTCTAGTGGGTATTTTTATGTCTTTATTACCAATTGTTATTAACATGCTTTTATGAATCATCATATATATCGTTGTGTATTATAAAAGTATTCTATTTCTTTTTATCGTAGTAAGTCATTACTCAGACAAAATATTATGGTAACTTGATTCTGTAATAAAATTCATGGCAGACGACAAGCGGTTTCATAACCACTAAACATATCTATTTCTTAATTGTTTCCATATACCTATATTATGTTTTACAGTTATGATATTATGTTCGGTCTAATTGTTTTAAACACTTTGTCGCTTGTATAAGCTTTAACTTTAATAATAATTTTATAGACCTTAATCATTTAAAAGTAAATGTATATATAATTTTTTTTCTGTCACTTGGTTTAAATATAGTTCTTATTATATTATATATTATATGTGTGCAGAAAATAACACTTATTTCAGTTCGTACGATTTGCGGTAATTTATTTAATGTTAATTCTGGAATTTCACGTTTATACTCAGTTTCTGTTGTTACGCTTACTTATCTGAGAGATGTTACTTTTTTTTCTTTTTATTTCTCTTTATAAGCAATCATTGGCGGATTAATACCTTTATGGAAGGTTGTCACTTCATCTTTTGCGCGGTCGTCCGATACTTCTTCTGCCGATTTGTGACATCTCTTGCAATTTTGACGTCACGGGTCTCCTCCATTCTGCTTATGTGATTATTCCATTCTTTTTTTCTATTTTGTGTCAATTCATTTATACACTTTACGTTACATTTTCTTCTAATGTCTTCACTTATCTTTTGATTTCTCAGCGTATTTCCTGTAATTGTTCTCAGTACTCTCATCTCTGCCGTTTCCATTATTCTTTGCGTTGTGGCTGTGTCGGGTCTTGTTTCTGAAGCATATGTCATTATTTGTCTTACACTGGCTTTATAAATTGATATCATTTCAGTGTTAATGTGTCTGTTTAGCCATATAGTGTTATTAAGGCATCCTGCCAGTCTATTTGTTTTTAGTACTTGATCTCTCACTTCTTTGTCCAGGTCTCGGTAGCTAGACAGTGTAATTCCCAGGTATTTTATTTCCATTATTTGTTCAATACTGATGCCATCAATTTCTATTTTACATCTAGTTGGTTCTTTGCTGACTACTATTGTTTTAGTTTTCTGAGATGAAATTGTCATAATAAATTCATAATGCCAGGTATTTCATTTCCATTACCTATGTGGTTATTCCATTCTTTTTTTCTATTTTGTATCCATTAATTTATACACTATACGTTACATTTTCTTTTAGATTTCTCAGAGTATTTCCTGTAATTCTTCTCAGTACTCTCATCTCTGCCGCGTCCATTATTCTTTGCATTGTGGCTGTGTCGGGTCTTGTTTCTGCTAATGCCATCAATTTCTATTTTACATCTGTGGTCCTTTGCTGACTACTATTGTTTTAGTTTTCTGAGATGAGATTGTCATATTAAATTCTTTTGCTCTTATGTTAAATCTGTGGACCAGTCTTTGCAAACTATCTTCATCTTGGGCTATTAATATTGCGTCATCTGCGTAACGGAGTATTTTAATTTCTTTGTTTCCCATTCTGTATCCTCTTCGTTTGTTAACGCTTTTGATGATTTGATCCATGATCAAATTGAAGAGCATGGGGCTCAATCTCAACGAATCCCCTTGTCTTATTCTGCTGCCTATTTCTATAGGTTCTGTAAGTTGTCCCTCTATTCTGACTTCCATTTTGTTGTTTTGGTCGATGTTTTCGATAGTTTTTATAATACTTAGGGGAGCTTCTCTATTATACAGAAGATGGATTACATCTTTCAGTCTTACTCTGTTAAACGCTTTCTTTAGGTCAATCAGACACAAAAATGCTGGTCTATTATACTTCAGTGATTTCTCAGTAATTTCCTTTATAACGAATTTTGCATCTGTACACGATCTACCACTAAAAAAACCCGGTTGTTCATCTGCTAAACTTATATTGTGATTAATTAACACTTGTAAAATTTTAGTTGTAAGTTTTAGCGTAGTATTTAACAAGTTTATACCTCTGTAGTTTTTTGTCTGTTTTTATCTCCTTTTTTAAATAGTAGAGTTAGTTCGCTCCTTCTCAATTCTTCCGGCATTTTATTGTGTTTTATAATTTTATTAATTAATGTTGTTAATTGTTCTATCATTGCTGCTCCACAATATTTCAGTATTCGTTTGGTATCCCGTCTTTACCTGCTGCTTTTCTGTTCCTCAGGTTTTCAAGTATTTTCTGAACTTCCTGTGCATTTATATTAAGTTCTTTATATGTTGTAATTTCTAATGTTTCCGGTTCTAGCGTCGTTTGTTCTTCTCCTGCATATAGCTTTTTAGGTAGTCAATCCACGTATCATTTTCTATGTATTTTAGTTCTATTAGTTACTTTACCTCCGTTCTTTGACGTCTGATGAAGCGCTATATTTCCTTTTGCAGACGAGAAAAATTATGTTCCATTTCTTTCGAAAAACGTTCCCAGTGACCATTTTTTATTTTTCTTATAAGTGCATATGTTTCGTTTCTAATTGTCTTGTAATTATGGTATGCCTCTTGTGTTTTGGTTGACATGTATTTCAGGTAAGCTTTTTTGTTTTCTTTACATTTTTTCTTCACTTTTATACAAAACCGTGGAGTTCTTCGCCTTGAGAAAGATTTATTTTTATTTATATTTCTTTTACCAAGAACTTTCTTGGCCGAGGCTAAGATGTTAGACTTAACTTTTGCCCAGCTTTCTTCGACTCCGTCACTTTCTGTGATATATGTATTTCTGTTTTTTTCGGTTCTTCTTTTCTTGGAATAGGTATCTTGTGGAGTCATCCTGTAAGCTTTCGACTTTTATCTTTGTAGTGTATTTCGGTGTTTTTTTTTATCACATATATGTGTTTTCATTCGGCACAATACCAATTTGTGATCGCTTCCTATTTCTGCTGATGTTAGTGCTCTCTATTCAACAGAATATAGTCTATAATAGTTCTTTGTCCCCTACTGTTTTCAAAAATGTATTTGTATTGTTCTTTGTGAGGGAAAAATGTATTACTATTACGTATCTGGTTTTTGCTGCAGAGGTCCGTTAGAAGGTTTCCGTTTTCATTTCTGATATTTTCGTTATATTGCTGTTTTATCCCTAGAACTAAATCATTGCCAACACGAGCGTTAAAATCACCCATAATGATTATATATTTATCATTTGGGGTCTCGTTTATTACAGTCTGAAGGTGTTCGTAGAAGTTTTCCCCTTGGTATCTTTGTTGTTCTCTGGTGCGTGAATTGCTATCACATTCAGAGGTTTGACATCCAGTTTAATTTTTACACTTACTATTTTTATACTTGGTGTAAAAAATTTTTGTGTACTAACAGAGCGACTCCTTCTTTGGCTCTGGTTTCTTTGGCAACACCACTGTAAATCATGAGATTTTTTTCTACAAGCTCTTTTGTAATTTTCTGCTCTCTTGTGTTTAGAGACTTTACGTTCAAAGCACCGATGCGAAGTATATTTCTCGTTTACCACAAATTCGTTGTCCTCTTTTTCCCGTTAGTCGTCGTAATGAAATCATTCCTGTCCCGAGGCATAATTATGTTTCTATGAGCTGTATGGTTTTAAAGTCTATCAGTAGGGTGCCAAACTGGCTGTAGACCCCCTCCTCCTTTATTTGGGCTTGGGACCGGCAACAGTTCTGTCGAGCTACTCGATCTACCCAACAAAACTGCAGGCGGATTTGAGATATGTTACTTAAAGATGTACTTAATCTCTATTAATTCTTTGATCTGTTTTTTGTTATCTTTCAGATCTGTTTTATATTAGGTAAATTCTTATTTCAAACACTGCGGCGCACTTTCAGGTCTACATATTATATAAGTATTTTATTTTTCTTTTCATTTTACTTTTAACTCTTTTTATACTTACTTTACTTTCCGTGTCCGGAACACCAACAGCTTTAAATTTTGTATTTCCAATGGTTGGCTACATAGATGGCCCTGTCATTCGCTAAAAATAGATCTTCTGTGTAGGTCTCTCTCATCTCTGTGCGTGCTAGTAGATGGTGACTATTCTGAACCACGCCACAGTCGCAGGTATCGTCCTCCTGGTATTTTCACTTCTTCAGGTTACTAGCGCAACGTGAAATGCCAGTTCTTAGCCTTTTTAGCGCTTTCCATGTGAGATACCTCTTTTGATAGAGTGAGTTTATTTTCTTTTTTTAAACAGCCTCTTTTATTTCAGTTTTTAGATAGTATTATAATTTTTTATATTAATTTAATATTTTTCCCACTTGATTCTTTTGTTTCATATATTGCTTTAGCCTAATTTGATAATTTTTTTTCTTCGAATCATCAAATTTTCATGGTTTGTTTATATTTGTTTATAAAAAAATTATTTTTTTTTTCACAGCGAATTTTTCAAGTTTAATACTTATTTGTAATGAAAGTTTTTGTCTGTCAAAATTAAGTTATATCAGTGATTTGTGTCCGCTTGGTAAAAGTATACTTTTGTTGATCTTGGTTAATGAAATTTGTTATTATTTGTGTAGTCATTTTATGCGCAGAAATTTCTTTTGTGTTCTCCATTTTTATTTTGTATACTTTCACAGATTTACTTCATGCCTGCTACTATGTCGTTACCAAATCTTGTATTTATATCTTTCATGATATATAATGCAATTATTGTTTTTATTCTCACCATCTGTTCAATATCTTCGTAATATTAAACTCTGAGTTCTATTGAAAGCCCTATCTTTCCTATGGCCCGCATATACTTGATATTTTAATCTGTATTGTAGCGTTTTTGTTTCATCTACTAGGATTCGCTTGGAGACGTAGTTAACATTTTTAATGTTATTTATTCCTCATCGTATGGTTTTGTAGCTGTTGTTGGGGCTTTAGTATATATGAGTGAGATATTGGCCTAACTATTCCTGTGACCTTTTTGCCTCATTTAAATGGTGGACATGTCCTTATGTGTTCTATTAATTCTATTACCAGTTTTTCCCTTGTTGTTCAATGCTGTAATATTACCGATTACTTTTATTTATTTATTTATGTTTACTTTTACTTCCGAATATTTCTTCGTATGCCGTTTTTAGTTCTGTCCTTGACAGGAGATAATCTTACCAAGAATCCCTCCTCCTTTATTCTGGCTGGGTAATTTTTACTTATACCTTACCTTATAATGAAGAATAATAACGTTTTTTAAATGAATTTATTTATGAGTAAATTTTTGATGTTAACGAAGTTTAAGTGTTTTTTTTACACATAGTTTAAGTGTTGCCAAAGAAATAAAAAATAGAGGACGCGAAAGAAAGGTTTAAAATATTAAAAACAAAAAATAAATAGATGTTTTCTATACAATACATTAGTAACGGTTTTAGATTTAAAATGGAGTTTTCTCGACGAAGCCATAAGATTATGTTAATGGCCCAGAAAAAAGAGCCTACAACCATATCGTCGAGAAATGAAACAAATCAAATGAATACACGTTTACTTTCGGGGTATAAATCACCAGAACACAAAAAAAATACGTTAAAAGGTAAGAGTTTTATACTGTTTATATTTATTATTTTTATCGTAATATGCTTTCGAAAACATTTTAAAATGCTGAACATTTTTCTCTTAACTGTGGCCGTAATTTGTCCGATGAGCAAACTTGTATAGACATTTTTAGGTTCATTTCGTTCTAACCCTATTACATTTGTCTATTGTTTGTCTTTTCTATATTGAAATGATATTGCATAAATATATTGGTTTAATATATGGTTTTCATTTTGTTCCTAATTTATTCATTGTTCAATTCATTCCAACTGCGTATAATTCTATGTTATCGCAAGTTTTTTTCAAAATCCAGAATCCAAAAGTCAGGAATAGTAGACAATTATGTTTTTTCTCTACTTATATTTTAATAGCATGCCGGTGATTTTCTAAAACCTGCTTGCTTAATTGCCTTGAATATCTAAGCGCGCTCAACAGCACTCGCTTATTACTTGGAAGTATCGTTTTGTGTTTAAGAACCCTTTCCGTAAAAACCCGGGTTTTTACCCATATATTTAGTGGCTACATTCATGTACTCCTAGACACCGATGATGGAATGATGGATTCCGAAAACGTTTTGTCTAACACAGCCCGTTTGGGTTTTTAAATATATACCTTTTACAAAGGATTTTAATTAATCTTTTAATATATGGTATACAGCCAAATACAGCAACGTAGATTCCTTGTGGATAAAAAACGAAACTTTCAGTCCTACTCGTTCTGTCGAGAGGTATTTGTGAATTGGTTATCTGAAGAAAATATTTTGTAACATAATAAAAATTATAAAATTTGGCTTTTTTAAATACATTAAAGGACAACAATAATTTTAAAACATGTTTTTTGTTTGTGTTTATGTTACCTAATTTAATAAAATAAAAGTTTTTTTAAAATAAAGAAATTTTATTTACATAAGTTTTAAATTTATTGAAAAAGCTGGTGGAAAAGTTGAAAGTGAAGTAGAAAATGAAAATGAAATGTATCATATTAAATAATTAGCAATCACTGGTTATAAATATAAGCAATCAGAAGTGGCTAATAAGGAATAATTAAAAAAGATATTTAGAGCCACTCTAGGGCAAATTAGGACATAAAATTAAAAGAATGTTAATAAAAAACTTTTGAAAAACTTTATGAAATTAAATAAACAAAAGGCATCATCTATTTAAAATGGATAGGTAAGGTGTAGTAAATATAATAGTACATGTGAAATGGAAGAAACAATTGCCATATACGCATCCTATGTTCTTGCAGTACTCCAAGTGAAATAAGGCAGTAATTCACCAGCCTACTGGGGATTGATAGTGAATATTATATACATGCCACAAAACTTATTAAAAACACAGTTTGGTAGAAACGTCTTATGGTTAAACAATAATTCATTATGGCTCAGTGATAAACATTAACTTGTCTCATCTGAACGAAGCTGAAGATTTTGCAATAAAATATAAGAGTTAGTAAAAGTTACTTTAAATAACAGCTCATTAAAAGTATCATATATGTAACTCTATTACACTAATACGAACAATAATTTTTTATTTTATCGAGCCAGATTTATCCAGACATCTCCTAAAAAAATAAATGGTTTGCGGTTAATTTTACAAATTCAAGAAAAATTTAATTGTTTTAAATAGTTCCTTCTATGAAACAGCAGTTTCATATAAATAACATTAATACTTATTTTTCAATACTTAAATTCATACTTACGTATATTTTTTAAATGCATTTATCGATTTGATTCTTTTTCTTTTAACCATGGTCTATAATATCTAGCGCATAGAAAATAATAAAATTTTGTACCCTGTACTTTATGTTTATTATCCTTTGTTGTATTGGAACATCTAAAAGTATAGCAATACATTTTAATTGTTAAACAAAAGAAAAGAAAAAAACACTTTTTATGGTGTTCCACTTAACCTTACACAAAATCGTACACAAATAGTCAAATGCAGACTATATATATTGGGTATGTATTGTGGTCAAATGGTAGTAAAAGTTTCCGATAAATGTTTTTCATACGGTTTTCGGATCAGATTTTCTCAAAACATCAAATTATAACTTCTTTTTGTCTTTCTTTATTTAGGCTAACCGCTATTTTTTTTTCTTCAGCGTTTCTTCTTAATCTAGATTAATGTTATATTTACAATTCTTTCTGGAACGAGCTGTAATTTTTCTCAAATATCCATATTGTGTGGTTTAGGCGACTTACGGTTTAGCATGCTTTGTCAGATGCTCTTTAAAGTCTCTTTCAATATTAATATCGCTTGAGAAATTTTTCCCAGATACTTATATTTCGTTACTTAATCTACCACTTGATTTTCAATCTTCTTTTAATGTTAGTTTAAATGTTAGTTAAAATTAAATATTTAGTGACACTCTCTACGCGACTTTAATGCATTAAATATTTTGTTAATTATAAATTGACATATCTATTGAAATTAGACAGTTAAAAATTATGTTAATAAAGATTGACTTATAAATTATTGTAGCTTAAATTCAACTACTCTATAAAACAAATATTGTATGTCATAAACTACAGTAATCGAAACATTACAAAGATCTCCCTGTTGCACAGAGTTTTCTTTAATTTTTTGTGGTAACAAACTTTATAATCTTACCGAAGGGGCTTCTAATTTCAAAAACTGTTACACGATTACTCTATTCGATATTCGTACATTTATGTACTAAATGTTTTAGTGCCAATGCATTTTAATAAAAAATACTAATTAATAAAAACGGAAATTTCCCCTTTTCCAAGTTTATAATACACACTTTCTTATGTTTGAAAATATATAAAGCAAGTAATATAAATTACCGCCTTGCTTATTAAAACTAAAAAGTAAAATAAAGGTATATGTCGGTTAACAATTTATATTTAACTACGTAAATTAGCCAAATAGTCCTAAAATTCCTCCATGATTAAATTGATGGATATTTAAATAAATTTCAAGTTCCAGAATGTACCTGCTGTAAAATTTGAAAATCTACTACTAATACAATTATTGGCAACATCGCAGGAGTTTAGAAGTATATGCAAAAGCGTAAATACGGATCCCACAAATGGTTTATCCGTTTGTGGAGTCCACTTAATCCTACGTGTTGGTCGGAGTCTACATAAAGCGCTACTCAGATAATAAAATACACGGTGTATATTCTACTGGAGTTAGTATAATACCGTTTTAGAACGGAGCTTACATTAACCGCTATATATATATATATATATATATATATATATATATATATATATATATATATATATATATATATATATATATATATATATATATATATATATATATATATATATATATATATATATATATATATATATCTGTACCGTAGAGGTAAAGGGTAGTAACTCCATTTTTTTCTAATTTGGACTTAATACTTTGGCTAAGCTTAAAATGTTCCAATCTTATTTGTGGCAAAAGATGGTATGTAAAGTATTACTGGTGGCCTAGATATTCTTATAAGAAAAAGTAGTATATCCTTTGGAGAACGAGGTAAAGCATAGTAACTCCATCCGCTGTCGGATTTGTTTATCGAGCAGGCTATTTCGCGCGCGGTAAACAGCAGTATCTCCAGACAAGTGTTAGTCACCTTGATTGACAGAGCGTTTTACTTGATAGATAGTTGACAGTTACAAAAAATAAAAGCAAAAATGAATTCCAAAGACTCTAAAACTTTGGAAAATTTAAAAAACATGGTTGGATCGAGGATATGTGCGATTGTGGAAAAAGCAAAAGCTGAAAATTTGACCGTAGACGGTAAGTGAGGTTAAGTTTTAATTTTTATATAATCTTATAACACTAGGAAATTGTTAACATGTTCTAAAAATGTTGGTTTGTCACGTTTTATATAGTAGGTGTTTACTTGTTCTTGCTCTTTAGAGTCTTTATAGTTTGGGCATTTGAAAATATTGCTGTTGTAAGAGTTCTGACCGGTAGATATTATGTTGTTTTATTCACTGCCCAATTCTCAGATGCATAAGTACATTTATTGCTCCTTTTTTAAAGTAATTGAAATTCTTAATCTTCAACAAATATTTGTAAAATCTAATACTAATACAAAATTAATATAACCAGTAAGGGGAAAGGAACAAAAATGCACAATTTTGACGCCTTTCAAAATTTTCTATGTATTTTAAATGTTATCGTTTATTTCGAATCCTGAGAAAACTAATAAGTATTTTTAACAAATTTAAACGCAAAATGAAAGGGCCGAAAGTCCCTTAGAATGAATAAAAATTTGTTTTGAATGAGATATTTCAAATTCAAAATCACACTACATTTTCTCTTCGTTTTTCACCCCCGTAACTTATTAAAATAAACATTATAGAAGTTTTCAGGGACTGTCGTCCCTCGGTAATAAAGGTAATCTTCCATTCTGAGTTTAAATTTTTCAGAAATACTTATTAGTTTTCTCAGAATTCTAAAAAAAATGAATCCCATTTAAATATCATTGAAGTCGAAAGTTCGTACCCATCCCCTTAAGTAGTATTTTTGTAGTAACTGGTATTGTATTATCTTTCTAAGAAAACATCAACCTGCAAAATAGTGAACTTGCTGCTTTTTTTGAGAATCACACAACAATGCCTCTAATCCATTTTTTGCTTTATTCTGTGTATTGTTCTGAAGTTATTTTCTTGTGGTATCTTATGTAATTTATTATTTTAAATGGAAATAAAGCCACAATTTATTTTTAAATAAATTCATTTAAAAATAAATTGTGGCTTTATTCCCATTTAATATAATAAATTATTCTGTGTACTGTTAACAGTTCGACAGATAGAGAAGATTAAATAAAAATAAATTTTTTTATTTACAGAATCGACGAACGCCTCTGATATTGCTCAAGCTTCAACAAGCCGTGCTCAAAATTGCAATTGAAGGAGTGGCTGCAATAACCAGGCAGCTCCACTTTTTTACGAAAATGAGATTTTCAGTGACTTACTCTTAACAAAAATCGGCCGATCGTTCCCTGCAACAAACGGGTATCTCTTAATAACGGCACATAACTGGCAACGATATTTGGAGCTACCTTGCTTTCGGTTTGTAGCAAGAACCGGGAAGCTCCTGGAGCTGCCTGGTTCTTGCACTTAACTGTTGACAAAATAATATAATAGAAAAGATATAAAAATATGCATGGAATATAAAAAATAAGTTTGATTCCTTCATGTATTTGTTTAGTTTCTATTGAATTTTATGTAATAATACAATAATTTTAATATTATTCTATTTCTAAACAGTTTGTAATACGGTCCTGTTCATTTTCCCATGCGCCGCCGTGAACTAGTTACTTACTCGTTTAGTCGGGCAAGCGCAGGTGCTCGTTGTGTTTTAGTTTAGTTCAGATCGACGTGTTGTTATACATAGATACACACTTTTCTTACGATTCGTAGTGAATAAAATTTAGTATTATTTATATTTGAAATGGCAAGTGAACTCAGTTCAAGTGAAAGTGAACCGTTTCAAGATTCGTCATCGGATTTCATTCCTGATTCCGAATCAAGTGAGGAGAATGCTGTAAACGAAGTTGCTGCAAGCAATGTTGCCACTACGTCTGGACTGGTTGAAAATAAAAAATCGAAAAAGAGGAGCAGGGAGCCGAATATGTGGAAGCGAAACCAGAGAAAATTAAGAAGATCTAAAGGTGAAGAGTACATTAATGTTAAAGGAAACATAGTGGAAAGACGAAGTAGAGGAGGTCCATGCCAGTGCCGGTTCAAATGTTTTGAAGGCATAAGCGAAGAAACTCTTGATAAAATTTTCACGTCTTTTTATGAAATAGGTGATAAAGAGCAACAAGATATCTATTTAGGTAAGGATAAAATTATTGGCGCCTGAAAGCACGTATTAGTTATATATCGTTTCATAGGTTCTTGGGTATGCAGATTTCGGTTCCGAGGTTTATTTGATATTTAAACAAATAAATGACGATTCCAATAGCCTTCCATACCTGTTGGTACGGACGGCAAATAATGATTTTTACGAAATATTGATTTTCTGTTCTTTTTTTCAGGTGGTTTAATACAGACGAGAAACGTTGACAGAAGGCGACCGAAAGGAGGTGGTGGAGTTCCAAGAGGCCAATCGTTTTTATATAAAATAAAGAGAGGCATATTTGAGAAAAAAGTGTGTAAAACGGCATTTATGAACATTCACGCAATAACGAAAAGCAGGGTGGAGAGAATAGCGACTCATATGGCTTCACAGATAGTAGGTCCGAAAGACATGCGAGGGCGCCATGAAACTAGACCAAATAAAATCCCAGATCAAATTATCAAGTCCATTGAGGATCATATAAATAGCTTTCCAAGAAGAAAAAGCCATTATAGCAGAAATGATAACCTAAACAGAAGATATCTTTCATCCGAACTGAATTTAAGGCTTATGCACAGATTGTATTTAAAAAAATATGAACCAGAACAGCATAATCTATTAGACACACCAGAGTTTAAGCCAAAAGTTTCATACACATATTATCGGCGTGTATTTGTGGAAAATTTTAATTTAACCTTTGGCCACCCTAGAACAGATACTTGCAAAACTTGCGACATCCTTGACAATAAAATAAAATGTGCCAAAGATGATGAAACTCAAAACACATTGAAGGTGGAAAAAAAAGTGCACCTGACTAAAGCTGATACTTTCTATAAAGATTTAACAGAGAAAACTGCTTTGGCTAAGGAAGATCCCAGAGTTGAAGTCATGTCATTTGATTTTGAACAAAACATGCCCCTGCCACATGTTCCTTCTGGTGACGTGTTCTACAAGCGCCAGTTGTGGTTTTATCCATTTTGTATCCATAAGGGCAGCGTTTCGAAGAGTTACTTTTATGTTTTCGATGAAATAACGGGTCGGAAATCTCCAAATGAAGTGATAAGTTGCTTACACGATTTTATTAATAACTACATTGATCCTCAGGTAACAACCCTTTACGTTTATAGTGACAACTGCGCTGCGCAGAACAAGAACTCCGTTCTTGTTCACTTTTGGCAATCTCTTCTATTGCATGGAAGATTCAAGAGAATAAGACATCGTTATCCCGAACCTGGGCATAGTTTTTTGCCCTGCGACAGGTCGTTTGCTCTGGTGGAAAAAGAAAAAAGAAAGAAAGAAAGAGTTTATCTGCCAGAGGAATGAAGTCGCATGATAGCAAATACCAGTAAGAAGTTTATTGTGAAAACTGTTAAACAAGATATGATTCTAAACTATAAAGAAGTTCTTGAGCCATTTTTTAAGAAAAGCAATATTAAAAATAGTTTTGGTGCAAAATTTACCATATCGAAATATAAAGTTATCGAATTTAGTGATACACATAGAGAGACTGTTACGTGCTCAGAGTCAGCGAATGGTTTTGTGACTGAGGATTTCGTTCTTTTAAAGAAATCTTGTGTACCGATTTTTCCACAAGTACACAATAAGGTTTATAATGCACCGTTGCCTTTGAAAAGGGATAAGCTATTAAATGTCATGGAATTGGCCAGACAGTATGTTGGCGAGGCTGAAATGTGGTACTACCAACAACTTGTTCCTGTAGAGCCAGAAGAATGCCAAACTTCCGAAACTGAAGATGAACACTAGTAACCTAAGAAGAATATTACCTGTTTTTTATGTTTTCATATTCCACTGATTAGTTTGTATTTTGATATTAATGTAATAAGGACATTTTATTTAGTTTCTTTACTTTTTGTATCCAAATAACATATAAATAAACCTAAAACTATTTTTTTTGTATATTTTTGGCAAAGCAGCTCCAATTTTTTTTATTTTATTAAAATATGATAGTTACAATATTTACAAAAACTACGTAAAAACTTTTTCTTTACATGCTTTCACCACAGGAAAAAAAATAATAAAAAATAAACTAATTTTGAATTTTTGGGAGGTTTTTTTCGATTTCCCACAAATTTTAAAATACGGAGCTACCTGGTTATTGCAGCCACCCCTTCAATTATTTGTCTAATTTAACTGAAGAATGTGTTAGCGATGATGATAGCGTAAAAGACCCCGATTACACAGACGATGATGGAGAAAATATGGACAGCAATAACAATAGCTACAGTAGCAATTATTTGGTAGACAATAATGGTGAATTGGAAGCAGATGATGATGAAGATGTTCAACTTGACAAAAACTTGACTGAAAATGAAACGGAAACTAATAACCAAATCAAAAAGAAAAGACGTCATAAGAAACCAGAAACTTGGAAAGTAACAAAAAGAGTAGAGGCAACATTAGGAACGAAGGAACACATCAATAAATCAGGTAAAATTGTAAAAGCTAAAGCAATGAAGCCCCCTTGCCCTCCTTGTCAACTAAAATGTTCAGAAAAAATAGCAGAAGCTGTAAGACAGCAAATTTTTGAGAATTATTGGTGTAACACAAAAAATTGGGAGTTAAAGCGTCAATTTGTGCGCTCGCATATCACTCCGAAGAGTGTAATACGTCGTAGACCTAAAAACCATTCTAAAAGGCCGAGAGAAGTCAGCATTTCTTATAATTTTGATATAAAGTTAGATGGAGGTGTAAAAAAAATTGACGTATGTAAAAAATTTTTTTTAAACACTCTAAATATTTCAGAAACAGTTGTACGTAACGTTCTAAAAAACGACAATATGGGAGGCTTTGTGGCACAAGACCATAGGGGAAGGCATGAACCAATTAATAAAACACCAGAAGCGGTTTTGGATCGAGTACGAGAGCACATTAAGTCGTTTCCGTGCTACGAAAGTCATTATTCTCGATCCAAAACTGCCAAGAAATATCTAGGACCAGAATTGAGCCGTGAAAAAATGTACAAATTATATACCTTAAAGTGTGAAGAAGACCACATTCCAAATAATGAAATTGTTAAATTATGGCTGTATAAAAAAATTTTCAATAATGATTTTAATTTAGCATTTAAATCGGTTTCCGTGGATACTTGTGATAGTTGCGATCGGTTTATGCTACAATTAAAAAACTGTTCCGAGCAAGAAACAATAACATTACGGCGAAATTATGAACAACATCTTCAAGAAGCAGAAAGTCGATACAAAATGAAAGCAAACGATAAAAATGAAAGCAAAAAATCAGCTGGAAAAACTAAAATTATAATGTGTGATTTGCAGAAATGCTTGCCTACGCCCTGTTTGACAAATAACCAAAGTTTCTACAAGCTGAAATTATGGACTATAAATTTCACGATATACGACGCCACAGAAAATAAATCGTATTGCCTTATCTGGGACGAATCCGAAGCTGGAAGGGGTGGCCATGAAATTGCCTCGGCATTAACTAAATGGGCTATGACAGTTCTATCACAAACTGATGTGGAAGAATTGGTTATTTGGTCAGATAATTGCCCTAGTCAAAACCGCAATGTTATGGTAATGATGAGCTACTTTTGGCTTTTCAACATCTGCCCTAATTTAAAAGTAGTTAACCATAAATATTTACTGAGAGGACACACTCATTTAGAAGCTGACCAAGTGCACGCTATAATTGAAAGATCTGTAAAAAAACAGCCAACAATGCAGATCGTAACGCCTTGGGATTGGCAGCAATTAATCAGTTCCGTAGGTGCTCAGGTGATTAAAATGGACAAGGATGACTTCAAAAATTTTGAAGTACTTTACTCTCAATCTCAATCCCCATTCATCAGTAAAAAGAAAAATGCCGACAATAATAATTTCCTCATTTCAAACGTAGTCCAATTCCAAGTAAAAAAAGACACACCGACCATAATTTTTTATAAAGAGGCTTTTGAAGAAATTAGACCCAAAGAATTACACGTCGCTAGAAGAACAGCAACTGCGATCAATCTTCCAGAGCAGTTACCACTACGATATCAAAAACCAAAAGGGATCACACAAAAGAAAAAGGATCACTTACTAATCCTTTTACAATGGATCCCCAGTCAGTTTCAGGAGTTCTATAGAAATTTAGTTGTTACTACAAAAAAAGTTGATGATAGCGATGATGAATAAATGTTTTTTTATCATTTTTTGTGTTTTTGTTTGAATTTATGTAGGCACTTACTATTTTTTACAATGTTTTATCTGCCGGTACATGCCGAGGCAAAAGACCTTAAGTCCCAATATTATGTAATATATAAACAAATTTTTTATCACAGTAGGACAATATTGATTAACTAAAATATAACGTTACAATTATATAAATACATAATTTCATATGTCTTCAGATTAAGAATGGTTGCAATAATTATCTGGAACTCATCTTATTTTCCCATTATCTCAAAACTTCACTAAATGGATATACTACCCTTTACCTCTACGGTACAGATATACACTCGCGATCATAAAATCCGGGTCACCTTAAAAATTTCAAGTTTATTGAATATTTTTTCATCTGGTGCAGTAATAACCTTTTTTTAGGCTAATGTATTTTTTATTTGTCACCAATGTTTGTTTTGAAAGAAAAAAAAAACGGTTTTTTTATTGTTTTTATTGAAAAAGCAGAAAACAAACCAAATTGTCGATAAAACAGACATACGAAAAGTGGTAAAACAGTGGAATTTCAATGACTAATATCGTGTATTGCCTCGCCTTGCTCTAATAACGTCTTGCAGACGACGGGGCGTACTCTCAATTTTTCTCCGGATTACATGTTGTGGTATGTTATTCCACTCTCTCACTAACGGATCCTTAAGCTCCTGTGCGTTGTTAGGAGGTGGTGTATGGGTTTGAATACGTTTTTTCAAATCGTCCCAGAGATGTTCGATGGGATTCAGGTCCGGAGACCTAGCTGGCCGGGGTAACCTCGTAATTCCAACCCGTCTAAGTATTGCATACTGATCCTGGCAACGTGCGGTCGCGCTGTGTCCTGTATAAAAAAGGCGTCTTCTCCAAGCCCTGCCATTATGGGCATAACATGTTCTTCCAGAATCTCCGTAATGTACCTTCGTGCAGTTAAGGACCCATTTTCGATGAAGGGTAATTCTGTGCGGAAGTCGGAAGATACACCTCTCCAAGCCATGGACGAGCCTCCACCAAATCACATTCTTGGAGCAATGCAAGCTTGTGAAAATCATTCACCGGTTCTCCTCCAAACTCTTACACGTCCATCGGATCCAATTAGGCAGAAACGAGATTCATCTGAGAATAACACTTTGCTCCAATCATTAATTCCCCAATGCGCGTATTGTCGAGCAAAAGCTAGTCGTGCAACTCGATGCGCCCGGCGAAGGGGCGGTCCTGTAGCCATTACCCGAGAACTTAGTCCAGAAGAACAAAGTCTTCTCCTGACTATTGCAACGCTAACATTGCAATTTCGTACTTCCTGTAGACGATTTCGATGCATAACCGCAGTTGAGATCCGGTTTCGTAAAGCCTGAAACATAAGGAAACGGTCATCTCGTGCAGTGGTCGTTCTTCTTCGTCCAGATCCAGGTCGTCTGGTTAGCATACCCGTCTCCTGAAAGCGTTGAAGCACTCGTTGAACCGTAGAAAGGCTTATGCCAACAGTTCTTGCGACTTGCCGTTGAGTATGACCGTCTTCCACAAGCGCAACAATGCATGCCGTTTCAACAACAGTCAAAGGCATTTTTGGCAAAAAATAAACAATAATAATGGCACTAATACACACTAATGGTGGCAATAATAAACGTTTGTTTGTTGCGTTTGAACAGAAAGTCGAAGCACAAATGAGACATTTAAAACAAGCGGCAGTTACAGGTACCGTTCATTTTGGGAAGTGTATAGTTATCCGCGAAATCGGCATTATTGGAATTCTTTGTTACAAAGGAAACCACTAAGGCGACAACAATTCTCAGAAACATGCATTAGTTTGTATTTGTGTTATTATTATTTACGATAAAGCTCGTTAAAAATGAAATAACGGTGATTTTCAAGGTGACCCGGATTTTATGATCGCGAGTGTATATATATATATATATATATATATATATATATATATATATATATATATATATATATATATATATATATATATATATATATATATATATATCTGAAACAGATTGTTTTTTTGGGTTTGAAAATAATAAAAATTCATCGATGTTTGAAATTTAAACAATCCCCTTGGTTAAAAAAATATATTGATCTAAACATTGGCTTGCGAAAGGAAAGCAAAAATGAATTTGAAAAAAATTTATTTAAACTTTTTATAAATGCCCCTTACGGAAAAAGTATTAAAAATGTCAGAAAACATAGAGAAATAAAAATTGTAAACAGATATAATGGAAGATATGGAGCAAATTTCTATATCTCACAACCTAATTTTTATAGTTGTACTATTTTCGAATAAAGTACTGTAATAATAAAGTACTGTAAATTACAAAACAAAAAGTCACTTTTAATAAACCGATATATATATATATATATATATATATATATATATATATATATATATATATATATATTGTGACAATTGGGGTTTATAGAAAATAATTTATAAGTTATATATATATATATATTGTGACAATTGGGGTTTATAGAAAATAATTTATAAGTTATATACTACATAATATTAGATATAAAAAAGTATTTGATTATTTTAAATAAGTCATATACTAAAGAATTTTATAAAAATATATTTATGTGAGGGCATTTTAAGAAATTATCATATAATAATTGTAAAAAGTTGTATTTTAGTAATTATAATGTGGTAGATACATTTAAGTGAGCCATGTGACTAGGCAACCAACTATACAAACACTGTCTCCAAATTGACATTTTAGGAAATAATTGGGAATATAAAGTGGGGTTATAATAATATATTGTTTGAATTGTGTATTTTATTAAATTAGAGTGTTAGTTACTGTGAAGTCAATTGTTCACAGTTTTAGTAAGTCAGTCAAGCAGTTTAATAAGAAATATGAAAGTTAGTTGGAGATAGTCCAATTGTTTAATATAGTGAGTTAAATGAAGATTAAAAATTATGCATATATTTAATGCACATTTATAATTATACACAAATAATTATTGAAGATTATAAAAGTATATTAGAAGAATATTGGATGGACATTGGAAGGAATTTAAATTATATTATGAGTGGAGATTAGTATAAATCAACTTATAATAATTGGATATTGGTATATTGAAAAGAAGAATAAATATAAATGGTGTTTGCTGGTGGTGTATAAATGCTGGTGAAGAAAACTATATCTTAAATTGGTAGAAGCTGATAATTGGAAAAAGTAATTTCACAAAAACAAGGATAACCGAAGTACGAAGACATTCAGTGGTGATTAGAATATATATAGTGGAAAACAGTTCATTTAGGCATTCATTGAAAGAAAGGTACAAAATTTTGTTAATATAATTTAGTTAGTGTTATAACAATTTCAATTTTGAAGATAGTTTGTTTAAATTTAACATTGTCTATAGAATTTAATTAGTTTTATAAGAACATCAATTTAAAGATAGTTTATTTTAAATTTACATTGGCTAGGTTAGATATATATGTGTGTTTCATAATAGTTATAATAAAGATAATTTAAAAAAGTACTTACAAGCTAATTCTTTGAGAACCGCGATAAAAACCCTATATATTATATTATTAAAAATACTCATTGCTCATCATTCAAACAAAAAACACATCATAACAAATTGGCGCCCAACGTGGGGCTCTCTATTTAAAAGAATTAGTTTGGGAAGATAAGTGCTCTCATATAATTAAATTAATTATCAGTAGAAAGAAAAAATTATAGATTTTATTTTTAATTATATTTGAACAAGTAAAGTCTCAAAATGTCTCAAGGAAAGAAAGGTACAAGAAGCAAAAAGAATGAAGAAGATGTGGAAGTAGAAACACAACCTATACAAGAGGAGAGTTTAGTTCAAGTTCCACAAGATACTGCAGAAATGAATCCAGAAAGAGAGGAAAATGTCAATATGGCAGCTTTGATGTCATTAATGATGCAGATGAACAAGACAATAGAAGAGAATTCAAAAGAAATCAAAGAAGACATAAAAAAATTGGAAGAGAATTCAAAAGAAGTCAAAGAAGACATGAAAAAAATGGAACAGAAATTGGAAGAGAATTATAGAAAATTAGAAAAGAAAATAGAAGATAATAATAATAAAATTGTAAAACAAATGGAAAAACAAATGGATAAAAAACTTGAAGCTGCAGAGAAAAAAGTTGCAAATGAAATAAAAAGTATACGGAATGACTACAAGAAAAGGATAGACAATGAGAGGACAGAAGTAAAGAGGATTATTCAAGATAATAAAATAGATATAGAACAGAAAATAGAGTTACAGAAATGTAACTTAGAAGTAAAAATTAACGAAGACAGGAGAAACACAGAAGAAAAATTAGACGATATACAACAAAATATCCAAATAAATAGTAATCAAATAAGAAATGTGGAACAGAGAATAGATGATATTTCACAAATGAGAGACATAGGGAGACCTTACTTAAATTTAACAAATGAGACTGGGATTAAATTCTCTGGTAATATAAAAAATTTGCATCCTAGAGTATACATAAATAGTTTAAAACATAAATTAAGATTTGTGAATAATATTAATGATATTAAAGATTATATTAGAATGACATTAAATCACAATGCAGCAACTTGGTTTGCTAGTATTGAGAATGATTTAGATAATTTTCAAACATTTGAAAATAAATTTTTAAATTATTATTGGGGTGAACTAGAGCAAGCCAAGTTTAGAGAAATTCTATATTTTGGAAAGTATAATCACAATTTAAAATCAAATATGGTAGATTATGCATTAAAACTGATAACAGTTGCAAAATATTTAGAACCACCACTTAGAGAGGATGAAACAGTCTTAAATGTATCTAGACATTTTGATGCTGATGTTGTGCAAACCGTAACTGTACAAAATATTCAAACAATAGATAGTTTTATTAATTTTATTCAAAGAATACAAAGAGGCAATATGACAAGTAATAATAACAACAGAAAAAACAACAATAACTTTCAATATAATAAAAATGGTAATCAACAATATAGACAATCATATAACAATAATACTAGGTATGGTGATAGTTTACAAAATTTTAATAATACTAACAGTAATCCAAATAGACAGAACTTTAATAATAATACTAGTTATAATAGACAAAATTTTAATAATAATACTAATTATAATAGACAACATTTTAATAACAGTACTAATAATAATAGACAAGATTTTAACAATAGAAGAAATACAGAGCGACCTAACTATAACAGACAGGTAAATTGTGTTCGAAGAAATAGAAGCTGCGAAGACAGGGAACGAAGTAGTACAAGTCAGGAAAATGTGAGTAGAAGTCATAGTAGGGAAAGACATAGTACATCAGATCCAAGTGGTCAGATACAATCTGACAATTCTAATAATCAAAATTTTGTGCAGTAAACTTTCTGAATTACAAGTTAGGCCATTGCTATTATGAAAAACCTTCTGAATTTATTTCTTTAGATGAAGATAAAATTATTGAATCTATTAATTTAATTTATATAAATGCTTTGGCCAAAAATAAAATGATTAAGATTATGATAGATACTGGTTCAGAAAGTACTTTAGTCTCGGAGAATTTTATTTTTAATACATTAAAACTATCAGATATAATAAAGATTCCAAGAATTAAAATTGTTGGTGCAAATAATAAGAAGTTGGGTGAAATTGATAAACTAGCCAATTTTAAAATTAATATTCTTAATAAAGAAATTAATATGCAAGGATTTATTGTCAATGATTTATGTGTTGATATATTAATGGGAAATGATGAATTGGAAAAGAAGAAAGTAAAGATAGATTTTGAAGAAAGAATGGTAACTTTGGAAGGGCAAATAATTAAATTTATGCAGAAAGATGAGGTAGAAGAAGGAATAAGAGTTGATAGGATATTATTAAAAGAAAATAATGATGTTTATGAAGAAGAAATGTATTTTGATGATAGGGAAATGTCCCAAAAGAATGTAAAGAATAATTATTGTAGTGAATATTTAAGGAATGGAAGTTTTAAGCAGATGGATGCCTACGAGGCGGAGTGCGTAAAATTGGAAGCAAGGAATAATGAGTACATAATGAAGAATAATTTTATTTGTAAAGAAGAAGATATGATAAAAGTTTTAAATTGCCCTGAAGAATATAAATCAATAGTCATTTCCATATTGCAGCAACACAAGGGACTTGTCAATAAAGAAAATAGAATTGCACAAAATTATATCCATAGTATAAAAGTTAAAGAAGAAAAAGATTTTAAAACAAAATCATACCCAATACAATATAAATACAGAGAAGAAGTAAACAAAACGATTAATAATATGTTAGAAGATGGAATACTAGGAAGAATTACAGGAATGTCATTTTTCACTAAAATCGATTTACAGCATAGTTTTTGGTTAATACCTCTAGAAAGAAAAAGTAGACAGTATACAGGATTTCAGATAGATGGAGTAGTATATCAATTCAAACTAGTACCATTTGGACTTCAATCATCTTGCAGTGTTCTATGTAGATGTCTTCATGATATTTCGGATCAATATGAACATTTTGTAATTCACTACATTGGTGATATATTAATTTTTTCTAAAACGGCTGAAGATCACGAGAAACACCTAAAAATTATAATAAACAGATTAGATAAAGTTGGACTTAAAATAAATCAAGAAAAATGTACATTTTTTCAAAAAGTAGTGATATATCTAGGTTATAAACTTAACACTAACAGCTTACTGATATATCCATTTTATTCAATAGACTTGATTTGTTAAATAGATGGTAGATTTCATTATTTTGAATCAATTTGACATCATACTTGTTGAATTTTGTATATATGGAAATTAATTTGTACCCTAAAAATCATAATTTGGGGTTAGACACAAAATTGATACTATAATTGCTATAAAAATGTCTTTCTAATATAATTATGTGAAAAAACTTACCAATTTATATTGATGAAAGTTATTTTGAATGGAAATAATTCCTAGATTTTGTCTATAAATAAACAGAACTCAATATCGATTATATTTTTAATTAAGGTTATATTTTATTCTCTCCATTTGACATGACAGTTTGACCATAGAATAGCCGAACTGTGCTACGTTGTTCTCTGTTTTGACATAGACAGCGAACAGGGATGTATTTGATAGAACAATTAAAATAGGAAATTAAATTATTTCATTTATTATAATTACTAAGGTATGTGGATAAGAAAATTAATATTTAAAAAAATAATAAGTAAATTATTTATTTTAAATTTAAATTTTGGGGTATTGTGACAATTGGGGTTTATAGAAAATAATTTATAAGTTATATACTACATAATATTAGATATAAAAAAGTATTTGATTATTTTAAATAAGTTATATACTAGAGAATTTTATAAAAATATATTTATGTGAGGGCATTTTAAGAAATTATCATATAATAATTGTAAAAAGTTGTATTTTAGTAATTATAATGTGGTAGATACATTTAAGTGAGCCATGTGACTAGGCAACCAACTATACAAACTCTGTCTCCAAATTGACATTTTAGGAAATAATTGGGAATATAAAGTGGGGTTATAATAATATATTGTTTGAATTGTGTATTTTATTAAATTAGAGTGTTAGTTACTAATTTGAATGTGTATTCTGATCTGAAAAGCCTAAATGTCAACAAAATTATCAATGGAACATTAACGAATTCTCCAGAGTGCAGAGTGTGACCATTGTTTACAGTCGAACATTCTGGAATAATGATTATGTGGGTGGATCGAACAGATATTTTTTTCGAGAACATCTATATGGAAGTAATGGAACAAATTAGAACATGATTTCTTACCAGATGGTTCTGGAATATCCAAAAGATATAAATACCCGTGATTTGGATTTAAGATGGCAGTTTTTAGTCAGAAGTCAAGCAGTTTATTATGAAAGTTAGTAGATTAGTTAGTGAAGTCAATTGTTCACAGTTTTAGTAAGTCAGTCAAGCAGTTTAATAAGAAATATGAAAGTTAGTTGGAGATAGTCCAATTGTTTAATATAGTGAGTTAAATGAAGATTAAAAATTATGCATATATTTAATGCACATTTATAATTATACACAAATAATTATTGAAGATTATAAAAGTATATTAGAAGAATATTGGATGGACATTGGAAGGAATTTAAATTATATTATGATTGGAGATTAGTATAAATCAACTTATAATAATTGGATATTGGTATATTGAAAAGAAGAATAAATATAAATGGTGTTTGCTGGTGGTGTATAAATGCTGGTGAAGAAAACTATATCTTAAATTGGTAGAAGCTGATAATTGGAAAAAGTAATTTCACAAAAACAAGGATAACCGAAGTACGAAGACATTCAGTGGTGATTAGAATATATATAGTGGAAAACAGTTCATTTAGGCATTCAGTGAAAGAAAGGTACAAAATTTTGTTAATATAATTTAGTTAGTGTTATAACAATTTCAATTTTGAAGATAGTTTGTTTAAATTTAACATTGTCTATAGAATTTAATTAGTTTTATAAGAACATCAATTTAAAGATAGTTTATTTTAAATTTACATTGGTTAGGTTAGATACATATGTGTGTTTCATAATAGTTATAATAAAGATAATTTAAAAAAGTACTTACAAGCTAATTCTTTGAGAACCGCGATAAAAACCCTATATATTATATTATTAAAAATACTCATTGCTCATCATTCAAACAAAAAACACATCATAACAATATATATATATATATATATATATATATATATATATATATATATATATATATATATATATATATATATATATATATATATCGTCGGCTAAGAGTGTTAACCTGCTAACTCCGTTTTTTATCTAAAATGACATTTTAGCGGATTCTGAATCTTTATACCTTCATACATCATCTCACAAACCCTCTAACTCCAATATAGTTTAGAAATAACAAAATTTTAAGTGCACGTTATCCTGCTTTCTCCATAGTGATATTTTTCATAGCGCAACACTGCCATCTCCAGTATAACTAATGCAGGCAACAATTGACCACGTGCTTGTGAGTTGCAAATCGTAGTTTTTCAAAGAAATATTAAGGTAAATTTGTGTTCTTCGTATTTTTGATAGAGAGGTAAGTGTATTTCATTGTTTAGTTAACATATGATAAGAAAAATAATTATATTCATGCTAAAAACTGCTAAAATCGAACAAGATGGAGTTAGCAGCAATTCGTTTATTTTACTTATCTACCCATGTTACAATCTAAGTACATAGCAGATTTTCTTAATGTGATTGTTGTTAGAAGTAATTCCATTAGTTCAAAGTTATTTTAAAATTTCTAGAAATTAGTGTTAAACTTTCTAATTTGCCATCAATCTCATTCCTGTTTTACGACTAAATGGGTTTTTACGAGGAAACTATGACGTATAAGTGGTTTTATCAGAAATACGGCTGTACCGTTTCATGTGTCCAAATTCCTAAGAAGAAATATTTTGAGGGCAATCTATTTTTTTATTTTCTCGGCCAGGCGAGGGAAACGTGGTAGTTGAAAGGGGTTGATATCGTTAAAACATGATATTTAATAATGTAATAAATCCAAAGAGAATAATATAAAAATATTAAAGTACAAAAATATTAAAAACTGTTTTTTTAGAATTTGTAAAAATCATTGTTCTAATTCTATTGCAGATGTCTAGAGCAAGTAAAATCCTTAAGTTAGCTGATGAGATAAATGGTATTGCTCAAACTAGTGGAAAAGAATATATTGTTAAAAATATTGGAAGTGACAATGAGACACCTAGTACAGAAAACGTAAGTTATAATGATACAGAACTGACTGAACTTCTCAATTATTATGACCGAAATATTGTAGTCGCATTGGAAAAACCAAATAACAATGATCTAGACTTTACTCGAGATATACCAGAAGATATTTTCTCAGATGAACGCATGGACCTTAACGAAAATCCCGAAAATTTTTCAGCAACTGGTGATGTTTCACATATTGAATATCAGTGGAATGAAGATGCCATATCAGATGACAGTGATTTCATTAAGCCTTTAGTACCATACTCTGACCATTCGGATTCTGACAGCTATGATGTTCCAGAAAAAAGCAAAAAACGTAAAAAGAGGTTTCAGGTTAATAAAAAGACCTGGTATTCTGAAAAAAATAAAAGTCGTCGGGAATTGGGTAAGAGCTATTTTGGAAGACAGAAAATAAATGGAAAGTGGAACTATGATATGGAGAAAACACCCCGAGAATTAAAAGACAGATGTTGTTGCAAGACCAAAGAAAATGGATTACTTAAGTGTAATAAAATTTCTGAGGAAGAGAGAAATGTAATATTTAAGTATTTCTGGAATTTAAGCTGGGGAGAAAAAAAAGTATTTGTAGATAATACTGTAAAATCGACTGCTATAAATAGACCGAGAGATAGAAAAGACCCAGAAAAATCTAAACGAAAACAATCGTTAATGTATTATCTTCGAAGCAACGACACAGATATTAGAGTATGCCGCAAAATGTATGTAAATACGACAGGTATTGGCAGATGGACATTATTAAATTGGAAAAATAACTTTTCATTACCATTGGAATCCAGTGATTATGCATCTAAGCAAAAGCCCAACGTTTATAGACAAAACAGAAGTCGTAAAAATCCATTTGAAAGCGAACATACGGCATTAACAGATTTTTTTAATTCTCTACCGTGTATGGAGTCACATTATTGTAGATCTTCTACGAGCAAAAAGTATCTTTTACCAGAGTGGTCTTCAAAACAAGACCTATATAAACTTTACGTTAACGATTGGTGTCGTGCAAAGAATATAGCTCCATTATCTATGTTTACGTTCAATAACGTGTTTAATACACAAAATCTGTCTCTTTTCCGGCCTAAAAAGGATGAGTGTGGGCTATGTGCTGCTTACAAGAATAATCATGTTTCTGAAACTGAGTACAACTTACATATTATTAAAAAAAAAGAGGCAAGGATTGAAAAACACAATGATTTCAATAATAAACGTCATGTATATGCAATGGACCTTCAAGCAGTCCTGCTGGCGCCAAAATCTAATATAAGTAGTTTATATTATAAGACCAAATTGTGTGTACAACCTCTGTTTTTTAATCTACAAACAAAAGATGGCTACTGTTATATATGGAATGAGAGTGAGGGAGGATTATCTGCCGAAGAATTTGAATCCTGCTTTCATCATTTTATGGAAAACTATGCAATACCACTTATAAATCCAAGCGAGCAAAATCCAGAAATCATTATGTATAGCGATGGTTGTACATATCAAAACCGTAACGCTGTACTGTCCAACGCAGCTGTGAATTTGGCAAAAATATATAACATAAGTATTATACAGAAATACCTAGAGGTTGGGCACACGCAAATGGAGGTAGATGCAATGCATTCTACCATTGAGCGTTGCGTAAAGAATAAGATAATTAATGTACCTGCAGATTATGCACACTTTTCCAAAATTGCGAGGAAGAAACCTGGACCATACACAGTCGAGTATTTGGATCATTTGTTCTTCAAATCTTTTAAAAAGGTTGAATTAGTTAAAAGTATTAGACCTGGCAAGAGGAAGGGAGACCCTAAAGTAAGTTATATCCTCGCCACTATTTACTTTACATGTTATTTAATATTTTCTATTTTAGGTAACCGATATTCGCAGTCTGAAGTATACTGCAAATGGACTAATTTTTTTTTAAACTGCGCTTTAATGACGAATGGGAGATTCTACCACAGCGTATACCAAAGCCTATGGAGACTTGTTCTTGGCGTGAACTTGATAGTCTGCATGTAAACCGTCTAAAAATAAAAACTAAAAAGTATAAAGATTTACAAGAACTAAAATGTACTTTACCGGTAGACTACCATGAATATTATGACAATATTCCTCACGAATAACGGTAGATGTAGTAACTATTACAATTTTTAGTTTAAATTTTACAAGTTTTGCTTTTTTGTAGTGTCAACTAGTATAAATTTTGTAACGATACTGATTGTTGTATTAAAGCTATGTTATATTCTAGCGTAAATACATAAATAAAAATAAAACCGTTTCTTAACCTTTCATGAAAAATTACTGCCAACTCCAGATGGTGTTCAACATATATTTTCGAAAATCTGCCAACTCCATTTTTTAGTTCCGTAAACTAAATGTACGAACATCATTTGAAGAAAAGTAGTTAAATAACTCATATACTATAGTTAATAAATAGTTGTGACAAAAAAATTTCGACAACATTAGTTTTGGATAAATTAACAGGTTTTTTTTTGTCTCCTGAAAACTTTACCATTCTGGAGTTAACAGGTTAACACTCTTAACCGACGATATATATATATATATATATATATATATATATATATATATATATATATATATATATATATAGGGATGTGTATTTTAGATATTTCCAAAACCATTTTATATGACTTTCATTATAATTATGTGACAAGAAAATTTAAAGATCAAGCAAAATTATTATACACCGATACAGATAGTTTAATATTATATCAGTTTTTTGTTGACGACATATATAATCATATTAAAAAAGATATTGACAAATTTGACACATCAGACTACAAAGAGAATAATGTATATAATATTCCATTAAAGAATAAAAAAGTATTAGGTCTGATGAAAGATGAGAACCAAGGGGAATTGATGACACATTTTATAGGATTACGTTCGAAAATGTACACTATGAAAATTTTAAATAAGCATGCAGAAATTAAAAAAGCTAAAGGAATAAAAAAATCTGCATTAAAGGAACTGTCGTATGATGATTATTATACAAGTTTCTTTAATAAAGTAATAGTAGAAATTTCCCAAAATTCAATAATTTCGAAAAAACATGATGTTTATACCTACAATCTTCTGGGAAAACAAATTGTATGGAACAATACCATGTTTTGATTGTAAGAATTTTTTTTGTTTCTGTGAAAGATCCTTGGAAGATCACAAGCACACTAAACCTACATTGTATTGTTATGAAACTATGCCTGATTCATAAAAATGTACAGTGGTATTCATTATTGATTCATTTTTTTTTTATTTTAGCCCTTAATCCACCTAACTTTACCGGCTTCTGGTATGGGAGTATTAAAAATTAAAGAAGATATTCTGTCTGATGAAGACTTTAATTACACAAGCAACTACAATGCCCAAATAGCAGATGACCATCCACTAGACAGAGATGCATTAATTTGGGCAAGGTATATTGATCAAGTGACGTGGTCGTATTGGATGGTGGTTAAAAGAAACATGGAACGACTTAACTATTTATCAGTATTATTTTTTAAAGACCAAAAACGATTTGTAAACTTAAGATTTAAGACGGAAAAAATCATAATACCTCAAACTCTACCTACAATCTTCTGGGAAAACAAATTGTATGGAACAATACCATGTTTTGATTGTAAGAATTTTTTTTGTTTCTGTGAAAGATCCTTGGAAGATCACAAGGACACTAAACCTACATTGTATTGTTATGAAACTATGCCTGATTCATAAAAAGGTACAGTGGTATTCATTTATTATTGATTCATTTTTTTTTATTTTAGCCCTTAATCCTCCTAACGTTACCGGCTTCTGGTATGAGTATTAAAAATTAAAGAAGATATTCTGTCTGATGAAGACTTTAATTACACAAGCAATTATAATGCCCAAATAGCAGATGACCATCCACTAGACAGAGATGCATTAATTTGGGCAAGGTATATTGATCAAGTGACGTGGTCGTATTGGATGGTGGTTAAAAGAAACATGGAACGACTTAACTATTTATCAGTATTATTTTTTAAAGACCAAAAACGATTTGTAAACTTAAGATTTAAGACGGAAAAAATCATAATACCTCAAACTCTACCTACAATCTTCTGGGAAAACAAATTGTATGGAACAATACCATGTTTTGATTGTAAGAATTTTTTTGTTTCTGTGAAAGATCCTTGGAAGATCACAAGGACACTAAACCTACATTGTATTGTTATGAAACTATGCCTGATTCATAAAAAGGTACAGTGGTATTCATTTATTATTGATTCATTTTTTTTTTATTTTAGCCCTTAATCCTCCTAACGTTACCGGCTTCTGGTATGGGAGTATTAAAAATTAAAGAAGATATTCTGTCTGATGAAGACTTTAATTACACAAGCAATTACAATGCCCAAAACTGTTTGATTTAGTACTTTGTTTTTTCTTTAAGCTCCTTAAATAAATGTAAAACATGTAGAGATAATATTGTTCTGAAGCTATTTTCTTGTGGCATTTTAAATTAATTAATATTTAAATGGGAATAAGCCACAATTAAAGGTTAAAATACATTTATTGACGTTTCAATTTCCACTTCGGAAATCGTTCTCAAAATACAAACATTAGTAAATTCTTATTAAACAATCAATTTACTAATGTTTGTATTTTGAGAATGATTTCCGAAGTGGAAATTGAAACGTCAATAAATGTATTTTAACCTTTAATTGTGGCTTATTCCCATTTAAATATTAATTAATGTAGAGATAAATATGAAATGATACAACACTTTGAAAAATATATAGCTAAATGAAACCTGTCGGATTACAATTTCTACATGTTTCAAGAGTAAAAATAAGATCGGCTAAATAAGATTAAAAGGCTAGACAGATATGTCTAAGCTAGTCCTTACAATTTATTTTTTGACTCGCCAATACAAAACAAATTTTCAAACCTCAATACACATTTATTTCGATCACCCTGTACAAATTTAACGAAAAGAAGAGGAGATGAAGCGATGAGTTTTGCACTCGACATACAAGGTGGTCCACTCAAAGACACCCCCTCTGGTCATTATCGACCGCTTCTTTTACTGCTTCAGGACAGGTAAGACAAAGAAGAGACAAGTGAGACAGGTGTAAAACATACAGGTAACGTAGGTGACAATTCTTCGGCTGAGAAGAAGAGATCAAGAGATAAGCAGCCACTTCTTACGACCCTCTGATCATTGTCGATCACTTCTTCGGGAAAGAAGAAGAAGAGATCAAGCGATAAGCGACCACTTCTTACAACCCTCTGGTCATTGTCGATCACTTCTTGTACTTCTTGTACATCCCCAAGGTCAAACTAGGCCATCGATACGTTCCATCGGAGACCCTGATCACCAGGTTACCAAAGTGAGTTTGAACCCCGCTTGCTCTACTACTATGGTGTTTCAAAAAGGTATGTCATAAATTAAATCACGCATTCCGAGGACACAAATAAATTGATTAAATCCAACTTACCTTAGTACAAAAGTGTACACAAAAAAAGTTAGTTCTTTGAACTTACAAAATAAAAATTGTTTTTTTGCATTATCTCCTAAACTACTTGACATTTTGTAAGGTAGTTTTGTAATAAATGGACAACAAATACTAAGCGCACAGAAAAATTTTAAGTTTAAAAACTAGTTTTTTTCCGAGTTGGTCATAAAATTACAATTAGTTTCTACGGATACAATAATTACAAGCAGTTACATCAATAATAGTCAATAATTTGAAGCTATCATTTATTATGTGAATAAGATTAATATTAAAAATTTTGATATTACAATGGCCTACACATTTCAGGAAATGGCAGATATGCATTTAACTTTGGGTAAGTTGGATCAGATTAAATTATGATTTCAATAAACTATCGGGAATATCGTAGGTGAATGTCAAGGAAATAGTGCATCCGTCGCAAAGCGTTATGCAGTAAAATACCCCAATCGAAGTACACCCGATAGACGATTATTTCGGACCATTTATCGTAGTTTACGGGATACGGGTACATTCCAACCGCAAGTTGCTGGCAATAGTGGTCGTCCAATAATGGATGCAACTGATCAAGGCATTTTAGAAATCATAATAATATATATAGTAATAGCTACTCAACTAAATGTTCCTCACGTAAGGGTTTGGAGGCGTTTGAAGGATCAGCTGCTTAAACCCTATCACTTAACAACGGTTCAAGAGTTATTGGTTGAAGATTATCCTAAAAGGATTGGATTTTGCGATTGGTTGTTAATGGAAAACACTCGAAATGTTAATTTTATTATAAATAGTTTGTTTACCGACGTGGCTACCTTCAGTGGAAATGGAATAACAAACCATCATAACGAGCACATTTGGGCCGACGAAAATCCTCACGCCAAAACAACGACTCATCACCAAAGGACTTTCAAAGTTAATGTTTGGGCAGGAATTGTGGATAACAATCTAATTGGCCGAGTATTTCGTACCAACAATTTAAATGGTGATAATCGTTTGCAGTTCTTGGCCAACGATTTACAAGACTGTTTGGAAGAAGTGAATATTACAATAAGGCAAAATATGTGGTTTCTACAAGATGGCACTACACCGCATTACAGTAATTAAGTCCGGGAATACCTTTGCAGGCAGTATCCTGGTCGGTGGATTGGAAGGGGTCGTGACGCACCTATTTCTTGGCCACCCAGAAGTCCAGGTCTTAACCCGAAGGACTTTTGCTTTTGGGGGTTTATGAAAGAGAAAGTGTATTCTGTAACAATAGAGGACGAACAATAATTGAGGGTTAGAATAATTGAAGCTGCAAATCAATTTCGCCAGAAAAATCTGATTTTTCAACGCATTCGGTTTATTTATTAAAACGATACCGAATGTGTATTGAAGAACATGGGAGTCATTTTGAACATTTATTGTAATATCATATTTATAGAGGTTATAGACATTTTTTGTACTTGTTAATTCATTTAAGCCATTTATTTAGTTGCACGTAATTTTTTAAAGGTTTAATAAAAAGGGCTGTAAAAAACTGTTTTGTGAAAAAAGTGATAAGAGGCAAAATTTTTTTAAAAATGTGTTAAACTAATGATGCCACAAAATTCATTTGATTTGAACGTACTCAAAAGTTTGGGGGATTTATTGCTGCACACCCCCCTTAAAATTGTTATGTGCTCTTAGATTTAGTTGTTTCTTTTTTATGAACAATGCTTTCAGAACAAGAAAGTAACGTGTCCATTTTTATTACAAAATGTCAAGTAGTTTAGGAGGTAATGCAAAGTAACTTCAAAGGTCTGTAACTTTTTTTGTATACAGGTTTGTACTAAGGTAAGTTGCATTCAATCAATTTATTTTTGTCCCCGGAATGCGTGATTTAATTTATAACATAACTTTTTGAAACGCCCTGTATACAATCTAATTTAAATACCCTTATATGAAAATCCTATTAACCTCGTTTTATATACAATATATTTTGCATTCCCTAATGTACTAGAAAAGTACGAACTTCTGGTTACACTTCAAAGGATCCTCTACCCAAGTCTATTGACTGGGATGGACTTTTAAAATGAAGTCTTCTGGTATCTCGCCTTGAGAAAGACAAGATACTTCTTATATAACAAATAAAACTATCCGAAGAAATAAGGACAAGACTCAGAAGCATCACCGAAGACAAATGGCACAACAACATCAGGAAAGCACAAGAAAACCACGAAAACGTATCGAATATGCTAAAATCCAAGAAGAGGACAAAACAGAAAATGCCATCCATATTCGACGAGGAAGGAACACACTACGAAACCCAACATAAAGTGAATGAAATCAAGAAAAAAGGGCAGCAACATACAGCAAAATCAAAATATGTCGGACGAAGCAACCAAACAAGAAGTCAACAACGAATTTTTAGTAGAGGAAGAAGACCACCTAAACCCAACAGAAGTTGCTAAAATCATCAGAAGATTAAAAAGAAACAGGGCACCAGGAAATGCGAAGTCGGTAAAAAAAAGCCAATTATGAAACAAAGAAAAGGTGTTTTCTTTTTCATTGTGTAACATTTTTTTATATAATATAAATATTAATTATTTTTATTCCTTTTACCCCCGTGATGATACGCTCATGTTCGGTTTACCGTCTTCAAAATTTTATTGAATGCCCGGAATTTCCCTGCGTCCGAAAGGTTTTTAATCCTTTCCGTCTTAATCCGGGGTATGAAAGGAACTAATGCTTTTCGGTGAAGGCCGGGTTCCTTTATGATAAAGTTGTTAGATATCGTCGGGGCACGTAGAAATGGCACGTAGAAATGTTTTTCTATAATAACCTAATGCAAGGGATTTTATATTTCATCACGATTGTAGGTAGAAGGATACCGTTATGTTCAATGTTAGTTAGAACTTTTTACCTTCTTAGAAATAGATACAGGCTGGCCTATCATTTTTGGGAGGGGGGAGATACCCTCATCTTTTCTTGGATAGTTTGGTAAAATTTTAGAGGAACCAAGTCACTTCTCGGTGGGCACTCGTAGAGAAAACAAGTTACTTTTGGTGGGACAGCCCTTGTGTAAGGACTAGATCTTACTGTATCTCTATTATCGTACCGTTATCTGTGCATTTTCTTTATAAGTGTGTATACACTTGTTTATTTGAGTTTTTTTAAATCTTACACTATATTAGATTAAATATAGTCATAAAGCACCTTTAAGGTTAATTAAATTCAGTGTTTAATACAGTATAGTATTAACTTCAGTGACTTAATGCAGCAGTCGTCAGGAATTACCGTAAGTTAGCATAATCTTAGTTCTCCACTTATCTGGGCGAGTAATATGGTATGGTATCATATCATCTTCCATTATCTGGACGTATCTAAAATTCATACATGTCTTCAAATGTAGTTGAGAGCAACTAATAAATTTTGCATTAAATTTAAAGAACAGTCAATATTTTGTTACGAACCAAATTCCATCAACTCAGTTTATCATTACATAATAGTGCGAGATAGCTAATCGACTTAACCAAGTGCGGTTTGGTTAAATTTTTATGTTTTGATTTCAGTAACCTTTCTGTATTTCTGTAAACTTAGATTTTATTAATTTTTGTTATCTTTTGTGTTTGTTATAATTTGTATTCAATTTTTTTTTTTGCTGTAATATCTCGAGATACGCCAAAACTTTATTTGTGCATGATTGTATTTTATATCTTTG
This sequence comes from Diabrotica undecimpunctata, assembly GCF_040954645.1. Classification (NCBI taxonomy): domain Eukaryota; kingdom Metazoa; phylum Arthropoda; class Insecta; order Coleoptera; family Chrysomelidae; genus Diabrotica; species Diabrotica undecimpunctata. The sequence continues at coordinate 52,539,409 of NC_092811.1, forward strand.
TAGAGGTATTTTCTAATTATATTTCTGCTTATTTTTATATGTATACCACCATTTCATAGTTGTTGGTGTATTTTTATTACTTGTGTTGCATTCAGAAGCGTCATAATTTTGTTGTTGAATATATTGTTATTGTTTTATGTATGTATTTTATTTGTCGACTCCTAACAAAGTTCCCTGATATAACCATAACTCTGAATATTTGCTTTTTATCTTTAAATATAACTATACCTTTGACCAGTAGACAGATCAGGCTGATTAAGTTTCGTAGGTAAGTAAGTGTAATACCTGATATATTTATTTTTTGTTTGTTTATGTACAGTGTTGACCAAATTTATTTAGTAATTAACTGTGATATGTTTTCTTGGGTTTGATCTCTGAACCTAAATATCTTTCCTTATCTCTTTTCTTTTCTAAGGTTTCTTAATTTTCTCCGTAAACCCCAAAAAATTAAGTGGCGCCCTGTTCCCTATCTTATCTTATGGGTAATTTTACCCATCTATCTATTTGGTTATTTCTGTATCTTTTCCAATATCTCTTATCGTATCTTTACTTATTTTGTCCGTTGGACCCATTCCTAGTTCCAAAAGCTAGGTTCGAACCCAAGACTCGCTCTCCACCAACCATCTGGCTGCCGTCCGTAGTGTCTCCATTGGTGACCTTTCTAGCACCATCCAAAAACGGTTTCCGAGGTTACAATGGTTGACACTTTTTTTAAGTTGAGCGCAGATGTCGAAAGTTAAAACTAAACATTACTTGCTGACAGAACGAACCAATTGATTTTTAAACGTCCTGCGCGATCTCTTGGTAAGAGGAAAAGGTTCTGCGCCACCGTTTAATTCAATCGAACTATTTTTGGTCCCAGAATGTGATTTAATGTATGACTTTCCTTTTTGTTACACCTTGGTACACCCTTATCATAAATGATATAAATCATAAATGATATAAATAGTATGCACCCTTCGGCTCCAATTATTGTAACCGCAGCTGAGGTCGAAATATTATCAGAAATGTGTGACATTCTGATCCTCAAGCCATTACATACATCAACTGAGAAAATAAGTGGAGAAATTGTAGCACTTTCTTTTATAATTAAAATGGTAAATAATTTTTAATCAATTTACCCCTGTTGCTGATACACCCATGGCCGTATCATTAAATTAAATTAAATTTAATTAAATAGCATTTAACACCAAAAAATTGCACACACATTTAGTTTGCCATGTACCGTTGACCTGAGGATGCATAGAAAACTATAGAATGCGAATTCGATCGTCGGTGATGGTATAAATTGATTGCGAGTAAGTCTTATTCTTATTTCTGTTTACCTAAATTGTCTTGGACCCAGATAGGCAAAATATTCAATATTTAAAGAAATGTTTATTTTCAATACTCTAATACTTGTATATAAGAATTTTTCACATTACGTTATTTAGGGTAATGAATTTGTATATTTAGAGCAAATCTAGCTTATTTATAAAATAGATAATATGTTGTTAAATTTACTATTCTCTAGATTTGCCGTATTTGGAGGACAAAGCTGATAACATTGAACCAGAAAGTGATGACGAAAATATTGAGATAGATCCAAAGAGTGTAGCGGGAGTGACTGAAGTACAGACAACGAAAAGACAAATCGCAAGAAAAGGTTAGTTACACTTTGAAGAATTGAATTAATATTACGGCCTATCATTAAGTAATATTCTGTATATATGGTTACATGAAATTTTCCTGCTATTTTGGGACATACAGTATGCGTTTAAATTGTTTTCATTAATAAAGGTAATAATACTAATACTAAATCCAAAATTATATTTCAGTGTCACCTATAAGGAAGAATAGAAAAGAAAAGATGAATTGGTCAAAGGAGGAAAAGTCCGCAGTCCTCATATTTTTCAGAGTGAATCTAAAAAAAGGAATTGTTCCCAATAAAGAACAGTGTATGTAATGTATTGTCGAAAATAAAGCTATATTGGAAAGAATATTAAAGATTGCATCTATAATGAAATTAAAGCTTGTAAAAGGAAAAAACATTAAATTTTATATTATATCAACTGTCAATAAAAAGTACAAAATATGTTCTTTTTACTATGCGTAGAAGTAAATATCACACTATCGTGAACTAAGTAAAAAAAATCGAACCGCAGAAAGTATTATATGCACAACAGGTAAACTCCAATTTTGGAAAGTCGATACTATTTATTGGAATTGGAGGAAAACATAGTCTTTCTACCGTAACGTGTAACAAAATATTATTACTCCTATGTACAGTACTTGATTGACAAAAAATATTCATTATTCTTCGAAGTAGCAGTAGCTTGTGGAGTCAACAAGTCATAGAAAATTAGATTAAAAGTGAGTGATTTTTCTTGTTTTGTTTCTATTTTTTGTAGCCTACCAACATAAATACGTAATTAAACAGTCTGATGATCTGCTTCACATTATTAAAATGCTTCGTAAAATATTTTTTGATAAATTCACTGATAGTGAACGTAAAGTTTGGACAAGACGTTTAAATAATCAAATTTGGAGATTCATTAAAGTAATTAAAAACAATAAACTGCCCATTGGGACAGTTAGAAAATTGTTCTATTTCTAACATAGGTCATTTTAAGCATTTTAGGCAAATTATTTTAAATTTCAATAATAATAAGCATGTTGGGTTCGGGCTTAGTTCAAAATTACACAATAGAGTTAAATGGGAAAATGCCATATCGTGTTTTGCCAGTCGAATTAAAACCGGGGTAATAATAAATTTGATGCATACGGATGTAGGAAAATTTTTGAACGATGCATATACTGTGTTTTCAGAAAAAATACAAAATATTTTGAAAACCAATAGAATATTTAAAATCAATCCTGTATTTTGCGCTGAGTTCATTAAAAAATCGAGTGATAACGAAAGTTTGGATTTAAAATATAATACGAAAAATTCTATTATAGACACATCGACCGATTTACATCTTTGTCCGACCGATTTCATCAATATTAACAAAATGTAAAGGCTGGTCATACAGTATATAAGATCTGACAAGATATTACGATAACGAGTCAAGCGTTTGTGGATGGTTTATCAACAGGGTTACGAGGACCAACGGGTAAAGGGCAACGACTGATTGTCGCCCATATAGGTAGTGAGAGTGGCTTTTTAGACGATAGTGCACTAATTTTTTATCTAAGAAAACGGGGGATTATCATGAAGACATGGACGCCCAACGTTTCTAAAAATGATTTGAATCCCTTCTTTCACGAGTCGAGCCAAATTCGATAATGGTGATGGATAACGCTTCTTATTACAGCCGATTAGAACATCTGCCAACTATGGCTACCAGAAAAGCAGATATGCAGAGTTGGTTAGGACAAAAAGGAATTTCATTTTTTGAGGACATGGTTAAGGCTGAGCTTATAAGTGAAATTAGACAGTATCGTGACAGATATCGCCAGCATGTTGTAGATACAATGGCTTGTGCTAAAGGCATCACTATTTTGAGACTTCCTCTTTACCATTGCGAGTTAAAGCCGATAGAATTATTCTGGGGTCAAATAAAGGGTTACATAGCTCGTGAAAACGTGACATAAAATTTCTGATGTTCACAGTTTGTTAGAACTAGCAATGGAACGCATACGGAAAGAAGATTGGGCTAATATCGTAGCTCATGTGATCAAGGAAGAAGAGAAAATATGGACGGGATGGTAGACACTGTTTCCGACAAAATAATAATAAACTTCAGTGTGACTGAAGATTCCTCATCGGACGAGTCGCTGGATTCCGAAATTTCATAAGCATAACTTAGGTAATTATTTCTTTGCTTTGTAGTCATCTTTCTATATAAATGAAATATAATATTTATTTTGCAAAGTTTTCGGTTTTTTGAAGTATTGCATTAGGCACCCTATAGTAACAATAAAATTTTACTTAATTTTGTTAGACAGCTATAAGATAAAGTTAAAGCGACATACAAAGACAGCTTTGCCATTTAATGCTGATAACTTTATTATTAGTCGAACAAGTAAGAGAAGATACCTTTTACAACATCTTTATGTATAACATTTTACTGCTCTGTTGTGTCAATCGGACCTGCTTAACAGGTTATCGATTTATTTTATTGAAATAGGACGTACGGAATATATCGTATTCATACAGTGAATTTGTTATTTATTTATTTTTATTTTAATGATTTTTGTTAATTTTTGTGACGTATAATGTAAGTTTACCAACTAAACAAAGTTATGCATTTGCAAGAACATATTATTAAAAAAATAAGGTTCCATCCACACATATCATTGAAAAATGATTTATGTTATTGGATAAAGAAATATGTGCTACAGCAGCGATATCTGTGAATATCGTATTACCATCAAATTCGTATTTGTCATCATATATTACATTTTTGTTAATAGCTAAAAATGAAATGATCACTTGGATCTAGGGATCCCACCTTAAATTTTTACCTTTACCATGCGAGCTGCGCGATGCTCCATTACGCATATTATGATTTTAAAATTTTGACTTTTTTGTTCCTCCTAACCTATATCTTTTACCGGTTAAAAAAGAAGATCGATGAAAGTAGTTATGTCAACTTGACAACTTCATAATACATACTCATCATAGACTTATACACGATATTGTACGTATATTATCCTCCTACATAAAATAAATTATTTTCATTGTTATTGTCGTGGATTAAGATCTGCTGCTAAATTATTTAAATGGTTCAGTGCAATGAGCGCAAGAAAAACTTTTCCAACGATTATAATTTGAGAGCTCATGTAAAAAGAAAACATCCAGGTAAATGATTGATTAGATATTTATGTATTGATAATTTTGATAGGCCTATACTTACCACCCTCTTATCTATGGACCTATATTATTTGTTTTTAGATAAATTAGACATTATATGTCCAAGGAAAAGAAATCCCTTGGCCAGGTGTTAATGATTGCAAAGAGTCCATAAATTTTACCTGACTTGATAATTTGAGATCCCACATTAAACACAAACATTCAGGTGAGTTTGTTTTTATTATGTTTAATGTCAACTAAGTACACTAGTTCTTAATAATAGGTCGTTCGTTTGTTCGTGATTAGTTTTATGTACTAAGTTACTGTGTATACCCTTTTTCTAAGTACAACACTTGCACGTCACGATTTATACAAAATGACGTCACTTGTATTTTAAATTTCCAGAACATCAATCTTAGAATTCAACTTTTCCTAACACAGATAATAATAATACGACACCCATACGGAACTGCTCGATCTTTCATAGACGCCAACATGGTATTCTAATAAGAAAAATGTAACCGTGATTACATTCAGAATTTTAGAATTAAATTGAATAAATATACAAAAACATTTCTTATTATCAATAATTTAAATTTTATGCAACAATTGTTTGAAGTTAAATTATCAAAAAAAATCATATTAATTAAATATATTACACAATCGTACGCCATTGATGCGAAAATACTTCATTTTTCAATAATATAAAGGTGCATTGACAAGCATGAGACAGTCACAATGCAGTGTTGTCACTACTTTATAACCTTATACTAAGTCTGTTTTTGTTTACCTTTTTCTGTTTTGATCAATTTGGTACGCAAAAAATATATAACTTTAATAAATCGTCGGTTAAGAGTGTAAATCTAAAAATCTAAAATTTATTAATTCAAAATAGCGTTCGTTGGTGTAAAATACTGAAACGTGAGTATTTCTTTCATAAAATAAAATAATATGAATATTACTATGATTTGTTTTCTGTTATTTTACTGGTTTTGAACCACACGTGTTTGTGCATGGACTTGGCAGCTTTTATTATTTGTTAATTTCTCATGATCAGAAAATGCATGGACTTCGATAGTTCGTTTTCTATCTACTAGCTATACATTTTTTTTGAGTGAATCATAATAATATTGTTATAATAGTTTTAAAATAAATAAACAGAGTTTTCTTTTGGTTATAGATGTCTCGTGGAAAAAAATGGTCGATTTGGTTACTGCTCTTCAAAATGATATTGACATCAATGAAGAATTTTAAGCTCATTCTCCTCTATTGTCAAATTCTACATTTACTGTCGTAGAAAATGTTGTAATAGAAGAAGTTTGTAATGAGTTTTTAACTGCAAAATCGAGTAATGGCGAGGAGTTTTCTGACGAGACCTCAATAATAGAAGAAAACACATTAGTAGCTGATTCTAATGTTATCGGCAGTGACACGAGTTCATCGCATCAGGATACAACTGAGATTGAGAAAAACTTACGTATCAGTAACAGTGAAGATGAAAGTCCATTAAAACTGGTTCCATATTCAGATAGTTCTGATAGTGATTGCGTATTTGAAGGATATCCAACAAAAAGCCAAAAGAGAAGAAAAAGGTAGGTTTCAAGTAGATAAAGAAAATTGGGTTTCACAACAAAATCTTAAACTTACGGAACATGGATCTCCATACCTAGGTCGAAGTCTTAAAAACGGTAAATGGACGAAAGAGAACCACGTACCATGAAACCGAGGTGCTCCTGTAAAAAAAGTACTGGCCAAATGAAGTGCACATTAATTTCAGAAACAGCTCGAAGAAGTATTTTTGATCATTTCTGGAGTTTGGAATGGGGAGCCAAACACTAATTGATAGTGTTGTGTCATTTTTACCAATCAACAGACCAAGAAATAGAAAAAATCGTGACACTTCCAAAAGATCTCAATCAATTCAATATCATTTAAGAATCGATGACAATAACCTAAGAGTATGCAGGACCATCTTCCTTAACACTCACTCAATTGGTAGAATGACCATATTAAAATGGAAAAAGAAATCAAAAGAAGCTAAAGAAAACAGAGGAAAAACAGAAAGAAACGAAAAAAGTAAGCCATTTGAACAGGAGCGGTCAGCGCTAAAAAGTTTTATAGATTCAATTCCTAACATGGAATCTCATTATTGTAGATCAACTAGCACTAAACAATACCTTTTAGCAGAGTGGCAGTCTAAAACAAATTTATACAAATTTTATGTTGATGACTGGTGTAAAACAAAATCTATCAAACCACTTTCTATTACAACTTTCAATGAAGCATTAGATTCCGAAAAGATTTCTTTATTCCGACCAAAAAAAGACCAGTGCCAAAAATGCGCCGCATTCAAAGTAGGGCATATATCTGAGGACGAATACAATTTACATCATATTAAAAAGAATGAGGCACGTCAAGAAAAGGATCGTGATAAAGCTAATGAAACTCTTGTTTTCACTGTTGACTTACAAGCTGTACTAAATCAAGGCTCCTAAATCAAACGTTTCGAGCCTTTACTATAAAACAAAATTGTGTGTACACAATCTTTGTTTCTATAACTTAAGGGATAAAGATGGATTTTGTTACATTTGGAATGAGACGGAAGGTAATGTTTCTGCAGAAGAGTTTGCCACCATCTTTTCCGACTTTATCACCAACAAAATTTTGCCTACACTTGATCGAACTACTGATTACAGAGACACAAAAATAATTTTGTATAGCGATGGCTGTAACTACCAAAATAGAAACGTAACTGTTTCACTGTTAACGCCTTACTAAATACAGCTGTGAAGGAAAACATTACTATTGAGCACAAGTACTTAGAAGTTGGGCACACCCAAAGGAGGCAGACTCCATGCATTCCACAATTGAAAGGTGTTTAAAGAACAAAACAATCAACGTGCCAGCAGATTATTTGGGAATATGTCTATCTGCCCGAAAGATCCCCAAAAAATATAATGTAACTTATTTAAATCATACATTCTTTAAGTCAATGAAGAAACTTGAGTTCCTGAAAAGTATTCGTCCCGGTAAGAAAAAAGGTGACCCAAAAGTAAGTCTTCACAAGTATTTATTTTATGTAAATTCTTATTATGTAATTATTTTAGGTTGTAGATGTGCGTGCGTTAAGATATAATGCAAACGGTCAAATTGATTATAAATTACGGTTTGGCGATGATTGGAAATTATTACCTCAGAGGCTCAGCTCCGGAATTGTACCTTGTTCATTAGTTCAACTAGACCAACTCTATTCTGAAAGACTGAAGATTTCAAGTAGGAAGTATAATGAGCTACAGGATTTAAAACATATTTTACCTAATAACTATCATACTTTCTACGATGATTTACCTCATGAATAATATTATGTAAAACAATAACAACATAATTAAAATGATTTTAAGTCCAAAAGATTTAATATTACATATAAGGAAATTCTGCTAACTCCCAAAAAGTGTAAATAAAAATTAATTGCGTTGATAAAATCGGTTTATGGATGTATACATATATTACTTGGAACTATATTTGATGTTATAAATATTGCTAATTAATAGAACAATGATTTTTCATTGCTGCTACAGTTTTTATGCTCTCCTGTAAAATCAGTTATAATGGACTTAGCAGATTTACACTCTTAACCGACGAAATTGTATTTATAAATACAAAAATTAATATAGCTTGTAAAAACTAATTATTTTTGTGTGTGCCAAAATGCCTAAACCATTTTTAACATTGAATGCTGTGAGGGAGGTAATTTAAAGAATTTAAAATATCTAATTTTGTATTATATCGATACATTTTTGGCAAAGTAACGTAAGTGACATTTTTGGCGAAAATCATGTTTTTCCATTAACCTAACGCTATTATTGTTAAGAAGCTACTGCCAAAGTGTAGTAAGACTAGAATTACTTTAAACCATTGTTTTTGAACTATTTTAAAAACGTATGTCCGGAATTGTTTTAATCATAACCGCAAAAGAAACGCAACTTTAGCACTATTTCCATAATAATAATGTAAGCAAACGTTGTTTACCGCCATAATAACGTAAGTACCGGTCGGTTTCTGTTACTTACGTCAGTTTTTCGCAGTCAGTGTTTGGCTTACGACAGTGACAGATTCATGCTACAATCGACTAAATTATTAATTTGAGGTAAGTTATAACGAAAAACGTGATTTTTTAGTCATATTTAAAAAATATTGAAACCTTAACTAACATTATGTACATATAAAACTCCATTTCATACTTAATTTCGTTTATTTATTACAAATTATTGTGACAACCTAAGAAAAAATTCTGTTCAATTTTTTGTTAAAAATGTTTATGAATTTTAATATAAAATGTAAACTGTTTATGAAACAATAAGTAAAAAATTGTAAAATTATCAATCTGAACTCTTATATCTAGAAAACGGTTGAAGTTAGAGAAATACTGCTTGCATGTTTCTATACTGATTTTCATAGAAGCTATTAGACATTTTAAACATAAATGTTTGGTTACTTTCAGATTATGTCTATGCTTAGTTCAAGAACAAAAAGAATTTTGGCCGCTGTTAACCAAAATGATGAATGGAATAATGTTTATTTTGAGGAAGCAATCCAGTCTATGCCGATATCCATTATTTCAAGTGAGAACCTACATAACTCCGAAAATATTATTATAGAAACTAATTTAGTAAATGGAGACGTAATTCAAATAGATCAATCCATTTTATTGCCTTCTAACAGTTCGAGTCCTTATGAAAATGATCGTAACCATACTACCATGCAAGAAGAAACAAATGTACCAATAAGTAGTGATAGTACAAATGGGACAGTGGGTGTTCAATTCGAACAGGAATGCGGTTTAGAAGAACATTTTCAGCCTTTAATTAATTATTTTAACAATACCGGTACAAAGTTAAACCCTGAGACAAGAATCTGCAATGTTTTTCCAAAACTAGTAGATTATGACTCATATTAATTTAATATTGTTCGATTATACTAACCACCATTGTGTATGAATTGCGAATTATAATGCTTTTTGACTTTTTATCTATCTGGTCTTAAAATGGCATCTAGCACAAAGAAATACATTCCTGGCATGCTGGGAAGATTAAACGACTCAAGAACAATCCCTGCCGGAGGATACGGAGGTAGTGTCAAAAAAGTTAAAACTAAAACGTCTTGATGTTATTTACATCACTGAGACCATACCCTCTAGAGAGCAATCAAATTTAGTGTTTTCATATTTGGATTCTCAAATCTAGAAAATAACGAGCTATTAGGTGCGGTTGTGGGCATAATACTAAACTGCATAGACAAATCAGGAATCCCGAAGTTAACAGAATTAATTTGAAACCTAAAAAAAAAAAGGGGGGTGGTATATGGAGAAGGAGATGATAAATTAGAGAAGAACTAGCAAAGAAGTTATAATAAAAAGAATGGCTTAGCTCAAAAGAACACAGAGACACAAAACCTCAAGCACGAATTCGGGCTAGCCTCACTACACTAGAATTTGGCTTTGAGATAAGGGGAAAAGAGATCTTTTATCCAAAAGAATACAATATAATAATGCACCGGAAAATCTGGAACTATAAAAGGGGTAAGATAAGAGAATATACGGAGATGCCTAGGAAAATACTGAAATGGGCGCCAGCTAATTTCTGAAGGAAATTAACGAAAAAAATAAATGAAGTTATGAACAACAAGGAATAAAGTACTATTGATTTAATACCCTGTAATAATGTTTAAAAACCGAAAAGACACTATTGACCTTGTTCTGCTATATTATAACTGTAAGCAGGAACTGAAATAAAAGCAAAACTACTTGTAACAAATATATTTATAATATTAACAACTAACAAAACTCACCTATATCTATATATAGAAAATATAATTACAGTAGTGGGGCTACGGTATGCGAGGACCAAAAAGCCACGACAAAATGAAGGACCCCCAGTACTGGGCCAAACAAAAAGGTGTATTAGTAAATATATAATCTTTAAAAAAAAACCTGATACATAAATTTCTTCCCTTCCCTTTTAAAACCCGCTATACAAAAATCATGAACCCCTTCCCTATCAATGAATCTAGTTTAATTAATTAATAACTATTTACCTAACTTTTTATAGCTGATACAAAAACTGTAATAAGTACTAACCTTGGTATATGCATACACAAAGTTGTAAATTACAAGAAAAACCTTATTCCTGAGAAACTTGTTGTTAATGTCTGTCACAACACTACAGCTGTCCTGGTTAGGTCCCCTTAAGACTCTAACGGTCCTTGAGGCTCCGAAAAAAACGAATGACGAAGAACGCTGTGGTTCTGGAGACAATCGGTTCCTGGTTACCAATGGGTTGAAGTAGGTGTTTGGTTAAACTACTTCTAATATTAAACGTTATCCTAATCGGGTGAAATCTACAAAAAATAACATTTGGAGAAACATCAAGGCACCCAAAGATGACTGTCAACACATACTCTTACATCGAATTACCACAATAAACAAACATTTTATTTTATCAGCTGACTGTCATCCTGTCTATTTATTGCGTCTGCGCATTTAAAGAATATCTAGTAAATTAGGCATGAAAGTTTTTATACCGAGTAGGTATACAAAAAAACAGAAAAAACTAATTAGGTGTCCGATAAATTTATGATCTAGGCTCAAGGCCACATGATACATATGAGAAAACTCGGATTTTACACTTTTAATATTTCAAAAGACAATGAAAATATCAATAAAATGATAGGCCTATATAACTAAATGATTTAATTGCTCACCTGGGTTTTAAATAATTATTTCAGTAGATTTGGAAGCCGGGTTTTAAATATTCATTTCTGCAGATTTGGAAGCCGGTTTTTTTCAATCAAGATTTTTATCATTTGTTCCAATTTCTCCCTTGATGTTCGGGGAAAACATTAAATCCAATCCCAGATTTTCTACCCGATTTTAAGACAAAAAAAAATGCCGGTTAAGGCTTGGAGAACTACACCTCTCTGTGTGAGTTGTTGGCCAAAACTGCCTTTAGCCGAGCACCTCTTGATCACTTTAGTTTGCGCATCGTCTCGTCTATTGCCCATAAACGTTTCATAAACGGGATTCTGAGGGGTTTTAGGATTTTAATAATAAATTATATTAATTAATTATATGTTAGCAGTTGTGACTGCTACAAATTGAAGCTTTTAAGTTGGCTAATATCCATCTGGTATTACGTACAATGTCGTTCGCAGATTTCAATGATGAGATTATAGAGAAGGATGCAAGGGCTATCAACTTTCTTGACCTCTGGGATAAAGACATCACATTTATCATTGAAAAATCGCAACTGATGCTTGCGTTGTCGTGCGTAATCCTGGTTGCTATGGTCAAAAACCTAACAGAGGCTAATTATGACAAATGGTTCCAAGCTAGAATTAACGCCTTCTCTAAGGTCCTTGCAGACAACTGGGCCCCGGATTAAATCACTAAACCTAAGTACCCAGAAAGAACACTGTTACAAGGTTTACATTAGCCATCACTGCCAATTATAATATTACAAAACAACTCTTCAAGATGATTGTGAGTATCGGGAAGAGGGAGGACGGTTTTTTCTCTGCAGCACTAAGAGAAGTCTTCAATTTATTCAAAGGTCTAGAAATGCACCATCTAGTCATGATCGATAAATTTATTATGACTGAGTACCCCGAGTTTAAAAGATGCATCTATTTGAATGGGTTAGAAGAGAGATTCGCACAGGCTATTGCTTCCATCGAGATGCTTTCTCCATCTGAAATGATGTATGCACGTTTTTTGTTATCCAAGGATGAAGCACAAGCATTAAACCGAAACAATTTCACAGCAGCAATAGTGATAACAACGCAGATAGCCAAAAAAATATCCTCCACGTACGACAATTATTATGAGAGTGACAATGCCACACACATTGAGATGAGAAGACTGGTAGACGAATATTTTGACATAAGGTCACGGACCTCACTCATTGGACTAGGAGACAACAGAAGGACTAATCTGTCAGAAGGTGAGAAAGCAGAGTATATGAGACAGGCCATGGCAAGGATAGAAACAAGACTTGAAGAGAAGGATGTACGGGATGAATTAGAGGATCTCATAACATTACCTGTTGGAGAGATAAGAGGCATAACCATTTAATACATTTTTGTGTAGTTTATATCAATAACTCTCTTTTAACTATTAGGTTTTATGGTTAACTTTAGATCAACTAAAGAAAAAAAAATGAAAGCCAGTGGACTGTATAAAACTCTATTTTAAAAAGAGGTGAAATTAAACATAAATATACATAACCCAATATACAATTATAACTAAAGAAGGATATAAACTTAAATATTAGTTAATATGAAACAACACCAAAAAGATAACCATTTACAAACCAAAACAAAGATGTTGATGAATAGGTTTTAAGAACACATTAACAACAAAGAAATTTTAGATTTCGATTGCTATGGTTGAGTATGATCAGAAATAAAGCATAAATTGATATTAAACGTTAACGAGTGAAAAATATGAGCACATATAATAATATACTTAATCCGTGGTAAAATGAATAAACCTTGTTAATAAAGTTACACAAAATGCAATCAAACATAACATATGAATTATATTAAACTTAAATACAAATATTAATAAACTCAATTCAAAGTATAATCGGTAATGACAAAATACGAAAAAATAAGAATACAGTAAATATTATATAAAACAAAACAAATGCAAAACGTCCAATTGACAAAGTTCAATCGAGATCGCGGCACAAATGCGATAAAGTTCCAAACAAATATCAAATAAATATACCAAATGCACGTACTTGATATATGCAGCAATGTAATTTTGGCAACAAATATTATAAGGTGTACTTTACCCCATGAAAAGATAGCATCACAGCTATCGCAAATCGTCTTCAGCGACGCACAGAAACCACACAAAATTGATAATGCAACCTTACTGCATTTTTACGACTTTCTCGTTCAAAGGACCGATGCCAAGTGTCTCAGGTACCTTTAACCCAAACGCCCATACACATGTGTGTGGTTTGAGAGATAAAACTCGACTATGATTGTGTATGAAATACATCCCCTATGGTGATATTTCGCAGATGACTGGTCTTGCAAATTAGTAGTTTTTAACACAGTTGCACCCTTGTACATAGAATCTTGATATACGGGGAGAATCAAAACTACCACAAAAAGTTTTAATATTTAATAAATGTTTATACACAGTTGCGAAACTGCAACAATGACTCGACATCTTCGGAAAATGAGGATACATTTGAACTAATTGAAAAAAATGACGAATTGAGAAAGCAAAATAAAACAAAACATATTAATTGGAAAAGGCATGGCAAACAAATTCAGTTCGGAAAATTCATTTCATAATGACCCTGATTTCTATTCGTCATCTAATTGGGACACAGATACAAGCCACCCAGATCAAGCTGTCTCTTTAGTTGGAAAATCAGGAATGAGGAAAAAGAAAAAGCTCAACAAAAGAGAAACTAAAAAATGCGAGTACAACTTTGGCAAAGGTAGATCAGTAAAAGAAAATCCCTGTAAAAAAAAAATGTCAGCATAACTGCTCGGCTAAAATATCTGAGATTACACGGCATAACATCCACTATTTTTATTGGGGGCTTGGTAATTATGAAAAACAGAGAAATTCGTTAATATCATGTGTCAAAAAGGTAGACATATTGCGAAGAAAAACAGAAGCAGAGTATAGCAGACGACAAAATTCATATAAGTACTTTATCAGTTGGGACGATAAAATACTTGAAGTGTGCCAGCAGTTTTTGTTACAGACCCTAGATATTTCGCAAACAGTTATGCGATATGCAATAAAACATGCTGTACAAAATACATGCAAAAGTGATCAGAGAGGCAAGCACGAACCTGTTAACAAAACAAGTTCAGACATGATCATTAAAATACACGATTTTATTAAGCAATTATACCATCCCACTACTGTCGAAATCGAAGTAGCAGAATATACTTGCCACAAGAATTGCGAAATGTTAGTTTCTTATACAGGATGTTTATTAAACATGAGGAGATAAATGGAAGAAGCAAGAAAGATTGTGTTTCACTCAAAGTTTTAGGAACGTTTTTAACAAAGATTTTAACCTTGGGTTCCACTTACCTAAAAAAGATAAGTGTTCTTTGTGTGAGGTACGAAAAGATAAAGAATTTCAAGAAAACACTACGTCAAAAGAGACATACGATAAACATTTAAAAGAAAAGGAAGAAAGTACAGAACTCTTTTTAGAAGATCAAAAGAAAGTTAAAGAAGTCTCAGATTCAGTTTGTTCCAGTTTTGATTTACAGCAAGTATTAAATACTCCCCATGGGGATAATATGTTATTGTACTATTCTAGAAAATATTCATTTTATAACGAAAGCATATACGAAATGCCATCGCAAGATGGATACTGCTTTTTGTGGGGTGAATCCGATGGCAATCGTGGGTGCAACGAAATATGCACCATTATTTACACTTACTTAAAAATGTTAGAAGAGAGAGATATTAGACATATTATTTTGTACTGCGACAGAGCAATGTTGGTTATGATCCACTCATTCTTGCAAAACTCCAGAAATATTGAAACCGTTAAAATTGTATTTCTTTTACCGGGGCATACCTACATGCCTGTTGATTCGATACACGCAGTTATCGAAAGCCTTCAGAATGGAGCACTATTATAGGAAATTGCAGAGTTAACCCGAGGCCATATAAAGTTATAAAACTTGAGTTCTCGGAGTTCAAAAATTGGAAGAAGCTAGGGAACGATCAGCTGGTCCTTACAAAAATTGAATTAAAAATGAAAAATGTAAGACAGGCGCTTTTTTCCAAAAAGGATCATCGGAAGTTGCGGTCAAATATAATTTTGGTAGAAGTCCTGAATACGATCTGAGCTTTAAGTTAAACTACAATAAGGGTAATAAGTTGATCTATTAACGACTTTATTATATACAGAATTTTCTATAGTTCTACATTCTATAGTTTTCTATAGTGTATACACGGATCGAGTGTCAGTAAGGTAGGTATAAATGACAAAAAATTACATCAAGTTACAATCAAGTTGCATTTTGACATTCTCGGATTCGCTCCTACTTGGTCTGAAATTAAGATTTTTAAAAATTTAGACAAATCAAATGAGATAGGTTTACTAAAAATTGTTAAGAGTAATGTACCTTTGTTATAAAAGATATTGGAAAAGTTTATTAAGAAGAGTTGTTTAGAACTAAATTTTACTTACCATCTATTTATACCTTACCGACACTCAATCAGTGCGTAGATAATTTAAAGCCAAACTGTTAATGATGTAATGAAACGACACTATTTCGGTTACGCCAATGTCCTTATTTAACTAATCAGCACAGAGCAACTTTTCCTATCATCATTTAAATTAAACATTACTATTATTAAAGAATAAACAATAACAAATTTCCTTTGTTAAGGGAATATAATCATTTTATATCTCATTAGGAAATTACAGTCAAAATATTTTTTATTTAACTGCAAATAATTTCTTGTTTAAACTTCAATAGAAAAGTAAATAACCTTTGGATGCTTACTGAACTTTGCTCATTAAAATAATAGAAAATATAAATTCTGGTAGTAACGTCAATGATCCAACAAATAATATGAAATCTCAGTCAAGTAATAGAAATAGATATAGATAAAAAGGTTCTGAATAGATAGTTAGTAGAAAAAAAGTCAGTTAACCAGTCCACGCGTTTTATCACACCTCCTCTCTAAAATCGATGTAAGTTGAAATGAAATAAATAATAGTCAAAATTCTCGGAGTGTTTAAATTAGTGCTACAAATCTCTTCCCGATCCATTACATAAAATTTTTGGTGTCAGAAGTGGGATATATAAGGTCAAAAATACTGAAAAAAGAGTATACCTAGAGTTCCCTTAGGTCCAGAAGAAGCATCACTAATTCTGAACCTCCAGAGCATCCAGAAATCAAACCAGAGCATCCCAAAGCATCCAGAAATCAAAAGCAAAGCATCCCAGAACATCCAGAACTCCAGAGCATCCAGAACTCAAACCAGAGCATCCAGAAATCAAAGCAAAGCATCCCAGAACATCCAGAACTCCAGAGCATCTAAAAATCACACCAGAGCATCCCAGAGCATCTAGAACCTCCAAAACTACATCTGCAAGAAAATGAAAACTCTCATACTGTAAGTCGAAATTATTTTTATTGAATTGTACGATTTTGGTTACCATATAATTTTCATATTTTCTTTTATTTTCTTTTTGCTTTCATTTTCTTCACTACTTATATTCATACCGTTACTATATTTTATATCTTTTATTTTCCAATTCAAATCCAAAAATGCCTAATTCAGTAGAGACAACTAGTAATTATATCTCATTAGAGATGGCAGAAAAAATGTTAATAAAATACGATGGCGATCGAAACAAAGTTCACGAATTCATTGATAATTGCACTATGGCTTTGTCTTTAGTAGACCAAAGCAACAAAAATCTTTTATTTATAATAATTAAATCTAAAATATGTGGTAAAGCAAGAATGCTAATTAAAAATAGAGATTTTCAAAATTGGATTAGATTAAAGAATCATCTTTTAGACGGATATACCGACAAAACAACTGAAGGACAATGGCAACTCGAACTACATTCATGTAGGCAGAATCAAACTGAATCTGTTATGTCCTTTGCAAATCGAGTAGAAGACTGCTATGTTAAGCTACTCAGTACCATTAGCGAACCAGATGAACTAAAACGAACGGTACATACAGAAATTCTGCAAAATCAAGCGCTTAATGTATTCCTATTAGGCCTTAACAAGGAAATAGCACTAGTAGTAAAAGCCAGAAAACCAACTACGTTAGAAAATGCAATTAGTATTGCTTTAACAGAAGAACAGGAATTGAAATCGAAATCAGAAATTTTCAAGTACCAGAACATAGGTAATTCTAATCCCAAGTACTGTCACAATTGCAACAAGAACGGACATACTTCTCAACATTGTAGATTAAAAATCCAATCTTCTAGTTCCAGTTCCAATAGTAACAATCGATATCAAAATAAATATTCTTTCCAATCTCAGCCCAGTACCTCATATCAGAGCCAAAATTTCCAGAGACAAAGTATTCGTTATACAGACTATACTCCTAATACCAAAATTTGCAACTACTGTAAAAAATTGGGTCACTTAATTCATGAATGTCGTAAAAAACAATATAATAATCAAGCTAGGCAAAATAATAATCAACCACGAGACACTAATTCAACTGACAAACGGACCCCAAAAAACTTTTCAGTTCCTTGTCAAGAAACGGCCACAACAAGGAACACCAATATAATTCAGGCCGCATCTCTACCCTAAATTTTCAGGGTATCACAACATATTTATTTCTCGACATACCAGAACTAAAATCTAAATGCAAATTCTTATTGGACACAGGTGCCACTATTTCTTTAATTAAACTTGAAAATTTAAAAACTGACACTCCTTGTTATGAAGATGCACCCATAACACTTAAAGGGATTGATTGTAATTCTGATAGTAATATTAAAACTATCTGCTATTCTCATTTTACATTACCTTTTCTTCAAAACCAAACGTTTACTTTTCATGCAGTTCCTAATAACTTTCCTATAACCTTCGATGGCATAATTGGCAACGACTTTCTGAGAACATTTTCTAAAAATCTTAGTTACGAGGAAGATTATTTGATCTTGACTAATAATTTTAGAATACCTCTTTATCATATCTACTCATCTACCACTAACCAACCATTAGGAAGTAATTCCGATCCCAATACAACTGACCATAATAACCTAGATAATTTAGGGACTAATCCTAAATGGCCTAACTCTCAGTTTCCTATCATTATATCCCCAAGATGCGAACAAGTTATTAAAATTAACGTACTTAACACCCCGAAAACTCGACAAGGTATTATTCCCAAATTAGAAATATTGGAAGGAGTTTACCTCTGCGAAAGTTTAGTTTCCGTAAACAATCATAATCAAGCTTTAACGTCCATTTTGAATACTACCGAAAAATCCATTAAAATCTCAGATATGCAATTAAATCTTGAACCTTTCGAATCCAACTCTAATTCTCAGAGTATAGCAATATGCTCTCCTGAATCTTCTAACTGTAATTCCAATCGACTTAATCTACTTACCCAAAACCTCAAAATAGAGCATCTAAATTCTGAAGAAAAAACATCTCTTATCGAAATATGTTCCGAATATAATGACATTTTCTTTTTAGAAGGAGATACACTAACATGTACTGACGCTATCATGCATCAAATTCCTACCACTTCCAATACTCCTATTAATGTAAAAACTTATAGGTATCCCGAGATACATAAGGCTGAAGTTAACAAACAAATTAAATCAATGCTTAATCACGATATTATCGAACCTTCTACTTCCGCTTGGAATTCACCTGTATGGATTGTCCCAAAGAAAATTTCCGCCTCCGGCGAAAAAAAATGGCGACTCGTAATAGACTACAGAAAATTGAACGAAATTAGCGTAGGAGACTCATATCCTCTTCCTAATATAATTGATATTTTAGATCAGTTAGGACATTCTAAGTATTTTTCAACCCTAGATCTAGCATCAGGTTTCCATCAGATTAAAATGGACCCTGATGATGCTCCAAAAACAGGATTTTCCGTCCCTTCAGGACATTATCAATTTAAGAGACTTCCATTTGGTCTAAAAAATTCCCCTGCTACTTTTCAAAGGCTAATGAACACGGTTCTCGCTGGTATCCAAAACTACCGTTGCTTTGTGTACCTTGACGATATAGTCATACATGCGGGAGATTTGGAGACACATAATCGACGATTACGTGAGGTTTTTAAAAGACTCTCTGAGTTTAACCTGAAACTCCAACCGGAAAAATGTGAATTCCTTCGGAAAGAAGTTATGTATTTAGGCCATTCTATAACCACAGACGGTGTTCAACCCGACCCTGGGAAAATTAGTGCCGTATTAAATTACCCTACTCCTAAGAATGTGAAAGATATCCGTTCTATCCTTGGATTTGTTGGCTATTACCGTCGATTCATCCCGAATTTTAGCAAAGTATCTCAACCTCTAACAAATTTACTAAAAAAGGATACGATTTTTAATTGGACCAGTTCACAACAAGATGCTTTCGAGAAATTAAAATTGGCACTAACCTCGAAGCCTATACTTCAATATCCTGATTTCGAAAAACCTTTCATCTTGACAACAGATGCAAGCAACTATGCTATAGGAGCAGTTCTTTCTCAAGGTAATCCTAAGGAAGATAAACCAATTTCTTTTGCTAGCAGAACTCTAAATAGGGCCGAATCAAACTACAGCACCACTGAAAAAGAATGTTTGGCAATAATATGGGCCGTTAAACATTTTCGGACTTATCTGTACGGAAGAAAATTCAAAATTTATACTGATCATCGTCCCCTAACATGGCTTTTTAACGCTAAAGATCCAAGCTCTCGTATTGTCCGATGGCGATTACTATTAGAGGAATACGATTATGAGATCATGTATACAACCGGTAAATCCAATAAGGTAGCCGATGCCCTTAGTCGAATTAAACCACCTGAAGAAGCTACTGACATTCATATAATAAAAAACGATCCAGAGCCTTCACAAACTTATAGTGACTTTTTAAACGCTTTTCAGTCTAGTCTAATTCTTAATAACAATCTATATGAACATAGCACGTCCTTCTAAGATACAGGTACCACTAATAATCACGTAATTCTTCTATCCCGTGATTTAGAATTCACAGGAAAACCTCTGTTGTTACAGAAATCTTTTAATCCCAAACCAGAACTCTTAAGCTCTAACTTGCAAATAGGAGATATAAAAATAATGGAAACCAATAATCAGAAAGTTTTCTATCTAATTCATAAAGAATTTCATTGGGAAAAGGCTGACTATGAGATAACCTTTAACTTACTGATGACATTAAAAGATATTCTAATCAATGACAACATCAAATCCTTTAATATACCAAGAAGCAGTTCAAGTTTCGACCAATTAAACTTCAAAAAGTTGAGGACAATGTTAAGATTCATTTTTAAAGAAACTTTAATCGAAATGCATATACACCATGACGTCTTGATTAAACCGAATACGGATATCATACCAAAAATACTTCAGGAGTGCCATGCAAATCCTACCTCAGGTCACTCAGGATTTCACAAAGCATACAGTCGGATAAAACAAACTTACAAATGGGAAAAGATGAAGGAAGATATAAAAACTTATATAAAAAATTGTGAATCATGTCAGAAAAATAAGCTAATCCGCAAAAAAAAATAAAGAGCCTATGCAAATTACAACTACCTCAGAAAAACCATTCGAACGTATATCATTAGATATCGTGGGTCCTCTTCCTATGTCTATGTCAGGCAATAGATTTATTCTTACCTTACAAGATGACCTTACGAAATTCTCTCAGATTTATCCTATTCCAAATCACGAAGCCGTAACTATAGCCAATATACTTGTCCATCGATTTATTTGTAATTTCGGAATTCCAGAAGCTATACTAACCGATCAAGGACGCGATTTCACATCCCAACTCTTCCACGAGGTATCTAAGTTATTTAAAATAAAAAATCTTACCACCACAGCTTATCACCCTCAAACCAACGGAGCTTTAGAAAGATCACATGCTATTCTAGCAGATTATTTAAAACATTACGTCAATCAAGATCAAACTGATTGGGATGATTGGTTAGATTTTGCAACATTTTCGTATAATTCTTCTACTCATACCTCTACAAAGTTCTCTCCATACGAATTAGTTTTCGGAACTAAACCCAATATTCCTTCGGAACTTAATAAAACCCCAGAATTCAAGTACTCATATGATGATTACCTATACGACTTAAGAATAAAATTACAAAGAAGTAACCAAATCGCTCGAGAAAATTTAATTAAATCAAAGGAAGTTAACAAATCCTACTATGATAAGAAATGTAAAAATGTAACCTTTCAAATAAATGACATGGTTTATTTAGAAAACAACCGGTCATACACAAACCGTTCAAAAAAATTATCACAACGATATACGGGACCTTATAAAATAATCGAAATAAATTCTCCAGTAAATTCTACACTGCTCATAAAAAACAAGAGAGTAAAAGTACACAATGACAGAATAAAACCTGCACATTCAAACTGAACCAATCAAATTATCTTTGTTTTAGGATTGCATACTTTAATGTATTATTATTTATTTTTTATTATATTTATTATTTATTACTTATTTATTATTTAAATAAGAATTTATGCAAGCCATGGAAACAATCAATTAAAGGCTCCCCCAAACCAACGCGGAAAATTCGCATTACCTGCGGAATTCCGTACCGCATACGATTCGCATTGAATTGTTTCCACTGTATACAAGTTCAGACAAGTACGATTTTCGTCGTTCGGGCATGCGTTTTGTCTGCGTATTTATTCGTCCGGAATCTTAGTTCGCACTAGACAGCGTTTTTATCAGTTTCGCAGTGGTTTTGCATGTGAAAAAATTGAAAATGGAGAGAATTATTGAGTTGGTTCGAAAGTATCCTATTCTCTATGACCTTTCTCATGAAGATTATAAAAATGTAAGGAAAAAGGACAAGATTTGGACTAGAATAGGAGAAGAAATAGGCGAAAATGGTGAGTAGTTTTAAGATTTGTATTGGTTTATTTTTCTACATCTAAGACTAAAGAAAAGCAGAGGCCTAAACAATACTATATTTACTGCAAGAAGAGTCCATTATTTTCATCGTGAACAATCTATTCATAGTCCTGAATTAAAATACGTGGCAAATTTATAATTTTCCTTGAAAATATCTGTTCTGCTTTGACTGTATGGAAAGGGCCTCAACAAGTATGGTTTTAGTGCAAAGGCTTCGTCTCCAATTAAGACATGGGGGGAAAGTTCATTCTGGCCTGGGAGATTTTTCGGCTCAGGTACACCCATCTGATTTGTTTCAAATCTTCTTCCCATGTTGGAAGCTTCGAATATTCCACCGTCGCTGTTTTTACCAAAACCGCCAATATCAACTGAAATGAATCTATAATCTGGGCCAACAATAGCCATTAATACTGTAGAACACTTATTCAAATAACACCAATAATTAGATCCTGTTTTGTTTGGACACTTGATAGTAACATGCTTGCCATCGATCCTACCAATACAATTTGGGAATCGCCAGGTATTTCTAAAACCTTCTTCAGATTTTTTCCATATTTCTGTAGTTGGTTCGGGCAAGTAAATATGTTGCAAATTTCTACATAAAGCTTCACAAACTTCTACAACTATGGCACTTACAGTCGAAAACCCGACTCTAAAACTATGGCCTATTGTATAAAATGTATCTCCGGTAGCCAGATACCTAAAAAAGAGTATTTTGTTTCATGGGATGAGATTAAAAAAAAAAATGGAGGAATCTGCGCGATACGTACTCTAAGTACATAAGAACTAATAAAACTAGAACTGGACAAGCGGCAAGCGATAAAAAAAATGGATATGGGCAGATCATATGGAATCGTTCAAACCGTTCCTAAATTTTGCTAAGACTGCATCCAATGTCACAGATGTTGATACACAAGAATCTGAAGCATTCCCAAATATAGAATCACCCGAAAATATATTAACGGATGAAAATTCCGCAGTACAGAAACCAACGTGTAGTAAAAATCTACTAACAACTCAGACAGATGATTCCCAGAATAAGATTCAACCCTCCTCATCGAAACCTACTCGAAATGAAGCTCCTAGGGTTACTCTTTCAAATGAAACTCCTTCTACAGGCAGAACAAACAGAAAACGCAATTCTGAGCCATCCACATCTGTGAAAGATATGATCAGTTATTTTGAGAGCAAAAAGAGAGTAGTGCATGATGCTACCCATCAACTGTTTTTGGCTCATGCTTCTACGGTAAAATCTTTCTCTCCTAGAAGGCAAATTGAAACAAAAATGAAGATTGCGCAAGTTATCATGGAGCAGCAGTTGCTTCAATTGGAGGAAAGTTCTTTGAATAGCCATCAATCTAGAGCTGAAAGTACAGACACCTATCAAAACCCCTCTTCCGTCGGAAGTATTTAGGTTGTATCCGTACCTTCACCAAATGACACTGCATTACCTAAACAATCGAATACTTCTGGGTTCTATGAAGTGAATTGTGAAAATAATTATGTTACACTACACAACTTGGCGCAGAGTTTCAACCAAGCAGCTTCTCATAATCCATCAGTTTCCAACTATGTCAATTCCTTTGACCCTTACAATACATAAAGTATATTTTAGAGTTATTTTGATCCTTATTCTCTTTTACTGTAGTAAATTAATGATATAAATAATGCCTGCAGTTTTTTTTTCATTTTCTTACTTTAATGTTATGGCCAACCGTTCTTCGGGAGAAATAGCTTCTCGGTAATTCGTGTCTGATTTTCTAATATCATTTTCTACAAGGTGCAACAGTTCATCGAAACAATCTATTGTCATTCTAAAATAAATGTAGCATCTTTTATCGTCTTTTCGTAATTGAGGCATCAGCGTGTGATATTCCCCACATTTCAGTCTTTCTAGATTGATATCATGAACCCATTTTCTTCTTTTCCTAAGATTAAATTCATAATATAGTCCATATTGTTGTTTTAGGATAACTATAGATAATAATTTTACCTTGAATTGTCGTCCTCCATTGCTAACATTACAAGAGCTTCTTCATCTGATGATGTATACATTTTTGTGAAGAATTGAGATCACTGAGTAGTATTCTTGGTTTTTCGTTGTCACCAACTTTTCTCAATACTAGACACATACGAGTATGACGCGAATATATTCGCTTCAATATGAAGTTCTTTACGAATTCCGTCAGGAATTCGACTGCGAACTTTCCGTCACGAATCCGCTGCGAATAATTCGCGTTGGTTTGGGGGAGCCTTAATAGATATCAAAGAAATAGAACCATCACCTGGAATATACTACTTTTATGAATCATCTTGGAAATTGGTAACTTATTTAAATTTAGATTCTTTTAAGAATAAGCTAAAATTAATTGATAGTAATTTAAGAAAAACTAAAGAAATATGTATGCATAACTCCCTTAATTCACTTTCTTTATGTAACACATCGCTCTTAGTTATTGAACAACTTGCACCTGCTATTCATGAAAAGGACAAAGTTCTTCAAGACTTAGCCCATACCACGCGAGTCAAAAGAGGCATCATCGATGGCATTGGAACTGTTTTTAAAACCTTATTCGGTACCCTAGATCATAATGATGCCGAATATTACGATGCTGCCATTAACAAAGTAGAGTCAAACGACAAACACTTGATTACTGTCCTCAAAGATCAAATTCAAATCGTACAGACCACGATTTCTAACTTTAATTCTTCTATTACGAATGTTGAACGTAATAATAACATATTTGACAAAAACTTCAGAACAATCCAGAAGCTAACGCAAGATAACTCCAAAAATATCTTTCAATTAAACCTAAAACAAGTGATTGACGAACACTTATCCCTAATCACTCTCCTAATTAGCGAAGTCAATAACGAATATAGCAACATTATTAACGCTATTCTTTTCTCTAAGACAAACCAACTTCATCCTATTATCTTAAGTCCTCAGCAATATTTATTAGAATTAACCAAGACTTTACCTCAAATACCTCCTTCTACAGCTTACCCTTTACCGCTGGAAAAGCAGAATATCTTAGAACTCTTAAGCTTAGTTTATGTTCAACATTACTTTTCCTATACGAAAGTAATTTTTATTGTAAAAATGCCTCTCGTGAGTCAACTACCTTTCCAACTTTTTAAACTCATTCCACTTCCTACAGTTAATAATGCACTACAACATGTATTCATTCTACCTCGATTTAATTATCTCGCAATATCAGAATCAAAATCAACATACTCTAATCTAAGAGACAACTTGGTTAAGAAGCAGATGTTTGATGGTTCCACTACATCATTATGAAGGGTATTAACCCTTTCAATGCGGAAAGCGCACCGGTGCGCTTTGTTCAATTTTAATAAAATGCGAACGGCGCACCGGTGCGCTCTCGACACACATACTTTTATATGCTTATTTAAAAACGTCGCAGTTATCAGAAGTATTTTAAATATGTTTCGCACTTACATAAATATATGTAATGCTGATATGTGAAATCCGTTTTTCAGGGTTTCACATAGGTAGCTAGTAATGGATTTTCTAATATAACCTGTTTATTTATCGTTTAAACGTTAGTCAGTGAGTGACTTATTTGTTTTATTTTTACTATAATGGCAGAATTATGTGAAGCTGGTCCCTCCGGGATAAAAAAAAGTAAAATTATTCAAGTTAGAAATCCAAAATAGTAACGGAGGAGGAACTGATGCAATTTTTATATAATTCAGACACTGAAAGCGATTATGAATTGGACGATTGTAAGTAAATAAATTTCTAAAATTTGTAACTTTGACAAAATTTATTTTTTAAGCTTTTGATGAAGATTATTCAGAGAGGGAATCATCGGAAAGTGAAACTGAAGACAATGTGCAAGAGGAATTGGCAAATACTTTGGAAAATAACATTCAGAATAATAATCTTAAAGAAAATACTGAATTACGTCTCAGGATCAATCACGATACATGGACAGAAACTAGTGAAGGTATGACTCAAATTCCTTTTAACAAAGTAAATCAATTACTAGTAGATTCTCCTGGCCAAGAAACTTACGAGTGGTTTAGGTTATTAGTGGACGATTCACTGTTAAATATGATAGTATTGCAGACTAATAATTATGCCCTAGAAGTACTCTCTGTTAGTAGTGGACAACGTTCAAGAATTTCTGCGTGGAAACCGCTAACTGTATCGGAATTACTTATTTTTATAGCATTAACTCTAGACACGGGAACCATAAAATTGCCTCGTATAAACGACTACTGGAAAAAGCATAGGCTATTTTCAAATTGTTTTCCTAGGTATATGAGTAGAGACCGATATTTTTTAATAATGAGGTGTTTACATTTTTGTGAAAATGTACCAGCTACTGAGCTACCTCCTGCAGATCGCCTGTATAAAGTACGACCTTTGATGAACCATTTTAATATGAAAATGCAGACATTATATTATCCTGGGAAGCATTTGTCTTTGGACGAGTCAATGGTACTTTGGAAAGACAAACTTGCTTTTAGACAATATCTTCCAAAAAAAAAGCATAGATATGGTGTAAAACTCTATATGTTAACGGAGACAGATGGAACTGTGTTGGATTTTACTATATATGCCGGTGCAAACGATACTTTAAGTGGTAAAAATCATACAGAAAAAGTTGTGCTGTTCTGGATGAGGAATTTTTTGAATAGTGGGCATTCCCTATACATGGATAATTATTATAATAGTGTTACCCTAGCCAAAGAGTTGTTAAATCAAAATACCTTTTGTACAGGAACCATTCGTAAGGATAGGATCGGTAATCCATCTGAAGTCATAAAAGCAAACTTAAAAAAAGGAGAATCCAAAGGTATGTACTGCAAAAAAGTTGTATGTGGTGTATATTTCAACCGAATACGAGAATATAATGAAAACTACAACAAATAGAAGGGGAAATGAAGTAGAAAAACCTTTGCCTGTACTTATGTATAACAGACATATGGGAGGAATAGATCACAGACATCAGATGTGTGCTTATTATCCAATGCTACGTAAAACTTTAAGATGGTACAAGAAAATTGGCATTCATATGTTTCAATTATATTTGCAAAACTCTCATAGCATTTTCAATAAGTACTCTGGTAAAAAATTATCTCTGTATCAGTTTCGTCTAGAAATTTTAGAAAAACTGTTACCAGATCAGCCGCAACAAATAAAGGTACATCAAAACTTAGAACATTTACCTACAAAAATGACAGTTCGAAATGATAGAACAGAATTGCTGAAAGTTGCTTCCAGAAATATCACGATAACTAATAAGTTTTTTTAATTCACGCTATATATGTTTTTGCCAAAGGATGTTGCTGATTTGAAATAATATTGATATTTTTTTTGTAACATTTGTATTTGTTTACTTAAAAATTTTGTTAATTCTGTTGTAACACTTTTCGCTGTTATGTTTCGTAATATCTTTATGAAATAAAAATTTATTTAAAAGTAAAAGAAATAAAAAAATAAATGAAACTACTGCAAAACTTGAGTACTACTGTCACCGATCAGGATAATATAAAGCTAGAGGAGAAAACATTCGTCATTTAAAGAGACAAGGGACAAATAAGATTAATGGGTATTGCCCAGCTAACCTTAAAGTTACCATAAAAAATGGAAAATATTTTGTTAACTACTGTGGAATGCATGTGGGATATAAACAAAAGACTTAGGGCAGCTTTTTCTAACAAAAAACGAAATCAAATTGCAGCAAAAATAGCTTCAAAAGTGCCAAAGCAAGTGATTTTCAAAGACATTAGAGATTCAGTCTCCCAATGTCAACTCCAAAGAATGCACCTTTTAACGAAAAAAGATCTTTTTAACATTGAAATGCCATATAATTCGTCATTGGTAAGGCATGAAAATGATGCCATTAGTGTGGAAGCATAGGTTAATGAGTTACGTTTAAATAGCTGAGTCTCATTTTACAAACGGCAAGATAGTCTTTCTGAGGAATATCCAGAACTTAAAAAAGAACACTTCACTTTAATTATAATGACAGATGGTCAAAAAGAATTACTTACAAAGTTTGGAAATGACTGTATATGCATAGATGGCACCCATGGATTAAATCGATATGAATCAATGAATCAATTTTTTTTGAATGTATCGAAAAAAAAATACGATATAAAATCCTAGCAAAAGTGTTTATCTCAGATATGGCTGAGGATTATTATAAGGCTTGGTTGGAAGTAATGTACCCTCCTAACTTTAGGTAAATATAAATTCTATGGAGGGCGGTACAATGGTCACAAGTCACTAAATTACTGTATTGTTTATAACATACAGAACACACCGCAATATTTTTTTCTACCGATTGGTATAAAACACATAAGTCAATGCACTCTCATAAGAATTTTAGAGCAATGGTTAAAAGGTACTAACTGGGAAATCATTGAATAGGGGGCGGTAAAAAAGTATTAAGTCTGACTTATGACTTTTATACCGTTCGATTTATGAACGGTTTAGGTCATTGCCACTGGGTTTAATCGGTACAAAGGACATGAGTCAGTGACTCGGTTTAAAAAGATTAGGTATTCCAAGTATTGTTAAGACATTCCAATGCTTGTCTAATGCAATACAATTCCGGGAACTTGGGTTTCGTTTATTTATATATTCCAAGAAGATTTAACAAGTAAGTATTGTTAAGACATTCCAATGCTTGTCTAATGCAATACAATTCCGGGAACTTGGGTTTCGTTTATTTCATTCTTAGTCGCTTGACACACCATACTTGGGGTGTAATTATGTATAACTATTGTGCAGTTAGATACACAACAATGACTAATTAAAACTTTTAATAATTTTTCTATAATAAAAGAAATTTATTGTAATAAAGAAATGGGATTTGTTTTATTGTTGGGGGTCAAACTACTAACCAATAATAGTTAATCGCCACTGGCAACGTACCGAGAATGAAATTGTTTTAATAACCCTCAGAAAGTTTGGGAATTGACAACAATATTACGCAGTTCTCTGTTAACAGTGTGTAAGTAAAGAAGTGCAGTTATGGGAAGCAGAGGTAAAAAGTTGATAGACATGGTGTTGAGGGAGACGAGTCAATCGAGATATTTACCTGATACATCACAAAATCACGAATCTGATACAGTACATTCTTCACCAGCTCCCTCCGTTGATCCCGAATTAATGGGCATTTTTGATGAATTCAGTGACAGTGATACAAGCTATGTTCCTGACGGAGATTCTGACAGTGAAGAATCACACCCAATACCAACAGCTAAGGCTTGTTCGTCTACAGAAGTGAGCTACTGTTCTACCAGTATATTAGAAAGTCCATTTATGGAAGTGGATGACTGCGTCCAGAGCTCAAGTCAAACGGACAATGATATTCATGCGGATACAATGCCATCGATCCATTCCAACGCAGAAAAAATTATCAAACCATTTGCTAGAAAAGTGCGAAAAAATAGAAAAGAATGTCTGCATAGCGGTAAATAATTTATAACTGCAAAAGGCAAGAAAGTAAAAGCAAGGAAAATGCTAGAGTTGAAGGAATGTCGAAATAAGTGTTATCTGAAATTGAGTCCAGAAATTCGAAGTTCACTTTTCCAAGAATACTGGAGTTTGGGCTCTTATGATAGAAGAGTTACCTACATTGCGGCTCTCATCAATAGTGCACCAAAAAAAACTATTCGTTCGAGAAATTTGGATAATCCCAAAAAACGTGAAGTGACACATCAATATTTTTTTGAAATAAGTGGAAGCAGAATTTCTGTATGCAAAGCATGTTTTTGTGCAACTCTAGATGAGAAACCAAGATTTATACGTACTGATATAAACAAAAAAAAGTCAAGTGTATCATGCATTCCAAGCTCTGACGCAAGAGGACACAACCCACCACCACATACAAAGACGCCAGAAGAGATGGAAGGTGTTAAAAAGCATATACTTTCATTCCCATCGTACGAAAGTCATTACACTAGACGTACTAACGACAAGAAATACTTGCAATCTCATCTTAACCTACGAATTATGTACGACCTATACTGCCAAGACAAGGAAAATCCAGTTAGTCGAAAAATTTATGAGAAAACTTTCCGATCACTAAATTTATCCTTTAAAAAACCTAAACAGGTACATGCTACACATGCGATTTATTGACCATGAAAATGAAGACGGCAGTTAGTGATTCTGACAAAGCTGCCCTTACAATTCAACGCGAAGAGCATCACTCCAGTGCAGATAAGGCATATAACATGAAAAAATTCGACAAAGAAGAATCAAAAACAAGTGACGAAAAAGCATGTTATACGTTTGACCTACAGCAATGTTTACCAACACCTTTTCTTGGATCTTCTGTTGTGTTTTATAAAAGGCAGTTGTGGACATACAATCTCACTATTCATGATGGAGCTTCAGGGAAATCCAAACATTACATGTGGCATGAATGCATAGATCGTCACGAAGGAAATGAGATAGCGTCGTGCCTATATCACTTCTTAAAAAATCATCTATCACCTACAGTAAAGTTTGTAACGTTTTATTCCGACACCTGTGGTGGTCAGAACAAAAATTCTCATGTGTCGGCGATGTTTTTGAAATTTATAGAGGAATCCACCACTCTACAGACTATAAACCACAAGTTCTTAGTTCCGGGGCACACACATATGGAGTGTGACATAGACCATGCCCTAATAGAAAAACAAAAGAAAAAAAGTGAAATTCCAATATATCATCCACATGACTGGTTTCAGCTTGTTCGATCTACGGGGAGAAAGAACAAATTTGATTTCAATTATTAATTTGATACCGCCTATTTTCCACGAATTTTATAATAATATATTGGCATGTGACAATATTGCAGATGAAGACCCTGATCTTCAAGATGAAACAGATGAACTTTAGTGACATGTGCGTGTGTGTTTTAGTTTTATAATTTAGTTTATCTACTTATTTCAACTATATGTAAGTACCTATAAATTTCAAATTTTTATGTTTTACTTCTAAATGGTTTTTAATAAATGTGTATTTCTTGACTTAGTGCTTTATTACCAAGCTATACAATACAACTTTGACCGGTAGAAAAGTCACAAGTCACAAAAATGTCTAAAATATTAAAATTTATCTAGGTTACATACTAGAGTTTCACAAACATACATAAATTAATAACAATCCGCATCATTTAAAGATCATAGACAAAAAAATCGATTTAGGAAAAAATAAACAAACTTTAAAGGTCTCTCCTGTAAAAGTTACATTTTGGACTTGTGTCTATTGTATCGCCCTCCATAGAATTACTATCTCTCAATAATAAATTTTATCAAACATTTTCTCTTTTTATTAGTATTATAATTATTGTTGTTTCTTACAGATTATTTTGTGCTTGGCACGTAGACCGTGCATGGAGAAAAAACTTAAACAAATTGACAGAAAAAAAGGTTACTAGTCATATTTTTGTTTTATTTTTACGTTTACAGATATTATTTTGTAGGTACAGGTTTACAAAATTTGAAGATTACTTATACAAGAAAGAGAGCTTTTTCAAAATACAGGAGAAATTTTTATTATTTTTAAACGAGAGTGTGGAGACATTCGAGTTTGCTCAATATTATAAGGAATACTATACTTCCGTGATAACGAAAAACGCCTTAACTGCATTTTTTTTGTAACACCGTAATTTTGGTACCATATATGATTAAGGAAGCAATTTTGCTCATAAAACGTTAAGAAAATACACCTCATCATTTAGTTTTAAAACTAAGCCTTAAAATAACTTTACCTTAACCCTCGAGCGGGCGCGCCTGTGTATTTTGTACACGTCCAATAGAAAAAGTCGTCTAAAAATAGAAGTGTCGTCAATCTGGCGATATCGTCGCGTTTATTCGTCCAGTAGAGATCTGTCGTTCGAATAGTTGAGTAATATTTTTTGTTGCAGCTGAGTTTTGTGAGAATTCTTAGAAATACGAGAGTGTGACTGTTTTGTGTACATAATACACGGCGCGCCTTCTAGTGTAAGTATTTTATCGATTAATTATTTTACTTTATAAAAAGTTGTAATTCGAAATTAAAGTCAAATTAACTTTAGTTTTACTTTATTTTAGGTTGAACAGGATATTGTAACATAATTGAGAAGGAATATAACGGCTACGCTGAGAGAATATCATGTAAGAATTTAGTTGCATTGTTATATTATTTGTGTGTTACTTTTTTTATTTTTGCAGGGCTAGAAAGAAGTTTTTAACTGAGGCGGAGTTATATAAAATTCTTGATGAAGACCCAGAAACAGAAACTAGTGAAATAGAATATTCCGATGAATCTGAGACAGATGAAGAAATAATACACCATGATGACCACAATTCTGAAGCAAATCCTAGGCACTAAAAAGGCTAACCATACTAACGCACTTGAACTTTGGACATCTGATGGAACAGGTATATAAATTCTTAGAGCTGTAATGTGTTACAAAAGATTTTTATTTTTGTTACGTTCAATGCGCTTTATGACAAAACCACAAGACATGAACGGAAAATATATGACAAACTTGCACCAATTAGAAAAATATTGGACGCATTTGTTAGTAACTGTAAAAATTCCTATAATCTTGGTGAATTTGTTACAATAGACGAAAAACTAGAGGGATTCAGAGGACGTTGTAGTTTCATCCAGTATTTACCAAAAAAACTAGCAAAATACGGTATCAAGCTGTTCATTTTGGGCGATGCACAAACTTACTTTGTTGGAAATTTAGAGGTTTATTGTGGACGGCAACCTGAGGGGCCTTATGCTGTATCAAACTCTCCCAGTGATATTGTAGATAGGCTTATTGATTATATAAAAGGTTCAAATTGCAATTTGACAACCGATAATTGGTATACCAGTTATCCTTTAGCTATTTCCCTTTAAAAAATAGCAATACTGATGGAAATACACTTATTCCATTGAATAAATAACATTTTTATCTGTTTCCGAATGCCACGAAGTACGAAAATTCTTAGCATGTTGCAACCAATTCGATTAAATATGCCTTCGGGAAGTACAGTTGTGGATAATGGAATCCAAGAAGAGAGCTCCAATAAAATAATTAAATTATCAACTCAACCCATGAATGAGAGTGTTGATAATCATTTATGTGAAAACGGTATTCATGATATTTTACCTTAAGGAAATGCAGTTCTTAATGCCATAATTGAAGATGGGAGCGTCGAATCCATTGATTTAGTGCCCCAACCAGTTATCGCTCTTATTGATAAAGATTCTGTAACGAGTCCGTTACTTTAATTGCCGTTGATTTATAAGCCACTTCTAGTCGGTAAGTTGATGCAATTATAAATAAAAAGTGTAAAAACCATCAGCCATTTTAACTTCTATAATATCGTCATTTTTCCTTCGATAGTGAAATATGTATCTGTCATTTCTCGCATTATTTCATTAAGAAACATTCTGGATTTAGATATAGTAATGTAATAATCATATCAATTTTCTATTCTATTTCCCAGCCTTAAAAACATATAATTATCCATCGTTAAAATTATCTATTATCTATTAAGACTATCTGTAAAAATATTCTGCGTCATACCGTTCTTTTATATTCAAAAATATATCCGTAGCAAGCTTTTCGTTAAAATTATCTATTTGATCAATTTATTTTACATCAAATATTGTCAGACCATGCGAAGGTCACATTATCTACAAAATCATTACAGCTTTTTTCTTTGATACGAGCTTCCCAGCAACTTTTTGTAATATTTTTCAAGTTATTTCATTTGTTAATAAACCTTGTATTTTTCCCTTCTTTTTATTAAGCGTAAGGAGGAACTGTAACACAATTGTTCTTTTTAGCCTACCCCAAGAAGTTATATCCAGGATCGAGGATTTTTTTGTTTTTTTCCCCTTTATTTTTGGGAATTTTTTACAAGGAGGAAAAGAATTTACGTTTTTGAATTTGCCCATTTGCCCGTCTGTTCCATCAGAGCTCTCTCAGACTACTCGCGGACCACTTCAGGATACCAGCCCGAAAGACCTCCCTTATTTAGAGTGTGGAACATTGTTCATTTTTTTATATTTTTTTTTATTCATTAATTGTTAATAATTTTGTTTATATTTTTTTTCCAATCTTAAATCACACAATTTTGTTACAATTCGTTCCCAAAAGTAATTATTTATGAAGTATTAACGTTAACCAATCTGAGTAATGGCATTCAATATGAGAATTTTAGCGATGGTCCTATTTGTTTAATATCACTACCGACTACGAAAGCCACCAATGTAGACAACCCAATTGAAGATGATAACTTACATACAGTAGACTCCCTCTAGTTCGGCCTCGGTTGGATCGGCCGCCGGATGGTCCGGCCGGTCTTAAGAGGGTGAGTCATATCCGTTCGCGCGCTGCGGGCGAATGACCTTCGACAGGATCTATCTTGAATGTTCAGTTTCCGGCCGTCGAAGTAAACTATTTTCAGTGTGTCAGTTTAGTTTACGGGTGAACTTGTAATTGGTCGGTCGCACCTAACCTGTGACAAACGGTTTTGCCATAGCGTACAGTTTCATTTGATCTGCAGATGCATTCGTGTGTGTCTGTATTTGCTGTTTAGTGCAGTATACGACTGTTTTCGTAGTGAACATTTGTGAGCATTGGTATTGCAAGTGTAAGTTGTGCGTGTGCGTGTTTGCTTTGAGAAAAATGTTTTCTAAAATGAGTGAAAAACGTAAACATACGTTTGTAACAATGGAACAAAAACTCAGTATCCTAGAACGTCTAGACAAAGGAGAATCGGTCCAAAGTATTTGCAGAGAATTTAACGTCGGTAAGAGTACTGTAAATGACTGGCGCCGCAACCGGAAATCTATTGAGACTTTTTGTACCCAAATTGAGGCTGAAAAAGTGCTGTCTACTCGATGTACCTTAAAAAAACCTAAACTTGAACACGTTGATGATGCTTTGTGGCTCTGGTTTATGCAGGAGCGCAGGCGAGGCACTCCTTTAAATGGTCCAATTTGAAAGGAAAAGGCAATCATTCTTCACGCAAAACTTGGAGGAAAAGATATATTCACGGCAAGTGATGGCTGGTTGTCAAGGTGGAAAAAACGCCATGGAGTACATTTTATCAGCGTATGTGGCGAAAAAATGTCAACAGATCAACAGGCAGCAAGTGACTTTACTGAAAAATTAAAGAGTATTATTGCCAGTGAAAAATATAGTCCAGAGCAAATTTACAATATTGATGAACAGGTCTAAACTTTAAACTGTTGCCTCGGAAAACATTTGCCACAGCACAAGAAACGTCAGCCCCAGGGTTTAAAATAAACAAAGAGAGAATTACTGTTGCTTTGTGTTCGAACGCGTCAGGGTCACATAAGCTGCCTCTGTTTGTAATTGGAAAATCGGTAAAACCTAGAGCTTTCAAAAACTTGAATATGAGTTGTCTACCAGTGTACTACAGGGCACAGAAATCCGCCTGGATGGAGACTTACTTGTTCAAAGAATGGTTCGTTGCCGAGTTTGTGCCTAAAGTAAAACAACATTTGACATCTTTGAAGTTGCCGATTAAGGCGCTTCTTGTGCTTGACAATGCACCTACACATCCTGAAGAGGACCTAGAATGTGAAGGTGACAGTGGCATTAAGCTATTGTATATGCCACCTAACGTGACAAGCATATCCCAACCAATGGACCAAGGGGTGATCGAGTGTTTCAAAAGAAAATACCGCAGAAAACTACTCTCTGAAATCCTAGGCAAATTAGATAGTGAGGAGGGTGGCACAAGCTTAATTCAGGCCCTTAAGTCAATAAACTTGAAAGATGTTATTTATATGGCGGCTAAAGCATATGATGAAATTCCATCATCCACCTTTACAAAGTCTTAGAGAAAAGTTTAGCCAGATGTGGAAGAGATCGTTGTTAAAGCCCAACAAGAAAATCCAAAAACGAATGAAACCACTATTCAGGTGTTGGAACCAGATGACAACCTATCAATTTTATCAGTTCTTCAACAACTGCCAGATATTGAACTTACAGAGAGTGATGTTACAGAATGGATTATAAGCAACGATGATGAGCTTGGCAATGAACTATTAAATGACGATGAAATTTTTCAAGCTGTAATAAATCAAGAAGCTAATGACAAGGATGAGGAAGAGGATGGGGAAGAAGGAAGTAGTGAGGGAAATTTAAGCCATGAAGAGGGAAGGGCCGCACTTCGTGCGACGATGTACGTAGAGCAACAATCCACTGCAACAATTGTCGACGTGATGTTTCTGAGAAAGTGGCGTGACTATGCTTTTAAAAATACTCTTAATCAGAAAAAGCAAAAGAAAACTACAGACTTCTTTTAATTTTATAGGTTATGTGAAAAGTCATACGTGTACAGTAATATCCTTAAATACATTTCTAGTTTGTTTTTACAGTTCGTAATGTGTTTGCTATTTAATTATATCCTTCGAACCGTATCGGTATTTACTTTTAATACGTGTAATAACTCATTTTCTAGTGGCACAATATGATAACTCAACAAAGCCACGTCAAAATCTTCTCTTTGGTAAGTACATAATGTTGTCAACACTTTAAAAAAAAGAATTTTGTTGATTTTTAAGCATAGTTAATGGATTTAATGGCGTTATTTTAAATTTTGAAAGTAAATCCGGATAGTCCGGCCGGGGGTTCGGTCCCGAGGCGGCCGAACTAGAGGGAGTCTACTGTAATGATATGAGTCTAATTACGCCCCAACCATCAGATACTAATGTTGAATCAAAATCCGGTTCACTATCACGTATTATAAATTTACTGAATAGCGACGAAATTGTATATATATATATATATATATATATATATATATATATATATATATATATATACCGGTATTTAGGCGCCTCGCCCTTCCGGTAGGGATCTATGGAGGAGTATCACTGAGCCGCAAGCCCTTATCTCTTGCCGTACTCCTCCACCATAGGCCGATCAGACACCAGAATATTCTAGTCTAAGCCGCAGACTCATTTGGAATTTTAAACTGCTGCGTTAGCCTTTTTATTTTCTGTACACCGAGCTGGGGATCGAACCACTCGCAGTGAAGCGAGTGAGAACCGGCCGCCCAGCCCGTTTGGCTATCTGACCGACGAGTTAGAAATTAGATTACGGCAGTAATTAGTGAATATATTATTGAAGACAAACCAGTAGATGAAGTTTCAGTAAAATTTAATGATGCGCAAGATTTAGTACCATGTGGGGAAGGGAAGGATACTCAAAATGAAGATCCTGACGAAAATAAGTTCAATGAGGGGCCATTCAAAGATAGAGAATCAAATACTGAAGTAAATATAGATATATAGGGTAAGGAAAGGTATATTGGTGATACAAGTAATTTGGCGATAACTTTTAATCAGATTACCACACAGTTTCCTATGCAAGCACATTCATGACACAGCGCTAGTAAGTTGCTACGAGTGTAAGCAGGACAAACATATATTCCGAGTTAGCGATGCGCACACCTGCGTTTAGTAATCATACCGTTTTGACCATTGTGCGATAGTGGAGTCATTTCTTATTGAATGTGAAAGACTGTTACATATTTGGTTATATTTTTATTGGAATAATTGCTGTTTTCTTTATAAAACTTTATAAAACCATTCAATAAACTAATTATCGATAAAAAAAGCTGCATTGAATTGGTGATTTAGCCAAGGTAATTTTTTATTCCTTAAATTGCGGTTGTTGTTTCTTAGTGTTTTTGCACACAATTTTCAAGAACTTTTGAGACGTTATAAAACTT
The DNA here is from genome assembly GCF_040954645.1 of Diabrotica undecimpunctata. Taxonomy (NCBI): domain Eukaryota; kingdom Metazoa; phylum Arthropoda; class Insecta; order Coleoptera; family Chrysomelidae; genus Diabrotica; species Diabrotica undecimpunctata. Next base: position 52,577,598 of record NC_092811.1, read on the forward strand.
TATAAAACTATTCAATAAACCAATTATCGATAAAAAAAAGCTGCATTGAATTGGTGATTTAGCCAAGGTAATTTTTTATTCCTTAAATTGCGGTTGTTGTTTCTTAGCGTTTTTGCACACATTTTTCAAGAACTTTTGAGACGTTGACTTTGGATATATTTTGTTCTTTTATTTAAAATAAAATAGAGAAGTGTAGTACACCATGCAAAAAGTAGTGTTTTGAGGAATCCGTAAATGTATTTTATTTTTAAAAGCTGTTAACTTTTTTTTTATCACCAAATAACCTATGTAATTTTTACTTTTAGATTGACAATGGCAAAAGAGGGTAAATATAGAAAATATAATCAACAGCAACTTCAAAACGCTGTCAGATTAGTAAGAAATGAAGGTAAGACTATATATAAAGCTGCAAAGGAAGTAGAAGTCCCATGGAGCACTTTGAAACGTTACCTAGCGAATGAAGAGGATTCGGTAAGAAAACTGGGGAGGCCTTTTACATTGTCATGTGATTTAGAGTTGAGACTTTACAATTATATTATAGAAATGCAAGAATTGGGTTTTGGACTAACCGTGTATCAAATTAGAAAATATGCTTATGATCTTGCTAAAGTGGATGGTCGGGAGACATTCTTGCCGTCAACTAACTGCATTGCAAGCAAATGGTGGTGGAATAGTTTTAAAAGTAGGTACAACTTGTGCCTTCGTGTGCCAGAAAATCTTTCGGCCTACAGAGCTTCCATGGCTAATGAATTTATGATCAAAGATTTTTTTTCGAAACTGAATGATGTTCTTACGAAACTCAATATAAAAAACAAACAGAATTTAATTTGAAATTGCGATGAGACTGGATTATCGTATGTAGTGAAACCTTCCAAAGTTGTTACCGGCATTGGTAAAAAGTATGTTTATAAAAGATCCTCCGCTGAACGAGGTCAAACTCAAACTATGTTAGCATGCATTTGTGCTGATGGAACATGGATTCCTTCTATGGTTATCTTTAAAGGTGTTAGATGGAATGATACACTTAAAAATGATGCCCTTCCCAACGCACTAATAAAATTATCTCCTAAAGGATGGATCAATTCTGAATTGCTTTTGGAATGGTTAAATTTTTTATCACTACGATACCGCCTGAACGTCCTGTAGTCATGTTGATGAATTCTCATTCTGCCCACATTGGAGCTGAAGTTTTGAAAATAGCGAAAGATATTCAAGTTTACCTATTTACTTTCTCAGCTCATTGCACTCATTTATTGCAACCACTTGACGTGGGACTATTCAAGTCAGTTAAGACTTACTTGCGCGATAGCATGAATCGTTATATGAGCAATAACCCTACGGATGCTCCAAATCGTAGCAACTTCCATTCCATTACAGTTTACATAAGCGTCTTTACAAAAAAAATATTGAAAATGCTTTTAAAAAAACAGGCATATGTCCTTAAAACGGAGATGTTATTCCAAAAGAAGCATTACGGCCTTCATCTTTAACTGACAGCTCATGCTTCTCCAGTTTCAACTAACGCAGCACCTGAAACTTCTATTTTAAATCCTAAAGCCACAGTCGATCATATTTTGAAAACACCAACAGCTTCAAAACGTTCAGAGAGGTCAAGAAAAAGGGACTTAAGTGCGAAATGCTTAACACCAACAAATGAAAACACTTCAGTAACAGAAAATCTTCAGCAACAGCCCTCGACTTCATACAAATCTGTCCAAAAAGCAAAAAAAAAGTAAAATAGATGATTGGGAGTGTGGCTTATGTGGAGTCCTGTATTCAACTGATGTTAAGAAAAGAAATGGAGCCCATTGGATTCAGTGCTCATCTTGTTTGACACCATACCACGAGATTTGCATATCTATCGAAGATACTGACACCGATGAAAAACTTTATTGTAGATGTGATCGTTGTATGGAATAAAATTTTTAAATATCTGGTTAAATATACAATTTCCATAATATCACCAATATACCTTACCGTGTCACCAACTTACCTAACATAAGTTTGTATGTCAATTTGAGATTTACTATCATTATTAATCATTTTTTTGTTAAATTAACTCTTCTAAACATTTACTTCAAATAATAAGCAACGTAATAAAGCAAAACTTATTTCTTGCTTAGTTTTCGAATTCCTATATTATTAGTATTTTTCATTTTTATCACCAATATACCTTTCCTTACCCTATTGTATACCAAGAAGGGAGAACTTCGAAAAAGAAAAAAATTTAACGAATCAAGAATGGAGAAGCAACAAAAAATAATTGAAAAGGTGCGCCGTGCCCACCACGTTTTACCTCCATGTACATCAGCATGTAAGAAAAAGTATACTATAAAAATAGACCAAAATAGAAGACAAGAGCTTAACGAACAATATTGGAACCTATCATGGAAAGAAAGTCATTTATTTATAAATGGGAACGTCGAACGTACTGCTGTAAAACGTAGGACTATTGATGTTTCTTCTGAAGACAGCAAAGTTAAAAGAAACACACCAAACATTTTCCTACTAAAAGGTAGTAATGGGTCATTAATTTCTGTCTGTCGAACATTTTTCCTTACAACTCTTGGATACACCAAAAATAATAATACTATTATCAAAACATCCACATCTTCTGAAACTGCATCCACAATTATCGATCGCAGAGGGAAACATTCAAATAGAGTAACAGTGGACCGAGCATTACTAGAAAAAAAAAACGTAAAATCATTTCAACCCTGCATCTCACATTATCGTAGGGAGCATGCTCCACAAAGAAAATATCTTCCATCTGATATTAGTTTAATACAATTGCACAACGATTTTACCGAAAAACATATAAATATTAAGTGCTCATATTACACATACAGGGCCTTCGTAAAAGACGTCATGAAGATATCATTCACAAAGCTTGGTCACGAAGAACGTGAGCAATGTGAAATTTTTAACCAACACAACAATGCTCATTCAAAAAATAACATTGACTTTGACTATTGTGTTACTTGCGTAAAATGGAACACTCATATTAAAAAAGCTAAAGAAGCCAGGAGGAGATATAAGGAGGATGCAGATTCTACAGAATGGACAGCCAAGAAGATATGCCTATCAGCCGACCTTCAAAAAGTAATCATGCTGCCTCGCATCGATACATTCAAGCAGGTAATTTATTAACTTATATTAGGTAGTGGTGACATTGATATTGTCGTTTTTAATGAAAGCTTTGTTGTGGTGGGAAAAAATCAGAAACTTTTAGGTCCTACAGTTGTAATATGACATGAGGGGGTAGCTGGTCGGAAAAAAGGAAACATTTGTAGCACATTTAATAAGTACTTACTCAGCCAACGAGATGCCACATACATTAAGATCTGACTTGACAATTGTGCTGGACAAAATAAAAATTGGACCTTGTTTTCCCTTTTTATACATATTATTAATTCACCAGAAATTTCTGCAGATGTCATAGACGTTTACTATTTTGAGCCAGGTCATTCATTTATGTCAGCTGATTGTTTCCACTCCAGGTGGAACAATCGCTGAATTCATATGGCTCGACTTATGGAGGTGGCGGAAAAGTATATGACTTTAATGACTTCCAAACGGCAATCGAGCAAGTTAAAATGAAAAATGTAAAGATTCTAAACATGGACATTACTGACTTTAAAGATTGGAAAGATCATTCTTCACTGGCAAAGATTAAAAAACATTCACCAAGACCATACCTTAGTAATATTGTTAAAGTAAAATTTATTCGAGGAAGTTTTAATATGTCACATTCATACGAATATGATTCGCCATACAAGGAGCTGCATTTTCTAACCGCGAAATACCTGAAAAACAAAAGTGAAACAATTTCGACACCGCTTTGCAGAGACATAAGTAAAACAGAGTCTATTTTAAAAAAGTTATGTCCTTTGATGCCTGCCAATCAGAGCCATTTTTGGATCAGAGCTATTTCTGATGATGCAGTGGGCTTGTGTTAAAATCTTGATTATTAAGTTGTGTTGTTGTAGTTTCAATAAAAGTTATGTTTTTAAAACGTAAAGTTTTGCTGTAATGTAGGTACTGTAATAAAATTATCTTATTGTGCGACTTACTCACCTTCATCATTACCTTAATTAAAATTACACTATAGATATTTAAAATATAAAGTTACGTCTTAAAGCATCTAATTATAAAATACCCCTGTAAGTAATTTTGAGAGTTTGTTAGACGAAAATGCCTAAAATGTAGATGAGACGTTTTTAAGTTATATATGCAAGTGTCTATCTACATTTTTAATTGCAAATGAATAAATATAAACAAAAAACCTCTAGATAAACTCATTTTAAATAAAATTTAAAAATAATATGTTAAAACCATATAACGATTTACTATGCAACGATTATGCTATGCACTGCAAAGTTATTCGGCCGTTACGAAAACTTTGCTTCTACGCAGATGAGGCCTTTCTCTCTAACACGGCAGTATATGTCAAAACCGGAGTTTTGGGCATATTGTTTTCGACTCAATAGTGGTATAAACACTAACATGCAGATTGAGCGTATGCATCGCACTATCAAGCACATTTACCTACATGGTAAATTTGTGAAGAGACTTGACAAAGCTATTGATTGAATAATCAAATTTGTTAGAGACAAGCGTTTTAAAAGAGTAATAATACTGTACAAAGGTAAAGCTTCCACCAAGTGAATTGTGATTTAAGTGATTAGTGATGTGATTTAAGTGTTGATATTTGATTCCAATAAGTGATTTAAGACACAGGCATAAATTAAGTGAAACAAGGGACATTGTTGATAACTCCATTAAATGGAATATGTGCATACATTTGGTTTGCAGATATATAAACCAGTTGCCAATAGCTGTTAGGATTATTGAAGAAGAATAATTTTTTGGTAAGTTCTTGCATATTAATTTCGTGTTCAAATATGTGGTGTAAAAATCAGTTTATCAATTAATTATTTGTTAATTTCCACAGAAGCTCTGGAAATATATAAATAAATAAGATGAGTTTGTTAAAATACTTTATGTATAAGTACATTGGTGGGCTTGATTGTAGTTGTTGTGGTTGGAATAAGTTACGGTTTTAATTATATATGGACATTAAAGAGAAGCCAAAATTGTGAGAATTATTTTGTAATTGATTGATCAGAAGATCAAAGAAATTAACTTTTTGTTTCGCATTTTTCATCTTTATATATTATAGGATAGAAAAATCTAACAAAATTGGCAAAAATTTGAAAGAACTAATGCAAAGTTTTATAAGCTTTTTAAAGTTTTGGTAGTTTCAGATATCAAAAGTAAAACGTAATGTTCATGTTTGTCTTCATTTCGAAACGAGCCATATAACTGTATAAAAGTGACAATTATGACATCTTTATACACGGCCTGCTAAAATAAAACAATAAATATCTTACCTTTTTTATCTATCGTCGGCTAGTTTTTCTCCATGTTTATTGTTGGTGTTTAGTTAATATTGATATTTGGAGTTTCATAATATTTTAAATTTTGAAATTTTGTTGTATTTTTTGTTTATTTTTGACTTGTATAACATTTTTTATCAATTAATATAAACAATGTTTCAATTTTAAGATGATTGAAGGAGACCAAGAGTCCAAGGTCCAAGAGGGCGCTAAAAATTAATAATTTACAAAAATTTATTAATCATTCGATTTCAAAAAAAAGTATGTTGATGGCAGTTAATTAAGCTTCAATTTTAGTATTTATATAGTATATTTAGTATTTAGGTATTACTTACATACTTAAAAATAAAGAAATACATTGCATTAATAACCTGTTCCTTTAAATTTGCCGATATATATATATATATATATATATATATATATATATATATATATACAAACAAACAGTAATCCAGTAATTCTTGTATATATATATATATATATATATATATATATATATATATTATATATATATATATATATATTATATATATATTATATATATATATATATATATATATATATATATATATATATATATATATAGACTAAGAAAAGGACATAGAAATCAACACGACATGTCTTCTGGAGTAAAAAATGAGTTACTTTGCTAAAGTGATGCTTAACTGAATGAAGCCGGACCGGGTGAAGCGATGAAGGTTTGGTTTATTTACTCTCAACATAGTGCGTATTTCACTAGCAAAGCAGTGTTGCCTTTTGTGTTCTAGACTGATGGAATGAAGCTCGTATAATTATGATTGAACTTCCTCAGTCAACTCAGGACAGTCCTCAAAGGCAGATTAAAGTACTAGTGGTAAACATCAGCGTAGATTGGGGTTGCCAGAAGTTACAAGAAGTGAACCGAGAAAGCAAGACCACATGGTTTTAGGATATATATATATATATATATATATATATATATATATATATATATATATATATATATATATATATATATATATATATATATATATATATATATATAGATCCTACAGACATTGATGCGTCCTTACATTTATGTTTTTGCATGTAATGCTGCATCCACCGCATTGTTGCGTCAATATACGGACGCAGGATTACAATCGCTTATATTTCAAAAATGGTCGTTACCAATTTCTCCTAACTGATATCAGGGGACACTCGTAATCCAAACAACGGATGTGGCGAATTTGCATATAGTTCTGAGTTATAGCAACAAATTTATTAAGGATTTTAAGTGACGCAACAATGGTGTTAGCATGAAATTTTTGTGGATATATTAGTTCATGGTATCTCCTGCAGGAGGCGTATGAAACAATGGAGTATACTTCATTGGTGTATATTATTTTCATTTTCTCGATTATTCTGCGTCATTTCAATTTGGCAACATTGCTAACCGTCTGAAATACCATTAAATATATAGATGTTTTGCAGTAACATGTAGGTAATAGAGTTTAAGTTGTAAATATGTATATTATTTTTACAATATTACTTTGATGACATTTCATATTTAAGCTTTTTACTAAAATCGCATCCTTTGAAAATGTTTACAGCAACCTTCATCTAGAAGCTGTGGTACTTTACTCTTGTACTTTTGTTTTTTGTGATTTTTTAAGAATGTATATTTCCGATATATGAAAAGCTGGTCTTGCGAACAACTTTTATTTGAAAAGCCTTTCGATATTGTAAAAGAACAAATTCAGATTCGGGGTGGTTAATTAGTGATAAATTTAAATACAGGGACAGACTTTTAGACGTTTTTCAAAAACTAGATAAAATATATTTTTGTGCATGATAAACCTGATAACGAAAGTCGCATAACCCACCCACCTTGAAACGATGTCAGGTACGTGACGGGTCAACATCAGATTTTTTAACATTTTAATAGATAGGTGTTAGAAGTTAGCCTTTATTTTATGAGTAGAAAATTGAAAAAGGTACGATAGTTAAACAATCCCTTCGGAACAAAATTAAATACTTCCAAAATGTGTATTTTTATACAATTAGTTATATTTAATTTAAACACGAATGCACAAGTTTAAATGGATGTACTTACGTTACTTAATTTAACACAAAGATTGTTTTATTGAGTTTGCTTTATACAGTATCAATTAATCTATAGGCTAAAAACTGAACCTGTCAAGAAGTCAGAGAATTTTCAATCTGCTAAAAGATGAATGGTCCATACCAAATCATGAAATCACTAAAGGGACATATCTGAAGAACAAAATGTTAGATTGGTGTAAACTCAGGATTACTACTGATGCAGTAATAATAGCACAGCCACACAAAATAAAAAGAAAAGTGTCTACTACGCACTATGCTAGTGTAGGTATTCCGATGTATTTTTGTGCATATTTGTTAAATATTTACGAGTAGATCCTCAGTTACGGAAAGTTTCTTTAGTGGCAAAGAAAGATTTATTGATTTGTAGCAACTGATCTAAAAATTTTCAAAAATTATTTATTGAAGAAAGCAGATGAATCTATTCAACATTTAAAGAATAATAAAAATAGTAAAATAAGCTACAAGTTAATTATATAATACATAAAATTAATGGAAATAATTTTCTGCCGTTTGATTTTATTGAATCGTGAAAGAGTTGGCGAAACGGAGCGCATGCCAATTCACGTTTATTCTGAAACAAGTACTCATCAAACATGAAGAGTTTTGAGAAGCCATAACACGTACTGAAAAAATATTGCTAACTAAATTCAAAAGAGTTGTAATTCGTGACAAAGGAAGGGGTATTCCGGTGCTCTTCAGCATTGACCTACAAGAACACACAGGTGTTTTGACAAATTGAAGAAAAAACTTTGTTGAGGATTCAAATATATATTTGTTCCCGAAAATCGGTACAAATAATCCGACGACCGGTTATAAAGTTAAGGAAAAACATGTCAAAATGAGTGGAGTAAAAAATCCTGGTGCCATTACATCAACGAGATTATGCAAATATTTAGCCAGCCAAATCTTCAACATGTAGCCGAATGATATCGAACAACTAACAACTTTTATGGGTCACATTAATGACGTACATAAACAGGTGTATAGATTGCCTGATGACTTATGATACATGTGATGTAGTATAAGCAAATGATGCAGAATTAGATGGTAGTGAGTTAGTTTGTCGAACCTGAAAATGTCCCTACTATCAACAAAAAAAGTCATACTCTGGTGCCATGTACTTTAGACCAAAAAGAAATTGCAAAAAAATTCTTTACAGATCACATAAGAAACAAGACACCACCGAAAAAAGGAGAGTGTGAAGAACTTAAATCCAGCAATACAAATATTTTTGGCAATAAAACATAGCTCCAAATTAAGGTTTTTATACGAAATATTTACCGATTGAGTTAATTTGTGATGCAATTTGACACTGGGCTGACAATCACGAGATACATTAATGCCTGCCGCTAGTTGATGGTTTATTCTTACTTCTGTGCTTATAGCACATTCGAAGTAATTTTTTGAGTTCAGTGTATTTTATTCAATAGAATGTAGTATTTTGTATTAGTTTACTATAGTTTTAAATTTCTACTCAAGTTCTTTATTAAAACGAAAATGATTATTGATTTGTGTTATTTTAAATGTTTCACTTCATTCCTATAGTCAACTTTGTATCTCTTTGGAGATAATACTCTTTTTAATCTAAGAGGGGATGAGAAAAGAGAAAATTTTCACGTTTATTGAAAAAAGTTTTTGAACAAAAATTATTAACCATCTTTAGTTTCAGAGCTTACTCTTTTATTAATAATATGTAGTCTTTAGTTTAGTTTAGTTTTTTAAATTTTTGGTCTTATCAAAAATTGTTAAAAAAAAATAATCAACACAGTTACAACTGTTTGTTACTTATAATATTTTTTGAGATATTCACCTACTTTGAAGTAATCCTTAAAACGAAAAAACTTTCAACTGCATTTTTCTCAAAAATTATCTTGTGTGATTTATATTTAATATTAGTCTGGGTATATAAATAATACGCTTTTTCGAATTTTGTTACAAAAAATGGAATTTGTTGATGTCGATACCGTTATAAGCACCATTTTCTATCATCCAAAAAAAGGAAATTAAGTGTTTTTTCGTATTATACGATTTTTTAATATCTAAAAAATTTCAAATGTAATAAATATTTATATATAATAAAAGTTATAACATTAATTATGCCTGATACATTATATTTAAGATATTTTTTAAAGTTACAAATAGTTAAAAAATATGTTTTTGAAACAGTACGATTACTTCAAAACTAATTAATATTAAAAAAAATGTGATTTATAAACAATTCAGTTCTGAATGTAGCTCATAACTTTTGTCCGCAACTTTTCTCGGTAAACACGAACGTTTCTATTCTCTCACTTTTTATTTTTGATACTTTACTGGTATTTCAAAAGTGTTTGAAATACCAGTACAGTGATACCAGTGATACCAGTAAAGTATCAAAAGTGTTCAAAAACACTGATAATTGTTAATAACTTTTATTAAAAAGGTTTTCCGATGCAACATAATTTACATTATATCTTTTTTGAGAAATATGAGTATTTTGGAATTTCTATAATAAAGTTATTAGTTTTGACATTATTATTAAAATATTCGTATATCATGTAATACTGAAATGTGCTTAGAAAATTATGAACATTCTGTATAGTGCCTTAGTATTTGCGGCATATTTTGATTAACTTTTTGACTTTTTCTTTTTCTTTAATTCTTACTTTATTATCTTTAATTCTCATTTTATATTAGTGATATTCCTGTGAGTCAATAATTTTCATTAATAACACTATATCAGTTTTTCCTGATTTACAATTTCTTTTCGTTTTGTCGTTATGGCTTCATTTATAAAAAAATGCTACTCATTATCTAGCAGACAACCTTGAGAATATAAGATGGCATTTTCTACGCAGACATATTTTCTAACAGAGTACAGATAGTATTTAGGATGACATCAAAATGAATGATAAACTGAACCGAGGTATTTGATAATGGCAACGTTGCGGATGCAGAAACAGCTTTAGTATGAACAAAAATACCCGTTGCGGACACAGAAATGTCGGCTTGCTGTAATATGGTATATTGGGACGTTCCAACGATGGCAAAATATGTGGATGCAAAATTGCTATCGAAGTGAAAGTAAAAAATCATCTTCTTTATTCTTAAAGTATATAGAAAACTGAGTTGACACTGAAGTAGCCATGGTTGCGGGATAGTCAACAACAGTCTAAAATTTAGATATATTTCAATTTTTCGAGTGGACGCACAAACATACCTATAATAAAATGATGCAGCAATAATGGTAAGATTTATATATATATATATATATATATATATATATATATATATATATATATATATATATATATATATGGCTGATTCTACCAATAAGGGATATTTCGCGTAACCGTAAGTTTTTTTAAAAACATTCAAATATCTTCCTATAAAATTTTTGTTGTAACTTCGGCAAGAACGAGATCTATTAGTTTCATATAAAATTTTATTTAAACATTAGTTATTTAATGTAAAACAAAACAAAAAAAAAAACACCGATTTCTCATTAACGTGGATGCAACTGGGTGCCAATTTTTACGGATATTTTTACTTTCATAGTATTTGCCTTTATTTGGAATTGTTTTGAGTTCCTAAACTAAATGAGTAATAATAAAGCAATAACTGAGTGAATATAGTTTACTATAAATATTATCTATACTTGCTGAGACCATCAGCAAGACCATCACCACTTGCTCAGACACAAACAAACAGCGTCAAATTGCCTTCAATAGTTTGAAATTAGATATTGAATTGATGGCAACAGTGTCATCAAATAGAACAACCGTTGGTATTTTTATGATCAGACGCCTAAAAGCACGATCAGTCTTGGTTCAGTTGTGAGAGTGTTCAGTTGTGCTAGGGTCAAGTGCGTATGTTTATCAACATTCATTAACATGGTTGTAATATATCCGGTAGTAATGAATATACAGATTTAATTTTACTGGGGTTTTATCGGTAATTACAAAGATTTTCATGTGTAGCAGTAACTTAAAAATCGGCAAGTGTATAAAGGTATACAGGGTATTTGATTTTAAATTCTCATTAACGTGGACGTTTTGAAAACTCATTTACGTGGATAGATTTTAACCATGTTAATGATAAGTATCCACGCAAATGAACAAATATGCTAGTTTTTTTTTTATTTTACACAGAACAACAGTAGAAACGAAAATGTCTCGAAGAAAAGGAATGTCTGAGGAAGAAAGACTGCAAAGAAAAAGAGAATGTGAAAAAAGGTGCAGACAAAAAATTAAAAATGATCCTGTCAGGCTAGGGGTCCATAAAGAAACATAACATGAGAGATACGAAAGGAATAAGGTGAATGGAACAATAAAACTAATCAATCAAATTTCGTTGAGAGAAAAAATTGGAGGAAGAACTCTAAACGATATCAAGCAAAGAAAAAGTTATTGAAAAAAATTATGAATGAAACACCAAAGAGTGTGATGGATCTAACTTATCGTACTTCGACACCACTTCAATTTTTAAGAGTTGAAAATCACAATGAAAGTGAAACTACGACTAATAGTGTCGAAGTTAGTCGACAAAAATTACAAGGTCGAAAAGTCCTTAGAAAGGACAGAGCAAAATGCTACAGAAGTCGATAAGATGTTAAAGGGTTATAAAGTTACAGAAGAAATAAGAAGAAACATTTTATTTGGAAAAGTCCTTACAAAGGAACTTAGTGAAAATTTGAATGAAATAAGAGGTAGAAAGTCGAAACAGATATTTTCGAAAGTAATCAAAGGTAAACTATTAAAAAAATATAAATTACTTAAATATGTAAACAGTTTCCTTTCATACAAAATGAGTACCACTGCTTTAAAGAAGTCAGGATTGACAGAATACACCCGTAAAAAAGTTGATAAATTTGGATTAATAAGGCGCACTGTGCATATATTTTTCACTGATGACGAAGTTTCAAGACAGTGCCCTGGTAAAAACGAAACTATTATCAAGAACGGCAATAAAAAGCAAATACGTTATTTAAATGATACATTGAAGGTATTATATGAGCGTTTTAAAGAAAAACATAACATTACAATCTCATACCCAGCTTTTTGTAAGATGCGTCCCTTTTGGGTTGTTCCACCAAAGGTATCGAAGAGGGACACATGCCTTTTTATGACATGACATGCCATGTAAATTTTAGTTTTCTTATAAAAACTTTAAACAAAAATCGTATTTTAAAACAAAGAAATTTAGATGAAGTGTTAAGAACATTGTGTTGTAACAAATACTCTGAAAAGTGTTTAATGCGAAGTTGTGCAAGATGTATTACACAAAAATTAGAGTTTAATGTTGGGAAACAGAGATATTTTATTATCAATGGGTAGTAAAAAAGGAAAATAGAATTAGTAGTAAAACAAAGGAAATTACTGTTCAACTAACAGCAAAGGAAACAATTTCGTCAACTATTTTAGGCACAATTGTTTTATTGAACAAAAACCTGCCGAAAATATTAAACCATTGTTTAAATATTACTCACCAATACTCTTGCTTGAGATCTCTGAAAAATAAATTGTCTAAAGAAGAAATAGTATCCCATATAGATTTTGCAGAGAATTATAACTGTAAATATGGAAATAAAGAAATAAAGAAAAATAAATATGAAGAATTATTTGTAATTTATTTCTGGAAATTAAAAGATTAATCACGACCTTAAAATATTATTCTATATTATCTCGAGCTGCTAAAAAAAGACAAAATATCTTACAAAGTTGAACTAGAAAGAAAAAAAAAATTTTTGTTAACTCACCAAATAAAATTAGTTTGGTTAATAAAATTGCTGCAAATACATTTCAAAAAGAATTAACCCATTATTACCTAGCGTGCCATATATGATACAGAAAATTTTACGGTATTTAAAAATTTATTTTAGATTCTCTGAAAGGTTTAGATGTTTGCAACCACCATAACACATTAGTATTTTATGTTGCCAAGACAAAATTGTAAGAATAAATATGGCCAGTTCTCGACCGTAAGTAAATAATTTCTATATTTTTCAATACTAACGTTTTATTTTCATTACGAGTACCAAATGAGGTATAAAGAATGGTATGATAACTGCAGTTTAGTTCAATTATATTTTGTAATTATTTTATAAGCCTTTGTTTATTAGCATACCATATATGACACACTAGGCTAAACGGGTCTGTCTTTTTTTTTTTAGTTTGACTCTTAAAGAACTTACGGACATCATTGAATCTGACGAATGGTGGGAAGACGATGATGTTTCTAAAATATATATAGCCCCACCGGACGAACACAATGTGTCAGATGAAGATTCAGCTAATGAAGACTCTGGAGGTTTGTCAGACAATTTGTCAAGTCATCAGTTACAAGCACAAGCCGAAGCTGTTTCCGTAAGCGGTAGAAGGATAAGTTATGAACAGCATGAAGAAAATTTACCAACTACTTCTCACATTAAACAGAATAAAGAAAATAAAATATATAATTGGGCAAAAGATACAGATTTGGCATGTACCCTGAGAAACAACAATTTTCCAGAACAGAATTATACACAATATCCAGATAAGACTGCTGTGGATATTTTTGAACAATTTTTTGATGAAGTTATAGAATATTTAGTGAACGAAAGTAATAAATATGCGTTATTCATAAATTGTCCGAATCCAAAGATTACCTTGGGCGAAATGAGATGTTTTCTTGGTATACTCATTGTTTCTGGATATTGTGTCTTCCTTCTAGAAGAATGTTTTGGGATTCAGGTGAGGATGTAAGAAACAATATGGTCTATCAAGCTATGAGACGTGACCGTTTTGATCAAATTATGAGATTCTTGCACTGCGGTGACAATACAAACCTACATAAAGATGACAAAATGTGTAAACTTGGACCTTTGATGAATTTATTAAAAGACAAATTTATGAAATATTTTGTTCCCGAAAGAGAAATTGACTATGATAAGTCAATGATTAAATATTTTGGTCGCCACGGATGCAAACAATATATCCGTGGCAAACCAATACGTTTTGGGTACAAAGTTTGGTCTCTCAACCCTTAAAAAAGATTATTTGATCAATTTTGAAGTGTACCAAGGATCCACTTCAAATGCCAATGCGGATGATCAAAAACGGTATGGTAATCCAACAGCACCTCTCATATCACTTATAAATGATCTAGATATTGAAGTCAGAGAGCTACCGTTTTAATTACGGTGGAACTGGAACAATTAGAGAAAATCGCGTTCCTAAGACTTGCCCTTTGAAATCGGTAAAAGAAATGAAGAAGAAGATAGATAGGGAAACATACGACTACAGCGTATCAAAAAATGACTCAATTGCCATTGTACGATGGAAAGACAATTCCGTTGTCACTGTGGCATCTAATGTTCATGGGGTATTTCCTCTAACCTCAGCTAACAGATATTGTGCTTCTCAAAAGAAAAAAATAGCAATTCCACGACCTGACGCTATAACCCAATATAAGAACTACATGGGAGGCACTGATCAGATGGATGCTAATGTCAATGTGTATCGGATTGGAATTGGAGGGAAAGAATGGTGGTTTTTCATCTTCACATGGTTATTGGATGTCAGCATTCAGAACGCGTGGGTTTTAGCCAGAAGTACTGGGAAAAAAATTTGCCAACTTCAGTTTAGAAGGGAAATAGTTCAATGCTACTTATCAAAATACAAAAATCCACCTAAAGGAGCCGGTCGTCCTTCAACATCTGCTGGGATCTCTAGAGTTCACGAAAATATTCAGTTTGATCGTTTTGATCATTACATTGAATACGTGCCTAATTCCAAACGAAGACGTTGTGCAGGGACTAATCATGTAGGCAGTGCCGTACGAACGCAGTGCCAAAAATGTGATATTGGGTTATGCATTACTTGTTTTGCTTCCTTTCATTGAAAAAAATAGTTTATACTTATTTGTCTATTGTCTAAAAGTTTAGTTTTCTTACGTTTAATTTTCTTTTTTAATAAATTTTCGAAAAAAAAAATGTTGTAAACATACCTTAAAATCCTAGCGTTCCATATAAGGCACGGCCTCTAACTCAAAAAATATTTAAACAAATGAGCTTGTTTAAGTTATAAATTGCTTAGAATACGTGTCTCATGTGTTTATCTAAAATTTACTACTGTAACTTAAAAAAAATAATAATTCAGGCATTAATGGGTTAATACTAAAATGCCCTTATCTAATAAATTCTTCCCTGAAATTTTAATCATTTTGAAAACATTTTCTTAACAAAAATAATTGAATTTATAAATAGTTTAAAGTAGCAACCAATTACAAATAAGCCTCAATGTCATAAATGCCAACTTAAAATTTTTACTTTTGACAATTATATTTCAAAAATAAAATTTTGTTTAAAAATTCTTTTTTGTTTAGTAACAAAAAAGAATGTTTATTCACCATCGATAGATGTCTGAAAAAATGTAACAGATATATGAAAAATTAAATAAAAATGTGATATTTTTCAAGTTTCATATATAAATTATAAAGAAATAATATAATTATAAATTTTGCTTAGATTTTGAATTTCTTATCTTTTGTTTAAATTATTATCACTTTTGCTAATACAAACCATTTCCAAAAAAGTCCTTTTGAATTTATTACTTTCACTACATAAAATTTTAGTGTTATCAAAATCCATAATGTGGTCTTTATCGATTACATGCTCTGCCAAAGCACAAGATGGTTTTTTAATTCTGCAATCACTTTTGTGAGAAATAATGCGATTTGAAAGATTTCTTCCGGTCTCACCAACATAGTCAGCTTCACACTGAGTACAACTAATGCTGTATACTACATTCGTTTTTTCAAATTTGTCTATAGGATATTTAGTTTTGGAATATAAAGATGAAATAGTTTTGATGTTCTTTGTTGCTATTTTTATATTGTCAATAACCTTTAGTGTTTATATTAATTTAGGTGTTAATGATGGTATAAAAGGTAGTGAATGATAATAGATGTTCTGATTGTTAGATACAATTTTTGAGATTTAGCAAAAAATGGTGTTAAGTTATTTATATTAACAATATTAGAAAAAAGCATCCTATGTAGCATACCTGGAGGATAAGAGTTTTCAATGAAAATATTTTTTAACAATTGAAGATTTTCATGTAGATAATCTGGATGAGAAAGCCAGATTATATCATAAAAAAAATAAAAACTTTATTGCCATATATACCGCCCCTATATCACCATTATTATGAATCCCTTCAGCCTGACCAAAACAAAGAAGATGAAGCAGAATTGTTGGAGTAACATATTCTAGTTGGTTCATAATATATCAAAAATTGTTTGTTTTTCTTTATACATGATTCTGTGGCTTATCATTATATAACAATAATTCCTTCATATATAATATGTAATATAGGCTAAGACATAAGGCATAGGCTAAGAAAAGGACATAGAAATCAAGACATGTCTTCTGGAGTAAAAAAAGAGTTACTTTGCTAAAGTGACGCTTAACTATTAGATACTAATTATATGATACAAATGCTTTCAAATAATTTTTATATCTACAAATGAATATGAGTATCTCATTCCACGACACATGAAGCTCATGTTGAAGTGCAGCCAGTGTTTGAAGAGCATGTTGTAAATTGAATACCTTTCTAACTATTATCCTTGACATATGTTCGATCATGGATAAATCAAAAGCTATGATATAAGATAACTTTCATCTAACTCGATAATTGGACAATTAAGTTAAATTTTTTTGTCGACATAACTGTATAGACCGTTTTGGCAGTTGAAACGTCTAGTATGATACATTACAAAAAGACTCTTATCTAGTGATTCGTCAATTTTTTAGTAGAAATATTATTCTCAAATAAACAATCAAAACATCAAACTTAATATTTTGTTCGCAACTTACAAATTTATTTAGAGATTTGACATCAACAGACAACTATTTTTGGAAAAAAGTTCTCATAAAATGAGATCTGCTAAATTAAAATCAGTTAACAAACAAAAAAGTTATTGCAAATGAACAACAAAATCGCTGTTTTTGAATATTGTATATACTGAAGAGATTGGACAAAAGCAACAAAAGATTCATAGATGTTCAAAGACCAGAGGTCATTGCATTGTACAATAAATATATAGGTGGTGTAGACTTGTTGGCTCAGCTTTTGTCATATTACAGAGTATTTATCTGTCATCGAGTGCATTTGTCTGTGGACTAGTACGCACTCCGATGCGCATCGCCTCGTCTCGAATTTTCCCGTTGGCTATTGACCTGGAAATCCCTATTTATCGCTCGAACAGCACATATAAATATAGGTGATTTTCAGGTCAGCCAGGTCAGTCCCTCACGAGCTCTCCTAGAGCTTGGTGCTCTAGGGGCTCTGCTTCCTACTTGTTTTCCATACTCTGTGGCTGAGAGCTTATTCTACTGCAACCTGGTATTTTTATTTCGACTTAATATTTGCCATGTAAGAAATATCTTGTCTTTCTCGACAAGATACCATAACAAAACTTTTTCAAGTCCATACTCTGGAAATGGATTTGGACAGAGGAGCTCTCAACAGTATATTCGAAGTCCTCCACGGAGCGTCCGAGGATCTAAAGGTGTTTAAGACCCATGCAATTCATCCCGAGACGACATAGCAAATAAAAAAAATGGACTTTACGAATGATCTTTCATGCATTTGACCTTGCTTGTGTGAATAGTTGGCTAGAATATAAAACCTTTATGCAAACACAGAAGGCTAACGCTAAAGATATCCTTGATCTACTGCATTTCAAGATGAAAATTGGTGAAGATTTAGTTGTTATGGGTAAACCTGTAAACAAAAGAGATCCTGCCGTCCACGTGGAGAGAATTCTCCTCGACAGTCTACAATTCTTAATATGCCAAAAAGAAAAAAATCAGAAATACGACCAGCAAGAGATTCGGAGGGATTTAGTAGACCACTGCCCCGAGTATGACGATAAAAAAGAAGCTACTCGATGTAAAAATCTGAACTGTCATGAAAGAACACATGTTTTTTGTGAAAAATGTGATGTTCATCTATGTTTCGTAAAAGGAAGAAACTGTTTCAAAAACTTTCACGCAATGTAAACTCACCCAATCTAAACTTTAAGTTAAACTCACAAAATAAATATTTTTGTTAATATGCAACGTTTTTTAACTTAATACCAATGTATATTACAATGTACATTGTTCAAATGTCATATAGACATGTATAAAAATATACATGGATATATACGAAGTTATCGAAATCACAAAAACAGGAGCCAGAACAGGCTCCTGTGAGGACAAAAAAGCCGCCTGTAATAAAAGTACAGCCAATTAATGAAACCGGAGCAATAAAAGAATAAATATCTTACCTTTTTTTATCTATTGTCGGCTAGTTTACTCTTTTTTCCCACGTTTATTATTGGTGTTTAATTATTATTGATATTTGGAGTTTCGTTATGTTTTATAAATTTTCAAATTTTGTTGTATTTTTTGTTTGTTTTTGACTTTTTTATCAAATAATATAAACAATGTTTCAATTTTAGGATAGTTGAAAAAGACATGAAGGTCCAAGAGGGCTCTAAAAATTAATAATTTACAAAAATTTATGAATAATTCCTATAAAAAAATATGGTGATGACAGTTAATTAAGCTTCAATTTTAGTATTTATATAGTATATTTAGTATTTAGGTATTACTTACATACTTAAAAATAAAGAAATACATTGCATTAATAACCTGTTCCTTTAAATTTGCCGGTATATATGAGGAGCTTTTTTACAAAACTGCATAAATCCACTTTTCAAAAATTTTCAGGAGACGTAAAAACGTGCTGCAGCTGTTGTACTAAAATTTTCGAAATTTCAGAGAACATAATCAAATTGAGGTTAGACTTAGAGAAATAAAACGTTAATTAACATTATTTTTATTGATTTGCATATACCAATGAAGATCAGGAATCTCTTTCCAATTTTGTCCAAAGTGGGTTTGCAATAAGTGAAGGACATCTTTTTTTTTCTCTTCAGTCACGGAATGAGATAGTGGGATTTGGGGAAGAGCCTGAAGAAAATCATTTTTATTTTTTTTTACAATGCTTCTAAAAGGTTCTGTTCCACTATCGAACCTATAGTTGGCGCAGCATTTTATTTTGGTTGAAGTATGCCGGTCCCTTGTTTTGATTTTCTTAATAATGAGGCGTTTGGTTTGGCTGATTCCTTTTATTTTTTGATAAATCATTTCAAGGCTTTTGATATCGTATATCACCCAGTCTTGTCCCAGTTTCTGTACAGAACCAAACTCCTCGTAAATAGAAGCATACTCTTCGCTCGAGATGATGGTATCAGTTTTTTTCAAGCGCTTCTCCACATGGCCAAAAGCTCGATCAGCTGGAAGAAAACTGTGGCCACGAGTCGGAAAGGTGACATGAATTTTCTGTACATTCTCTGGAGCCTCATTTTTAAGCCAATGGCACAAAAGATGAACAATATGCGCATTTTTATTTTGGCCAGCGCAACCTTCACAAAACAACGATACTGCAGAAAAAGACGAAAGATCTTGCCTTCTTAAGTGATGGATGAGTGCAGATCCGATTTCATTTGCTCCTCTGCTTCCCTGCGTTTCATTCCACGTATAAAATGTTGGTGCCTTTGAGTCAATAGGCACACAGCAAAATGCATAGATGCAATTTGTCGGCGATAAAAGGCATCGCCGATTGGAGTTTTAGGGAGTGGATGCACTTGTTGCAAATCAAAAACAAAACTATAAGTATCACTGGGAACTTCCTTCATTAGTTTGTAAAACGCATCCGCTCTCAGCTTGTGAATACGAAGTTCAGTCATTGGACTAATTCTTTCAACTGAACCGCGAGCGTTTTGTTGAATAAGAAATTTAAGACGAGTGCACGTAGCGCATGCGTCTGTAGCTGGAGAGGAAAATCCAATGTTAAAATCGGTTACAAAAATACGGTGAAAACATGAATAACTCACGTGAAAATCGGCAGTGTAAGCATCCTTAAACATTTTATATAACTTATTTACACTTAACTCTGCTGAAAGGTAAACTCTTTTACTTTTTCCTCTTCCATAATGAGATTCGACACAATTTAGTTTACCAAGAAATTGATGGACTGCTTCCTTTTTGGCTCTGAAAAAAGCTTCTCGTCGATAACCACCTCTATTTTCTTTGGGCAGCAGACCTTGATTGACGACCTTTCCAATCCGCAGTAGTCGAGAGGCAGGTACACTCATTGAAAAAGCAAAAAACTTTTTACACACAGGAATCATGCGTTTCTGTTTCTGACTATTGAGAAAAAATTTCACAGAAACCGTTCTTGTGTGAGTTGCAGAGACAGGCGTACCACTTCCCCTTCTTCTTTGGGGCTCGAAAGCAGAGATATATTTCATCAAAACAAGATCTTGTTTCTCTTTACCCTCTGCCATGTAGACTGCTTGTCGATTAAGTTTTATATCATCGTAGGATACCGTAGCACAACGAAGATTTTTCGAATTATGGGCACATGGTCTGGTCTTCTGTTTTAGAAACACTAAATGAGGATCACTATCGTTGTACTTCATTATTTTTGAACGCCCTCTCTCACTTGTTTTGATGGATCGTCTTTTTTTAGATCCCACCGATAAATTAGTAACAGTATCCATCTCAAAATAACACGCAAAACACAGAAAACAACGTTGACATACAACGAATTCACAACATCCCGTCTCATCGAACGGAAAAGTACTGATAATCTCATACAGCGTGGCCACGCGTGGCATGGCCTGGCTACGCTACACACTGTCAGTGCGACCCGTGGGTAGTTTTAGAACTAACGAATATTATATTTTGTTTCACGAATCAACATCTAATTCTAGAGGATGCTTTTAAATCCAA
This sequence comes from Diabrotica undecimpunctata, assembly GCF_040954645.1. Lineage (NCBI taxonomy): Eukaryota > Metazoa > Arthropoda > Insecta > Coleoptera > Chrysomelidae > Diabrotica > Diabrotica undecimpunctata. The sequence goes on from NC_092811.1 coordinate 52,598,892, forward strand.
ACAAAATAGTAGAGGGATAGATCTGCAGGCCGGAGGATTTATGCAGTTTTGTAAAATAAAAATTAATTTTAATGGTTGGCTAAAGAAGGAGATGTTAAGTTTTGTATAAAAAAAGAGTGAACATGGGGTAAAGGTTTTTGAGTGGATTAATTAAGTTTTGTGGAAGAAACGTGATTTTGAGGCTCCTTTTAAATGGGAAATATTAACTTTTAACACATGAGACTTATACACAAGATCTAAGGCAGATCAAACTCTCGAAATTCAACAAAAAATGTATTTTAGCCGGAAATGGATTTATGCAGTTTTGTAAAAAAGCTCTTCATATATATATATATATATATATATATATATATATATATATATATATATATATACATATTATAGACTAAGAAAAGGACATAGAAATCAACACGACATGTCTTCTGGAGTAAAAAATGAGTTACTTTGCTAAAGTATAAATATTGATATTTGGAGTTTCGTTATGTTTTAAATTTTCAAATTTTGTTGTATTTTTTGTTTGTTTTTGACTTTTTTATCAAATAATATAAACAATGTTTCAATTTTAGGATAGTTGAAAAAGACATGAAGGTCCAAGAGGGCTCTAAAAATTAATAATTTACAAAAATTTATGAATAATTCCTATAAAAAAATATGTTTATGTTAATTTTGGGTTTTAATATTACCCTCCTCTATAAACACATTGCAAAATAATTTTTTGTAACCAAATTGAAATTCAGGTCTGAAAGGGTTAAGGAGGATGTTAAAAGAAAAGAACGAAGAAATATCGACACTTCGTCAAAAAGTTACGCAGCTCCAGGATTTAATGCTGAAATCACAGCAAAAGATAATACGACATATCGACTCTAAATTCGAGGAGCTCAAACCAAAACAAGGCCAACAATACCCGGAGTAGGCGAAACCACAAAGCATACCGCAAAAGGCACAATGAGCAATCCCTAAGGACACAAAGACCCCTCAGCCCCCCCCCCCCAAACTAAAGCCTGAGGAAAAAAGTCAGAGAAAAACAAATTAAGCAAATAGACGACGACACGGAAGCCTTGCCACGTTCTGAATCACTGTCAGAGCAAAACATGGATATATACGAAGTTATCGAAATCACAAAAACAGGAGCCAGAACAGGCTCCTGTGAGGACAAAAAAGCCGCCTGTAATAAAAGTACAGCCAATTAATGAAACCAGAGCAATAAAAGAATAAATATCTTACCTTTTTTTTATCTATTGTCGGCTAGTTTACTCTTTTTTCCCACGTTTATTATTGGTGTTTAATTAATATTGATATTTGGAGTTTCGTTATGTTTTATAAATTTTCAAATTTTGTTGTATTTTTTGTTTGTTTTTGACTTTTTTATCAAATAATATAAACAATGTTTCAATTTTAGGATAGTTGAAAAAGACATGAAGGTCCAAGAGGGCTCTAAAAATTAATAATTTATAAAAATTTATGAATAATTCGTATAAAAAAATATGGTGATGACAGTTAATTAAGCTTCAATTTTAGTATTTATATAGTATATTTAGTATTTAGGTATTACTTACATACTTAAAAATAAAGAAATACATTGCATTAATAACCTGTTCCTTTAAATTTGCCGGTATATATATATATATATATATATATATATATATATATATATATATTATATATATATATATATATATATATATATATATATATATATATATATATATATATATATTGTTATGATGTGTTTTTTGTTTGAATGATGAGCAATGAGTAATTTTAATAATATATAGGGTTTTTATCGCGGTTCTCAAAGAATTAGTTTGTAAGTACTTTTTTAAATTATCTTTATTATAACTATTATGGAACACACATATATATCTAACCTAGCCAATGTAAATTTAAAATAAACTATCTTTAAATTGATACTCTTATAAAACTAATTAAATTCTATAGACAATGTAAAATTTAAACAAACTATCTTCAAAATTGAAATTGTTATGACATTAACTAAATTATATTAACAAAATTTTGTACCTTTCTTTCCTTGAATGCCTAAATGAACTGTTTTCCACTATATAGATTCTAATGACCACTGAATGTCTTCGTACTTCGGTTATCCTTGTTTTTGTGAAATTACTTTTTCCAATTATCAGCTTCTACCAATTTAAGATATAGTTTTCTTCACCAGCATTTATACACCACCAGCAAACACCATTTATATTTATTCTTCTTTTCAATATACCAATATCCAATTATTATAAGTTGATTTATACTAATCTCCAATCATAATATAATTTTAATTCCTTCCAATGTCCATCCAATATTCTTCTAATATACTTTTTTAATCTTCAATAATTATTTGTGTATAATTATAAATGTGCATTAAATATATGCATAATTTTTAATCTTCATTTAACTCACTATATTAAACAATTGGACTATCTCCAACTAACTTTTATATTTCTTATTAAACTGCTTGACTGACTTACTAAAACTGTGAAAAATTGACTTCACTAACTAATCTACTAACTTTCATAATAAACTGCTTGACTTCTGACTAAAAACTGCTCTCTTGAATCCAAATCACGGGTATTTATATCTTTTTGGATATTCTAGAACCATCTGGTAAGAGATCATGTTCCAATTTGTTCCATTATTTCTATATAGATGTTCTCGAAAAAATATCTGTTCCATCCACCGACATAATCATTATTCCAGAATGTTCGACCGTAAACAATGGTCACACTCTGCACTCTGGAGAATTCGTTAATGTTCCATTGATAATTTTGTTGACATTTAGGCTTTTCACATCAGAATAAACATTCAAATTAGTAACTAACACTCTAATTTAATAAAATACACAATTCAAACAATATATTATTATAACCCCACTTTATATTCCCAATTATTTCCTAAAATGTCAACTTGGAGACAGAGTTTGTATAGTTGGTTGCCTAGTCACATGGCTCACTTAAATGTATCTACCACATTATAATTACTAAAATACAACTTTTTACAATTATTATATGCTAATTTCTTAAAATGCCCTCACATAAATATATTTTTATAAATTTCTCTAGTATATAACTTATAAATTATTTTCTATAAACAATATCATTTCAATATATATATATATATATATATATATATATATATATATATATATATATATATATATATATATATATACATATATATATTTATATATATATATATATATATATATATATATATATATATATATATTTATATATATATATATATATATATATATATATATATATATTGTTATGATGTGTTTTTTTTGTTTTGAATGATGAGCAATGAGTATTTTTAATAATATAATATATAGGGTTTTTATCGCGGTTCTCAAAGAATTAGCTTGTAAGTACTTTTTTAAATTATCTTTATTATAACTATTATGAAACACACATATATATCTAACCTAGTCAATGTAAATTTAAAATAAACTATCTTTAAATTGATATTCTTATAAAACTAATTAAATTCTATAGACAATCTAAAATTTAAACAAAACTATCTTCAAAATTGAAATTGTTATGACACTAACTAAATTATATTAACAAAATGTTGTACCTTTCTTTCACTGAATGCCTAAATGAACTATTTTCCACTAAGTATATAGATTCTAATCACCACTGAATGTCTTCGTACTTCAGTTATCATTGTTTTTTGTGAAATTACTTTTTTCAATTATCAGCTTCTACCAATTTAAGATATATTTTTCTTCACCAGCATCTATACACCACCAACCAAACCAGCAAACAGCATTTATATTTATTCTTCTTTTCAATATACCAATATCCACTTATTATAAGTTGATTTATACTAATCTCCAACCATAATATAATTTAATTTCTTCCAATATACCTTTTTTTATCTTCAATAATTATTTGTGTATAATTATAAATGTGCATTGAATTATATGCATAATTTTTAATCTTCATTTAACTCACTATATTAAACATTTTGACTATTTGTACTTGATTCACTGACTCTAACTAACTTTCATAATAAACTGGCCTGACTTCTGACTAAAACTTCCAAAAACTGCCAAAAACTGCCATCTTGAATCCAAATCACGGGTATTTATATGTTTTTGGATTTTCTAGAACTATCTCGTAAGATATCATGTTCCAATTTGTTCCATTAACTACTTGTCTGAATTTTCTGGAACAAACCATTTCGCAAACATGGCCATCTCCGGAGATCCAGAGAATTCCATTCTTTTCTATTAATAATTTTGTTTACATTTAGGCTTTTCAGATCAGAATATATAATTAAATTAGTAACTTAACATTCTAATTTAATAAAATACACATTTCAAACAATATATTATTATAACCCACTTTATATTGTAAATATTCTTAAACGTCACTTCAGAGTATAAATATCTGTCAATCTCCGAGAGTATTTTTGGTTGCCTAAGCACATGGCTCACTTATATATATTTACAATATTAAAATACAACTTTTTACAATTATTATGCTAATTTATTAAAAATGCCCTCACATAAATATATTTTTATTAAATTCTCTAGTATATAACTTATTTAAAACAACCAAATATCTAATATTATGTAGTATATAACTTATAAATTATTTTCTATAAACCTTAATCGTCACAATACCCCAAAAATAATATTTAAAATAAATAATTTACTTATTATTTTTTTAAATATTAATTTTCTCATACCTTATTAAATTTAATAAATTAATAATTCAATTTTTTTTTATTATTTAAAGTGTGTTAAATACATCCCTGTTCGCTGTCTATGTCAAAGCAGAGAACAACGGAGCACAGTTCGGCTATTCTATGGTCAAACTGTCATGTCAAATGGAGAATGGATTTTATCAGAGAATAAAATATAACCTTAATTAAAAATATAATGGATATTGTGTTCTGTTTATTTATAGACAAAATCTAGGAATTATTTCCATTCAAAATAACTTCATCAATATAAATTGGTAAGTTTTTCCACTTTATTATATTAGAAAGACATTTTTATAGCAATTATAGTATCTAACCCCAAATTATGATTTTTAGGGTACCAAACAATTTCCATATGTACAAAATTCAACAAGTATGATGTCAAATTTATTCACAACAAAGAAATCTACCATCTATCTATGAAATGGATCTATCAGTAAGTTTTTTTTTTTTTAAATTCTTTTCTTTGTTTAGTTGACATATTGGGCATTGGGTAGTAATTTCTTTTGCTATACTTATGTCATTCTTTGCAAAATAATTGTCCCTAAATAGCATCCATAGCTTTCTTGAACCAATATGCATATAATTGTTATGTAAATTTTTCAATATTTTCATTGCTAAAGTTCTAGTTATTACATATACTTCTATGCCATTTATTATTTTATAATAAACTCCATCTTTCCTAAGGACTTTTTGTTTTTCACTCAAATTGATCTGATCTCTTATAATTTCTTCTTTAGAATATAATCCAGTACTTTCTACTAATTGATTTAATCCAATTTTTATTGTTCGCTGCCCTTTTTGTGGTGTATTTTCTAACCTTGATAAAGCATCTGCCACTATATTGGATTTTCCAGAAATGTATTTGATTTCAAAGCAGTATTCACTAAGTATTAGACTCCACCGATGTATTCTACTGTTTCCATATTTGTTATTTAATATAGACGTTAAAGCTTGGTGATCTGTTTCTATTGTAAATTCATTACCCAACAAATAAAATCTTAATTTTGTGACACAGTGTATTATACTTGCTAGTTCTAATTCTGAAACTGAGTAACCCTTTTCATGTGGCTTTGTGATTCTTGAAATGAATTGTATTGGGTATTCGACCCCATCATGTATTTGTAATAATACCCCTGATAATCTCTCTATTGATGCATCTGTTCTTAATATGAATGGCTGTGTATAGTCAGGATAGTATATTTTCAAATTTGACAGAAAAATGTTTTTAATCTCTTGGAATGCTAGTTCTCTTCTCTGATCCCATCTCCATTTTACACCTTTTCTCAGTAGTTCAAGTAATGGAATTTCTTTTATACTTAGATCTGGTATCATCCTTTTATAATAATTAATTATTCCAATAAATCCTCTTAAAGTTCTTAAATTGTGTGGTGTTTTATATTCCTGAATGACTTGTGTCCGTTCTGGATCCATTTCGATTCCCTTAGTGTTAAGTTTATAACCTAGATATATGACTTCTTTTTGAAAAAATGTACATTTTTCTTGATTTATTTTTAGTCCAACTTTGTCTAATCTATTTATTATAATTTTTAGGTGTTTCTCATGATCTTCAGCCGTTTTAGAAAAAATTAATATATCATCAATGTAGTGAATTACAAAATGTTCATATTGATCCAAAATATCATGAAGACATCTACATAGAGCACTGCAAGATGATTGAAGTCCAAATGGTACTACTTTGAATTGATATACTACTTCATCTATCTGAAATCCTGTATACTGTCTACTTTTTCTTTCTAGAGGTATTAACCAGAAACTATGCTGTAAATCGATTTTAGTGAAAAATGACATTCCTGTAATTCTTCCTAATATTCCATCTATACTCATTGGTGCTTCAAATTGCTTTTCAGTAATCTTGTTAATATTCCTTGCATCCAAACATAACCTGATTTCACCTGATCTTTTTCGTACTACTACTATGGGGTTAATAAAACGTGTGTCTGCCTTCTCAATGATCCCATCTTCTAACATATTATTAATTGTTTTGTTTACTTCTTCTCTGTATTTATATGGTATTGGGTATGATTTTGTTTTAAAATCTTTTTCTTCTTTAACTTTTATACTATGGATATAATTTTGTGCAATTCTATTTTCTTTATTGACAAGTCCCCTGTGTTGCTGCAATATGGAAATGACTATTGATTTATATTCTTCAGGGCAATTTAAAACTTTCATTATATCTTCTTCTTTACAAATAAAATTATTCTTCATTATGTACTCATTATTCCTTGCTTCCAATTTTACGCACTCCGCCTCGTAGGCATCCATCTGCTTAAAATTTCCATTCCTTAAATATTCACTACAATAATTATTCTTTACATTCTTCTGGGACATTTCCCTATCATCAAAATACATTTCTTCTTCATAAACATCATTATTTTCTTTTAATAATATCCTATCAACTCTTATTCCTTCTTCTACCTCATCTTTCTGCATAAATTTAATTATTTGCCCTTCCAAAGTTACCATTTTTTCTTCAAAATCTATCTTTACTTTCTTCTTTTCCAATTCATCATTTCCCATTAATATATCAACACATAAATCCTTGACAATAAATCCTTGCATATTAATTTCTTTATTAAGAATATTAATTTTAAAATTGGCTAGTTTATCAATTTCACCCAACTTCTTATTATTTGCACCAACAATTTTAATTTTTGGAATCTTTATTATATCTGATAGTTTTAATGTATTAAAAATAAAATTCTCCGAGACTAATGTACTTTCTGAACCAGTATCTATCATAATTTTAATCATTTTATTTTTGGCCAAAGCATTTATATAAATTAAATTAATAGATTCAATAATTTTCTCTTCATCTAAAGAAATAAATTCAGAAGGTTTTTCATAATAGCAATGGCCTAACTTGTAATTCAGAAAGTTTACTGCACAAAATTTTGATTATTAGAATTGTCAGATTGTATCTGACCACTTGGATCTGATGTCCTATGTCTTTCCCTACTATGACTTCTACTCACATTTTCCTGACTTGTACTACTTCGTTCCCTGTCTTCGCAGCTTCTATTCCTTCGAACACAATTTACCTGTCTGTTATAGTTAGGTCGCTCTGTATTTCTTCTATTGTTAAAATCTTGTCTATTATTATTAGTACTGTTATTAAAATGTTGTCTATTATAACTAGTATTGTTATTACAATTTTGTCTAATTTGATTACTGTTATTATTATTAAAATTTTGTAAATTATTACCATACCTAGTATTATTGTTATATGATTGTCTATATTGTTGATTATCATTTTTTTTATATTGAAAGTTATTATTGTTTTTTCTGTTGTTAGTATTACTTGTCATATTGCCTCTTTGTATTCTTTGAATAAAATTAATGAAACTATCTATTGTTTGAATATTTTGTACAGTTACGGTTTGCACAACATCAGCATCAAAATGTCTAGATACATTTAAGACTGTTTCATCCTCTCTAAGTGGTGGTTCTAAATATTTTGCAACTGTTATCAATTTCAATGCATAATCTACCATATTTGATTTTAAATTTTGATTATACTTTCCAAAATATAGAATTTCTCTAAACTTGGCTTGCTCTAATTCACCCCAATAATAATTTAAAAATTTATTTTCAAATGTTTGAAAATTATCTAAATCATTCTCAATACTAGCAAACCAAGTTGCTGCATTGTCATTTAATGTCATTCTAATATAATCTTTAATATCATTAATATTATTCACAAATCTTAATTTATGTTTTAAACTATTTATGTATACTCTAGGATGCAAATTTTTTATATTACCAGAGAATTTAATCCCAGTCTCATTTGTTAAATTTAAGTAATGTCTCCCTATGTCTCTCATTTGTGAAATATCATCTATTCTCTGTTCCACATTTCTTATTTGATTACAATTTATTTGAATATTTTGTTGTATATCGTCTAATTTTTCTTCTGTATTTCTCCTGTCTTCGTTAATTTTTACTTCTAAGTTACATTTCTGTAACTCTATTTTCTGTTCTATATCTATCTTATTATCTTGAATAATCCTCTTTACTTCTGTCCTCTCATTGTCTATCCTTTTCTTGTAGTCATTCCGTATACTTTTTATTTCATTTGCTACTTTTTTCTCTGCAGCTTCAAGTTTTTTATCCATTTGTTTTACAATTTTATTATTATTATCTTCTATTTTCTTTTCTAATTTTCTATAATTCTCTTCCAATTTCTGTTCCATTTTTTTCATGTCTTCTTTGACTTCTTTTGAATTCTCTTCCAATTTTTTTATGTCTTCTTTGATTTCTTTTGAATTCTCTTCCATTTTCTGTTCCATTTTTTTCATGTCTTCTTTGATTTCTTTTGAATTCTCTTCCATTGTCTTGTTCATCTGCATCATTAATGACATCAAAGCTGCCATATTGACATTTTCCTCTCTTTCTGGATTCATTTCTGCAGTATCTTGTGGAGCTTGAACTAAACTCTCCTCTTGTATAGGTTGTGTTTCTATTTCCACATCTTCTTCATTCTTTTTGCTTCTTGTACCTTTCTTTCCTTGAGACATTTTGAGACTTTACTTGTTCAAATATAATTAAAAATAAAATCTATAATTTTTCCTTTCTACTGATAATTAATTTAATTATATGAGAGCACTTATCTTCCCAAACTAATTCTTTTAAATAGAGAGCCACCGCGTTGGGTGCCAAATTGTTATGATGTGTTTTTTTTGTTTTGAATGATGAGCAATGAGTATTTTTAATAATATAATATATAGGGTTTTTATCGCGGTTCTCAAAGAATTAGCTTGTAAGTACTTTTTTAAATTATCTTTATTATAACTATTATGAAACACACATATATATCTAACCTAGTCAATGTAAATTTAAAATAAACTATCTTTAAATTGATATTCTTATAAAACTAATTAAATTCTATAGACAATCTAAAATTTAAACAAAACTATCTTCAAAATTGAAATTGTTATGACACTAACTAAATTATATTAACAAAATGTTGTACCTTTCTTTCACTGAATGCCTAAATGAACTATTTTCCACTAAGTATATAGATTCTAATCACCACTGAATGTCTTCGTACTTCAGTTATCATTGTTTTTTGTGAAATTACTTTTTTCAATTATCAGCTTCTACCAATTTAAGATATATTTTTCTTCACCAGCATCTATACACCACCAACCAAACCAGCAAACAGCATTTATATTTATTCTTCTTTTCAATATACCAATATCCACTTATTATAAGTTGATTTATACTAATCTCCAACCATAATATAATTTAATTTCTTCCAATATACCTTTTTTTATCTTCAATAATTATTTGTGTATAATTATAAATGTGCATTGAATTATATGCATAATTTTTAATCTTCATTTAACTCACTATATTAAACATTTTGACTATTTGTACTTGATTCACTGACTCTAACTAACTTTCATAATAAACTGGCCTGACTTCTGACTAAAACTTCCAAAAACTGCCAAAAACTGCCATCTTGAATCCAAATCACGGGTATTTATATGTTTTTGGATTTTCTAGAACTATCTCGTAAGATATCATGTTCCAATTTGTTCCATTAACTACTTGTCTGAATTTTCTGGAACAAACCATTTCGCAAACATGGCCATCTCCGGAGATCCAGAGAATTCCATTCTTTTCTATTAATAATTTTGTTTACATTTAGGCTTTTCAGATCAGAATATATAATTAAATTAGTAACTTAACATTCTAATTTAATAAAATACACATTTCAAACAATATATTATTATAACCCACTTTATATTGTAAATATTCTTAAACGTCACTTCAGAGTATAAATATCTGTCAATCTCCGAGAGTATTTTTGGTTGCCTAAGCACATGGCTCACTTATATATATTTACAATATTAAAATACAACTTTTTACAATTATTATGCTAATTTATTAAAAATGCCCTCACATAAATATATTTTTATTAAATTCTCTAGTATATAACTTATTTAAAACAACCAAATATCTAATATTATGTAGTATATAACTTATAAATTATTTTCTATAAACCTTAATCGTCACAATATATATATATATATATATATATATATATATATATATATATATATATATATATATATATATATATATATATATATATATATATATATATATATATATATATATATATATATGAAGAGTACACTGCAAAAAGAGGGAATGTCAGTTTTTTTCATTTTTCGAGTTAAGGTTGGTAACAGTTACTCTGAATATAGCAGATTAATGTCAACTATCGTTCAAGGCTGAAACGGCGACAGTCAGTGATAAAAAAGCATTTAAATATATGCGGTACCAAGCAAAAACGGGGATAGTCAGAACGAACCAAGCAAAAAGGGGGAATGTCATGTTATTGAATGCCATTTGCTGTTAGCGGTTGAAATAGTAAGAAAGGTTAGAATAATATTTTAACCTATTTATGTGTTTATTTTGTTTGTGACCTAATGTTACTTTTAGTGTCGTTTAATAGTACCTAATTATTAAAGAGTGTTTATTATTAAATCATTAAAATATTTTGTGCATATAATAATATAATGGAACCATCCAAGAAAAAAAAGAAAAACTGGACGCATGGTGGATGTTATGAAACTACTACGTGTTCACAGTCATGAAACAGGTGATGACTGTAAGTGCAAACGATTGCAATGTTTTAATAAAATAACAGAAGAGAATAGGCGTTTTATAATAAATCATTTTAATTCTCACAATTATAATGACCAAAATTCTTATCTGGGTGGTCTTATTTCTGTGCGACCAGTTGCTCAAAGAAGAAGCAGGAAACCAGAAGAGGTGGCTAAATTAAATGATGCATCTTACTCATATAAAGTTAGATATACTGCCGATAACATCGTAAAAGAAACTGTTGTTTGTTATTTAGCATTTATCTCTCTTCACGGTATCACGAAAAAGAGGCTACAAACTCAATTCAGTTTGAAAATGTTTGGGATTGCTCCAAAAGACAAACGTGGATTAAACAAAAAACCCAACAAAAAACCGAAGGAGGTGGATTGTGTGATTGTGTGATTAATCATATTAAATCTTTCAAGGGTAGAGAAAGCCATTACAGCAGAAACAAAACCAGTAAATTATACCTACCTGATGAATTGAATATTAAAAAAATGCATGAAATGTACAAAGCTCTTAATCCCATTGGTTCATATGAGTTTTATAGAGGGATATTTAATACAAAATTCAACATTTCCTTCGGGTATCCACGCAGTGATACATGCAGTGAGTGTGACAAATTCTTAGCAGAAATGAAGTCACTCAAACTATCCCTAGAACATCTTCCAGTTGGTACTGAAGTCTCACGGCAAGAAATAGAAGCACATATTGGAAAGTTACATATTGCTAATAGTGTACACAAAGCAAAAGCTGAAACTTTTTATGATAGAAAGAGATCTGCCCGTAAGAAAGCAATGAAAACAGTTGAAATGGAAACCATTGCTTTAGACTACCAGAAGAATCTAAATCTTCCTAATATTACAACAAATGATGCATACTATAAAAGACAATTAACTTTCATTTCTTTTAATATTCATGTGATGTCAACTAATCAGCTAATTTTTTATTGCTATCCACAGACAGTTGGAGGAAAAGGCTCAAATGAGGTAGTCTCATTTCTTCATAATTTTATATTTTTGTGTCTTAACGAAAATGTACGCCACTTAGCCATATTTTGCGATTCATGTGGCGGACAAAATAAAAACATTACAATGTTCCGTTTCCTACACTACGTTGTTCACATTGCTAAGAGGCTATCAAGCATTACCGTCACTTTTCCAATGCGTGGGCATTCGTATTTAGAGTGTGATCGAGACATGGCATTGGTATGTCAAAAGACAAAAGCTGAAGTTACTCAAGATTGGATTACTGAAATTCGTACGTGCAGAACCAAGCCTACTCCATTTCAGGTGATTGAAGTAGATCAACCAATGATTAGGGATGGGTCAACACTACTGGATTGTTATTACAAAAAGAAATGTCCATTTGCATCAAGACCTATTAGAGAGTTTAAAATTTCTGAGGATCATCCTCGAATAGTGGAACACAGATCAAGTTACAATGGGCATTGGGAATCTTCTGTGATTCGTGAACCAATCAAAGACCTAACTGAAGTATACCCAAAAGGCCAATTTGAGTTGCCACAAAAATTATACAACGGTGAGTATATCATTATTATTATTATTATTGTTTTTAAAAAATGTTTCTTTTAGCACTTTTACCAATATCAGATGCTAAATTTAAAGATCTACAACATTTAAAGACATTTTGTGGACCAAAAGCAAAGACATATTTTGAAAATTTACCAGTCGCAGAAGTCACTAATCAAAAAAAGAAAAGAAGAATACTTTAAGTTATATGTTCTAAACGATTATCTAGTTATTTACGAATAAATACTGCAATAACACCGGTTTTAATTTTTTACACTACTTCAAAAAGGTTTGCCAAGAAATAAATAATGTCAAAAATAAATAAAACTTATATGTAACCTTTTAAAAACATTCCAACAATCAAAACAATATATCGCACATGCTAAAGAAAAGTGACACTATACGAAATTTACGTATTTTGTACAGATGGCGGCATCTACTACAAAATTTAGAAATACACAATACAATAAAAATATCATTTTTCTAGTACAACTATTGCCGACTAGATGGCAGAAATCCGTTTTGTCATTTTCTGAAAGATGATCTTCTACAATATTGAAAACCGTCATTATGTCAGTGGTGACGAACGTGATTACTACAACTTAACATTCAAATTGTGAAATAACGTCTTCTTCAGTTTAAGGACACTTTACCTGTATCAGTTTTAAGGTTAGTATTGACTTTGCAATTAGGAATAACGTCACTTTATTTTTAATGTCACTATGGCTTTTGGTTTGTAGTATTAATAGCTAAATTAGCCGCTTCCAAAAGCGACATTTATTGTTTAGTGCCACTGTTCCGTATACATCTTGTAAATATAATTGACTTTGTGGTTAGCAATAACGCCACTTTGTCTTTAGTGACATTGTAGCTGTTAATTTATAATATTAATAGCTGCAGCAAGTGCTACCATAGCGTCATGTTTTGTTTAGTGACATTGTTGTTTATACGATTATTTAAATATATGATTACATTTGGCTTTTATGTCGTAATTTACTGCAAACTTGAGACTGTTAATTATTAAAATTTTTAAACACCATAGTTGTGTCGTCGTTTTTTTTATTTGGTTTATTCAATCTATTAATATGAATTTTCATTTGGTAACAAAGATAATAACATACTAATCATATAGATACTAATATAATCATTTTTTAAATCGGTTCTTTGTAAATAAAATCTGAGAAAAACTGTAAAAATAGTTATTTTGACTATAAGTTCACCTTTATGCTTCTGATGCTCAATATTTTCTTTTAGACTTCAGAATGCCGTTTCGTGGACGAATATTGGTAGAGCTAGCTAATAAATCTGTCGATCCACCTAACTCAACACAAATATACGAGAATTGTGATATTGCACATGATCCAATGCCAACGGAAAAGCAAATTATTAACGAGGAGGTTTTACTGTCAACAGCATCTAATGTGGAAGACCCCAATTCAAATACTCCCATATTATTGAATAATACAGATCTAAGTGAACACAATAATAATACTGTGGACAATGTTTCCGATTTTTCTCCAGTGTCAGACGACGATAAAGAATATTTGCCATATTATTCGTCCAACACAAAGAAACGCCGTTACAAAAATTTGCTGGCACCATCCAATACAAAAAAACTACGCAGGGCGTCTTCTAGCTCCGACTCCTCTTCAAGCTCTGATACTTCTTCTAGCACCACTTCGTCTTGCACAAGCTCATCTTCCAACTCAGGTTTGTCAACTAGTTCAATATCAGGCACTCATAAAAGCGAATCAGAAGAACATCCCGTTTATGTTGCTACGGAAAACAACATTTCTGTCGAAAGCATTAACATGCGACAAAATGCTCTTGAAAATTATAATGATATTTTAGGTTTGGTACAACCCGACAATCAATTAGCGCTACCAGCAGTTACCCCGTCAAATTTTGCTACAGGCATTGAAAATCTGTCCTCCAAACAAGCAGACGATTGCGTTGTGCCAAAAATAGTTAGAAGACCTGGACAAAGTAGGAAGGCAGTTGCTAAAACATTGAGAAATTCAGGAAAGGAATACCTGTCAGCTTCTCGTAACCGTAGGGTTATACCTGCAAGAAAAATGGGATCTCCATGTACAACTCAATGCCGTTTAAAATGTGCTGACCACATTTCAGAAGAAATTCGAAAACAGATATTTGATAGCTATTGGGCTATGGGATCGCTGACACGTCAGAGAGAATTTATTGCAAGGAGTATGATACCTGTTATCCCAAAATATCAGTACAAAATGGTTAACAGTAACAGGAAACTTAAATAATCTTTTCATTTGAAAGTAGATACATCTAAGACAGTGCAAGTATGTAAAATTTTTTTTAAGAATACTCTTGGAATATCTGATCGTCCAATACGTACTGTAATATCAAAGATAGACAACAAAGGAATAATTGATACAGAACAGAGAGGAAAACATGCAAAATTAAATGATAGCTTATTATCTGCTGTACGAAATCACATAAATGGAATTCCACGAATAGAAAGTCACTATTTAAGGCAGCAAACCACCAGGGAATTCATTGATGGAGGTAAAACAGTTTCAGACCTCTATAGAGATTATAAAGAAGATTGTATTAGAAAAAGTCTTTCATTTGTGGATATTCAAATTTATAGAAAAATTTTTAAAACTGACTTTAACATTAGCTTCTTTGTCCCAAAAAAAGATCAATGTGATCTTTGTGCAGCATACAACATCGCTCAAGCAGGTAATAAGGAAGCTCTTCAAGAAAAATATAATATTCATATTTCTGAAAAAGAGAAAAGTCGAGAAGAAAAGAATAACGATAAACTATTGGTATGCGACAATGTAATAGTAGCATGTTACGACCTACAAGCTGTTTTGCCCTGTCCAAGAGGTGATGTCTCAGTCTTTTACTACAAAAGTAAAATGAATTGTTTTAATTTCACTATATCAGCAATAGGAAGAGACCAGACTGAGTGTTTTTTCTGGAATGAGGTAGAGGGCCAACGTGGAGCAAATGAAATAGCAAGTTGTGTTCTTAAATATATTAGAAAGATGTCAGAAATGACTGTATCTACTAACCTCAATATAATTTTCTACTCAGATAACTGCAGTGGTCAACAAAAGAACCAATTTATGATTTCTTTGTACGTTTATTGCTTGCTAACTTTAAAAAACTTGACTTCAATTACACATAAGTTTCTAATAAAAGGGCATACACAAAATGAAGGTGACGCTGCCCACTCTACAATCGAAAGAGAAGTAAAGAAAACGTTAAGGTCCGGTCCTATTTATGTGCCTTCGCAATACATTACCGCAATACGAAAAGCAAAGAAAAAAGGCAATCCTTATACTGTAAATGAATTATGTTATAAAGATTTTTACGATATCAAGGAACTTGCAAATCTAGTTAACTTACAACGAAACAAAGAAGGTGAAACTGTAAAACTGACTGATATTAAAGTAATAAGAATTGAAAGAGATGAAGATAATATTAAAGTAACTTACAAAAATTCGTACTACGAAGACTATAAAGAAATTGATATAGATGGTTCTAACAGGTGTAAAACACGGAAAAATCGACCAATGAATCAGCAGTTCCCATTAAAGCAATTATATCCCACACGACTTTCTTTGAGCGAATTAAAGAAAAAACACATACAAAGCATGATAGACCAAAATATAATACCTGAATATTATAGTGTATCGTATTATAATAATATTTTATAATTTTTTCTAATTTGTTTCTGACTTTTTATGTTAATTTCATTCCGATAATTTTTCAACTGTGTAGCCAACGGTATAAATTAAGTTTTTTTATATTTTTAAGAATGTTGTAACTTGTTATTTTCAATAAAAAATTATGTAACTATAAAAATATTTCACTGCTTATACTATATTAAATGATTTTATTAATTTTTTTACTAGTATCAGACTTGGAAACAGAAAAACTACATAATTAAGTGTATAAGGTAATAAATAAGGTTTTTTAAAAAAATATATTTCAGTCACTAACTTTATTTCTAAAGGATCATATTTCGCAACAAAGTATGTCAAAAACTTTAAACGCTGATTCTGTAAAATTGATTATTTTGGATAGTGTCACTTTTCTTTAGCATGTGCGATATATCAGAAGTTGCCAAAAGTAACAATTTTTAAAATGTGGTGCTCTAAACCTTTAAAACCAGGTTTCTCAAAATTGTACTTTATTGACATTCCCCCTTTTTGCAGTGTACTCTTCATATATAGACTAAGAAAAGGACATAGAAATCAACACGACATGTCTTCTGGAGTAAAAAATGAGTTACTTTGCTAAAGTATAAATATTGATATTTGGAGTTTCGTTATGTTTTAAATTTTCAAATTTTGTTGTATTTTTTGTTTTTGACTTTTTTATCAAATAATATAAACAATGTTTCAATTTTAGGATAGTTGAAAAAGACATGAAGGTCCAAGAGGGCTCTAAAAATTAATAATTTACAAAAATTTATGAATAATTCCTATAAAAAAATATGTTTATGTTAATTTTGGGTTTTAATATTACCCTCCTCTATAAACACATTGCAAAATAATTTTTTGTAACCAAATTGAAATTCAGGTCTGAAAGGGTTAAGGAGGATGTTAAAAGAAAAGAACGAAGAAATATCGACACTTCGTCAAAAAGTTACGCAGCTCCAGGATTTAATGCTGAAATCACAGCAAAAGATAATACGACATATCGACTCTAAATTCGAGGAGCTCAAACCAAAACAAGGCCAACAATACCCGGAGTAGGCGAAACCACAAAGCATACCGCAAAAGGCACAATGAGCAATCCCAAAGGACACAAGACCCCTCAGCCCCCCCCCCCTCCAACTAAAGCCTGAGGAAAAAAGTCAGAGAAAAACAAATTAAGCAAATAGACGACGACACGGAAGCCTTGCCACGTTCTGAATCACTGTCAGAGCAAAACATGGCTATATACGAAGTTATCGAAATCACAAAAACAGGAGCCAGAACAGGCTCCTGTGAGGACAAAAAAGCCGCCTGTAATAAAAGTACAGCCAATTAATGAAACCGGAGCAATAAAAGAATAAATATCTTACCTTTTTTTATCTATTGTCGGCTAGTTTACTCTTTTTTCCCACGTTTATTATTGGTGTTTAATTAATATTGATATTTGGAGTTTCGTTATGTTTTATAAATTTTCAAATTTTGTTGTATTTTTTGTTTGTTTTTGACTTTTTTATCAAATAATATAAACAATGTTTCAATTTTAGGATAGTTGAAAAAGACATGAAGGTCCAAGAGGGCTCTAAAAATTAATAATTTACAAAAATTTATGAATAATTCCTATAAAAAAATATGTTTATGTTAATTTTGGGTTTTAATATTACCCTCCTCTATAAACACATTGCAAAATAATTTTTTGTAACCAAATTGAAATTCAGGTCTGAAAGGGTTAAGGAGGATGTTAAAAGAAAAGAACGAAGAAATATCGACACTTCGTCAAAAAGTTACGCAGCTCCAGGATTTAATGCTGAAATCACAGCAAAAGATAATACGACATATCGACTCTAAATTCGAGGAGCTCAAACCAAAACAAGGCCAACAATACCCGGAGTAGGCGAAACCACAAAGCATACCGCAAAAGGCACAATAAGCAATCCCAAAGGACACAAAGACCCCTCAGCCCCCCCCCCCCAACTAAAGCCTGAGGAAAAAAGTCAGAGAAAACAAATTAAGCAAATAGACGACGACACGGAAGCCTTGCCACGTTCTGAATCACTGTCAGAGCAAAACATGGATATATACGAAGTTATCGAAATCACAAAAACAGGAGCCAGAACAGGCTCCTGTGAGGACAAAAAAGCCGCCTGTAATAAAAGTACAGCCAATTAATGAAACCGGAGCAATAAAAGAATAAATATCTTACCTTTGTTTATCTATTGTCGGCTAGTTTACTCTTTTTTCCCACGTTTATTATTGGTGTTTAATTAATATTGATATTTGGAGTTTCGTTATGTTTTATAAATTTTCAAATTTTGTTGTATTTTTTGTTTGTTTTTGACTTTTTTATCAAATAATATAAACAATGTTTCAATTTTAGGATAGTTGAAAAAGACATGAAGGTCCAAGAGGGCTCTAAAAATTAATAATTTACAAAAATTTATGAATAATTCCTATAAAAAAATATGGTGATGACAGTTAATTAAGCTTCAATTTTAGTATTTATATAGTATATTTAGTATTTAGGTATTACTTACATACTTAAAAATAAAGAAATACATTGCATTAATAACCTGTTCCTTTAAATTTGCCGATATATATATATATATATATATATATATATATATATATATATATATATATATATATATATATATATATATGCATTTGTATCCTTTTTGCCTCCGTATATACAACAGACGTCCCTCGCTCCACCAAAACTAGATGTAGTGTGTGCACATATAATGCATCATTAACCTTATTTTGATGTATATTATAAAGGCAAAGAAAGAGGGGTAATTATTTATTAACCTAATTTTATACAATTATTTTATTTGTGTAGTTCTTGTTTGCCTCCATACAGTGAACGTACTCTATGGACTCATTTGCATATTTTATATGATGTTGCAAGTGCGGGTCCACCTCCGTAGATGTTGCCAAATTGATCGTGTTATTATAGTGATCGCGAAATATGATTCATACTTCTTATACTTAACTCTTTCGTATTTCTAGATTAAAATTTATTTGCCCTTTTTCATTTAGTCTTTTTATTATGTACTGTACAGTTATTAGGTTTCTGTTCTGTTTTTGTTGTATTTTACCTTCTCTGATATTTTTTAATAGTATTGGTATTGATAAAGATTATTAATGCGTAATCGCTTTCCTCCGGTGGTTTCCCGACTTCTATGACTTTTTTTCGGCGATTAACAAGCTGGTCGAACTCTGTCTAATTTCTCAGTATAGTATGATTATACACATTATACAGTTTACCTATTTTAGAAATTCGTTTTGCTTTGTGTATAAATACATGTGGTTGTTTTATACATGATGTATTCTGACTTTTATAAATATGTCAGAACTGCCAGGATTAAAAAGGTAAGTTTAAAAATATCTAATTTTAATTTAGACTATAATTTCAATTATTATTACATTATTGTCTTCAGTAAATCAAACAATGATGTTATGGCCAAGGTACCTCGAACAAGAGGGAGGATTTTATTGGAACTTGCTAACGAGTTACAGGAAAATAAAGAAGGTGAGTTATTTTTTTCCAAAAAATTAATAAACGCGGCCAATAATCCCAATCATTTTAACATTAACAGTGTAAACATTTTTCCAAAAATATAATTAGTTTTCTACTTCTTTTATGTTTAGTTAATTAGTATGCCTTTGTAGTACAATCGTATTTTAATCAACGGTACAATTTATATAGTGGCTCACAGTAAATATGATCATTCGTTTAAAATATGTTTATTGCGAAAAATATCTACATTTAAAATTAATAAATTCAATGTTGCAACACAACTTTTAACATAAATAATATGAAAATAAATTAAACAAAAGTCTTCCAACTAAAGAAATTTTAAAAAATTAGTGTGGGTATTTGTTAATTCTAATGCTCACAATAAAAATCGCCAATCTCCACTTCATTACCATAATTTAACAGTAGGTAAAATTTTTATAAACGTCTTGTTAGTACTTGGGAGATAATACCTCCTTTGAGCTCGGTTGGAATTGATTTCACTAATTTTTTACAATAATTAGGACTAATTTTACTCCATTTTTCTAGAAGAGAAGTTTTAAGATCTTCTTTATTGTGAATATCATGTTTACGGATCTGAACTCAATAAGGAAAACTAAATTACAGAAACAAATTACTAATTGCATTTAAGTCAGCTGATTATTTCGGTGTTTGAATTACCTTCTGTCAATTACATAATAGCCATTATTTAACAATTTGTGCGGAAGCTTTGAATCGTTATCATTGTAGAAGACAAAAGTATCTACAATACCTAACTTCTCAACGCTTTTATTTAAATTTGTTTTCAATCTAGTACGATAAAATTTGCTTTCGTCAAGAAAGAGCACATGTTTGAAGAAGGAAAATCTTTTGCAAGATGGTTCTTGGTAAATTCTGTTAATTTTTGCGTTATTTTGACTGTCGTAAGATTAGGTACTTACTAACTATTCTATTATGAAAGTTATTCTTTCGTAATATCCGTTGTATGTTTTATCTTGTTACAGCACTTTTGTACTTCAATAGTACGCAGTTCTTGAACCATTTTTTATTTTTATAAAAATACATCGTTCTTCTCGTATACTTAACGTTTTCGTATTTCTAGCTTACAATTTATTTGCGACGCTGGTTTCTTGTTTCCATTTTTTTATTATGTTGCACAGTTGTTCGGCTTCTATCCTCTTCTAAACATTCATATTTAATGATGACGTCTACACTATTTGCAGTTATAAAACACTTTTAATTACTAACTACAAAACAAATAAATGAAATAGTGTCGACTAAACCTCTTTTGTTTAGGGGAATTCCCCGATATTCGGATTATGACGATGTTTGTTAGTATGTATTAGAATTAACAAATATTTTATTTTTTAAATTTAGTGTAGTCGAGATGACTTTTTGTTCCTTTTCATATTATTTACGTTAAAAGCTGTGTTCCAACATCGAGTTTATTAATTTTTTAATGTTCTTATTGTACGTACTATATTTTTTACAATAAATATATAATGAACGAATGACGACATTTATTTATCTTAACGATATCTATATTATTGACGAAGTTACCCTCGCAAACACAATAATAATTATTAGTTTTGAATATTTCAAGACTGTAGTAAATGACTGAGTTAAAATACGTTAATATTTTTGGATGTAGATACGAATACCATTATTATAAGTCAACATCAAGAGCCCGAGCCGGAATATTCTGCTGATAGAAAAAATAATGTGCTGGTAAGATTGTTAAAATTCCTTATTTTGCAATAATGTTATACAGTATTGTACAAATATAAGGAATAAATTCGTTATTTCTTAAGCCGGCGAATTATGATAGTAGGAGTCGTATAATAGCTCATTTGCAAGGTAATTAAGTTCTCTATTCTGTGATATAAACATCAACATAATGATTTATACAGGATGTCCAATTTTTTTTTAATTAAATTAATTTCGACACTCTGTACAAATAATTATGATAATGTTTATACTACTCGATAAAGAATTGAATAACCATTGCAACTGAGTTAGCACATGACCCCTATTTTCATTTAAAAAATCATCGATTACGTCATCACGCCCAGGTGGGTGACATCATTAGTATGGTATGTATATGTCAAAAAATCATAATTTAAAAAAAAACATCGACCTGTTTCAGGATTTTTCGTTACAGTCGCCGGCTTACGAAATAACGAATTTATTCCTTTCATTTGCACCATACTGTATAATCAAAAACAGTCTTGTTACACTTATTGTTGACGAGATAATTACGCTTAATTTGTAGGAGTGGGTGAAGTCAAATAAATTTAACGTCTACGAAAATGATGATCCCCAAAACAGTCATTCTGATTCCGATAACAGCACTGACGAATATAATCAATCTCACATATCCAGGTCTTATGTTTCCGATTCCGTTGATTTAGATTCTGATGTTAGCTCAAATATTTTGATAATTCAGGAACCAATAGTCGTTAATAGGAGAAATACTGCTGCACTAGATGAATATGTAAGTGAGCATTAAAAAAATAGTAAACATTTTATTCAAGTTGCGTTTAAGAAAGTTATCTGGGATTTACCTATCGTCCCTTTAATTTTAGATAGAAAAAATTTCGACTAAAAGGAACAAGAAAAGGACTGTTTGCAAATTTTGTAAGAATAATGTAACTAATTTTGAACGACATCTAGTAAGACATCATTCTGACAAAAAAGAGGTGAAAGATCTCTCAAATTATTCAACAAGGTCGAAGGAAGACAAAAATATACGAAGAAAAATTTTATCTCTATTGCGATATGAAACTCAATTTGAGGCATTTATACAGAATGACAAAATAGATTCTAATCGATTACCCTGCGTTTATTGTAAACGTATAGTTGCTGTAAATTACTTACGTCGCCATTACAAAACGTGTGCTACCAAACCCATAAATGAAACTGGCCATAAAATTCAGCATCGTGCTCAATCTCAAACTCTAGTTGCTTGTGCTGATCTTTCTATAAATACAGCAGCTACTTTAAGGCTTAAAAATGAAGTATTTGCAAAAATGAAAGCAGACCAAATATCATTAGTTGCAAAAAGAGACCCATTAATTCGACATTTTGGGGAAAACTACTTAAAAAAACATAAGCGCGCTCAAATTTCGGTCGCTTGCTCTAATAAAATGAGGGAATGCTCTAGATTACTAATTGAAATGCGCCGACATACCGAGAAGAAAAATTTACCTTTTTTTGACATATTAAACCCTATGCTCTTTGATACCGTTGTAGCAAGTGCAAGACTAATCAGCGGTTACAACGAGGAAACTAAAATCTATAAAGCTCCAAGTTTGGCCATGCATTTGGGAACTACACTAAAGCAAATATGTGATTTGTGTAGTCATTTGTTAATGAAAGATCACCCCGATATTTTGTGTAACGATAAAGACGCAAAACTAAAAGAATTGAAGAGATTTAAGTTGTTAGTGAATAGTCAGTGGAGTTTTGAAATATCGTCATTAGCTGTGAAAGATCTTGCGGAAAAAAAGTGGAATAAACCAGTTTTATTACCTCTGACAAAAGATATAATAAAATTTAGAAATCACGTTGTAAACTGCGCAGAAACTAATTTTGAACTCTTACAGCAAGATTGGACAAATCAACAAGCTTTTAAGAAAGTAGTTGATTCTGCATTATCACTAACTATTCTGTTTAATAGAAGGAGGATAGGAGATGTTCAGTATGTAACTATAGATTCATATTTAAAAAATTTCGCATGTGTTGACCAAACAGAGTACTTAGAGCAACTAACTGAATCTGAGAAGCTTTTATCAAATACATACAAGAGAGTTGTAGCTGGCGGAAAAGGTAGTAGACCCATTATTATACTCTTTCCAAAAAATGTACAAGCATATATCGACTTAACACTGCAAATTAGAAACGAAACCAACATGCTATCTAAGGAAAATCAGTATCTGTTTTCTTATCCTAGCTCTAAATCTCAGTGGGTTAGAGCAGATGTCGTCATAAAAAAATTTGCGAATGCAAGTGGCGCAGAAAATCCTGTAGCACTGACGTCTAATCGCTTACGTAAACAAATAGCAACAGTAATGCAACTAATTAATTTATCGAAAGAAGAATACGCTCATTTTGCACAATTTATGGGACACACCGAAAAGACGCACAGGGAATATTACGAGTAAGTATCTTATTGATATATATCATTGAAAATGCTCAACAACTAATTAAAAAAAAAATTAATTTGTTAAATTTTTTGCTACTACTAATTAATACTTAAAAATTTTTTTATTTAAATAAATCATTTGTAAATAATAGCGGATTTTCATTAGAATTTTCATTCAAAGTAAGACATGAAGCAAAATACCGAGGTGCAAAAAAGTTAACAGCAGAATTTTACAATAATGACAACGACAATAATTTGAGTGACAGTTCGTGTCGTATGTGTTTTGTCAGATAACATAGAAATAGCAGTAATAAAAGTAGTTTTAGACTACGTAGTACTCTGAATAGAAATTCTAACATCCGATATAAGGTAAACATTATTTTTAATAATTTTTTCCTCTAGTCTAAATTACGCCATTGAAAAATTTGTAATGATTTTTTTTCTTGTTACTTGCTTGCAGAATAACGCAGGACGCTTACCAAATGGCAAAGATGTCAAAAATACTTGTGTTATTTGATAAGGGTCAGGGCCTTCAATATAAGGGAAAGTCTTTAGAAGATATTGATATTGATCCTACCAAGGATTTGGTCGAACCATATGATAATTTCGATGATGACAGTCTATCTGAGCCACCAAACGATCGACCAGATAATTATGGTTGTGAAGACAGTGAAGTATTGGACAGGGACAATAGCGATAACGAGACAACAACTAAGCAGAAAAAGCATAAGAAGAAAGATTGCAGTACTTCAGGTATGATTAAAAAGAAGGCGAAGAATAACAAAATACGTTGGACAAAAGAACAGAAAAAATGTGTTAAGTCATATTTTAAAGGTCATATTCAAAATAAAATTGCACCAAAAAAAGAGGAATGTCAAACATTAATTGATGAACAACCCATCCTATTAAAAAATTTAGATTGGGTTAAAGTAAAAACTTTTGTTTATAATAGCTATAGAAATACAGTGTTTTAGGCGTTTGCGGTAGCTTAGGTACTTATTCTACAATACTGAATATTCTATTTTTTTACTTCTATAGTAGTTTTTATATTAGGCACTAGATTACTTTTTATATGTTATAGTTTTATATTTTGTAAGCTCTATTACAATTAATTTCATTAATGTTTAAATAAAGTTGTTAAATTTACATTATGGTTTTTAATCTTAGCACCGATAGAAAATAGATCATATATGTCAACTTAGCAAGGAATCTTCGAAGTAGTAAATAGTTTCATATGGCTGGGGTCTCTAATAACAAACGATAAGGATGTAACAAAGAGATACGTAGAAGGTTGACTATTGCAATGCAAGAACAGCTATGATGAAACTGGTAACAATTTGGAAAAATTCAACCATAAAAATACACAAAAAACTACGGCTGATAAGGGCACTCATTTTTCACATAGCTACATATACATCTGAAACGTGGACCTTGAACTAAGCGGATAAAAAAAATAGATGCTTATGAAATGTGGGATACCGCGGTATGTTAAGAATATCTTGGGATGATCATCGAACTAATCTATCGATGCTAAAATAACTCAAACAGTAAGAGATATATTGCTTAAACAAATACAACAGAGATATTTGCAGTATTTTGGACAATTTGTTAGAAGAACAGGCACGATGGAAAAACTTATAATCGGGGGCAGAGTTAAAGGGAAAAAATCTGGGAGAAGATCTCCAAACCGTTGGGTGGATCAAACAGAAACACTGATTAACCAAGGATTACATGACGCCGAAGAACTAGCCCAGGACCGGAAAGGATGGAAAGAAATCGTAAAAAAACTATAAAATCCTGATGATGTCACCAAATCCCAAAAGGGATTGGGAAGGATGAGCAAGGGAGCTCGCATATTTATTCAAAACGTAAAATTTTGTCAGGTCAGAGAGGTACATGTAGCAAACACTTTTGCCACAAGTTGTGCGTGCCGATGCTTTTAGATAAACCCAAAAACGTACCGAAGTTTAAAAAAACGGTACGCATAATATGAGCAACATTAACATCAAAATAAAGAAATAAGAATAAGAACAATGTTAATAAAACATAACATTGTAAGGTACGTTTATTACAATAAAAGTATGCTTCAAAATAATGTAGGTGCTATTACTATTGAAAGCAATGTACGCGGAAAAAAAGTTAAATCTTGTCCTTTTAGACTTTCTAATTTAAATCACGGGCATGAAAACTTACACGATTTTATAAATAGGTAAAATAGATACCTACTTAGGATCTGATAAATTTAAGATTACCCCGTAGCCATACCTATTTAGTCAAATGCATACTTGCATGACATTTTCTATCGCGGTTCTCAAAAGTGAAACAATAAATATTAGCATTTCAGTTTCTTATGACTATTCATAATAATTATTGTATATCAGGTCCCGACTACATTATGCGATTAAATTATTGCGATGTTGCCACCGCTAAGAGGCGAAGTGAACCGCTTAACATAGCGTGTATATCGGAGGCGCCGTCTACCTTTGGCTAACGACAGAGTATACACGTGTAACAAGCTGCGCCTCTGACGCCAGATACGGTGAACTAAAATGTATATCGAGAGATGATTTTGACTCGATTTTGCCTCTAGTTAAAAAATTGTCAAACGCCTTATACAGACGAGTTAGCAACTAAATGCACAAGAAACATGACTGTACGTGTTCGCCTCCGATTTCGGAGGCGAACCCGTAAAATCGGAGGCAAACTCGAACTAAGGATGTAGCAATCGGAGGTATATGGGTAGCAAATGCATATATATATATATATATATATATATATATATATATATATATATATATATATATATATATATATATATATATATATATATATATATATATATATATATATATATATATTATAGACTAAGAAAACGACATAGAAATCAACACGACATGTCTTCTGGAGTAAAAAATGAGTTACTTTGCTAAAGTATAAATATTGATATTTGGAGTTTCGTTATGTTTTAAATTTTCAAATTTTGTTGTATTTTTTGTTTGTTTTTGACTTTTTTATCAAATAATATAAACAATGTTTCAATTTTAGGATAGTTGAAAAAGACATGAAGGTCCAAGAGGGCTCTAAAAATTAATAATTTACAAAAATTTATGAATAATTCCTATAAAAAAATGTTTATGTTAATTTTGGGTTTTAATATTACCCTCCTCTATAAACACATTGCAAAATAATTTTTTGTAACCAAATTGAAATTCAGGTCTGAAAGGGTTAAGGAGGATGTTAAAAGAAAAGAACGAAGAAATATCGACACTTCGTCAAAAAGTTACGCAGCTCCAGGATTTAATGCTGAAATCACAGCAAAAGATAATACGACATATCGACTCTAAATTCGAGGAGCTCAAACCAAAACAAGGCCCACAATACCCGGAGCAGGCGAAACCACAAAGCATACCGCAAAAGGCACAATGAGCAATCCCAAAGGACACAAGACCCCTCAGCCCCCCCCCCCCCCCCAACTAAAGCCTGAGGAAAAAAGTCAGAGAAAAACAAATTAAGCAAATAGACGACGACACGGAAGCCTTGCCACGTTCTGAATCACTGTCAGAGCAAAACATGGATATATACGAAGTTATCGAAATCACAAAAACAGGAGCCAGAACAGGCTCCTGTGAGGACAAAAAAGCCGCCTGTAATAAAAGTACAGCCAATTAATGAAACCGGAGCAATAAAAGAATAAATATCTTACCTTTTTTTATCTATTGTCGGCTAGTTTACTCTTTTTTCCCACGTTTATTATTGGTGTTTAATTAATATTGATATTTGGAGTTTCGTTATGTTTTATAAATTTTCAAATTTTGTTGTATTTTTTGTTTGTTTTTGACTTTTTTATCAAATAATATAAACAATGTTTCAATTTTAGGATAGTTGAAAAAGACATGAAGGTCCAAGAGGGCTCTAAAAATTAATAATTTACAAAAATTTATGAATAATTCCTATAAAAAAATATGGTGATAGTTAATTAAGCTTCAATTTTAGTATTTATATAGTATATTTAGTATTTAGGTATTACTTACATACTTAAAAATAAAGAAATACATTGCATTAATAACCTGTTCCTTTAAATTTGCCGATATATATATATATATATATATATATATATATATATATATATATATATATATATATATATATATATATATATATATATATATATATATATATATATATATATATATATATACAAACAAACAGTAATCCAGTAATTCTTGTATATATATATATATATATATATATATATATATATATATATATATATATAGACTAAGAAAAGGACATAGAAATCAACACGACATGTCTTCTGGAGTAAAAAATGAGTTACTTTGCTAAAGTGATGCTTAACTGAATAAAGCCGGACCGGGTGAAGCGATGAAGGTTTGGTTTATTTACTCTCAACATAGTGCGTATTTCACTAGCAAAGCAGTGTTGCCTTTTGTGTTCTAGACTGATGGAATGAAGCTCGTATAATTATGATTGAACTTCCTCAGTCAACTCAGGACAGTCCTCAAAGGCAGATTAAAGTACTAGTGGTAAACATCAGCATAGATTGGGGTTGCCAGAAGTTACAAGTAGTGAACCGAGAAAGCAAGACCACATGGTTTTAGGACTCCCACTATTGTAACAGAGTTCAAAGCTTCTCTGAGTGTTCTACCTCCGAACGAAAGTTTTGATACTCCCGTCCCTTAAATGAATGAGACAAGGATACAATTTATAAGGCATTATGCCCCTTCTAACATTTCTAGATCAGATTCTGATGGTATATACTTTGCCAGGCAAAAGGAATTGGAAAAACAATGCCCGCCACAAAAACGAGCAGGACAAGAAAACAAGACAGCGGGGACCGTAGCTCAATCACTCGAGAAAAGATCAAAAGAACACATCCAACTCACAGAATAAACTCTGAAAAATTCACTAAGGCCATGACTGGTTTCTCCGCTGAAGTTAACAGAAAGATGTTTTCCAGTGCAACGGAAATAGACGGCAGAGCAATAAATAGAGTGTTATTGTACATTCAAACTGATCGTTAATAATGAAGCAAAACGAACCTGCAAAGAATGTTTCTGTAGAATATTAGGGGAGACTAAAGGATTCAAGGACTTCAAGGAACATTTAAAAAAAAATTGTTAAGGTCCATGCGTTGTTGAGTTATGCGCTTACCAACACATTTTGCGATTCATTTTTATATTATAGATTATTTCTTGACGATTTGAATACCTTAAAAAAGTCATATTTCCTCCCTAGATGTGACTGAACCGGTCACAGTGCGAAACAGAAGAACGATAACAAACAATAATTAAAATAATTGAAACACAAAAAGAAAAAAACATTGGCAACACCGCGGACAAAGTCGTTATATAATCTGGTCAAATAAAATAGTTCAATTAGTCAACAGAGCAAAATAATGGCTTTTGCATATGTTTTTTTTACGTGCAATTGATTTACTTGTACAAAAAGGCTATCATAAAAGTTCCTTACACAGAAGATCAGTAGAATATATAGAGAATTATAATGTGGTGTAATCCTTCGTTTTATTTTAGTCTGGGAAGTCGTCCACGGGTGCTATACCAAAAATACCTCATAATGATAAAGTAAGTAATCAATTTTTTAATTATTTCCGCTAATACACAGAATTATTATATTTACTTTACTTGATTAGTACACTCTTAAGCGTAGTTTTTATGTGACTACTTTCATCTGTTGTACTTTTTATTAACTATGTACTCCATAGGTTTTCTTGAAATCGTGCCATTATACGTCTCTCCTATAACTCTAGAAGGAAAAATAATACAGCCTTGTAATTGTAGTCAAAATGCCAAAATTTTTCCTCTCATATTTTTGTCTTTTATCATAAAAGAAAAGTCCTAAATTCTTGATACATAATTTCTAGTTGGTGTAAGGAAAGAACAATATTGAGTTTTGGGCCAATATGTCTGCTTCATCTCATATTCTCTTGTTATTTTTAATCTTGGACGAAAAGTGATTCTTGAAACTTGGTATATAGGTTTTTCTTGGTATTATTTTCATGAATTATGTAAGACGAGTCATTCGACACTCCGGAGAATCGGTATATATTATGATTTTAGGATTCGTGTCGAACTCCTCAAATGTGACATAAATCACTTCAATATATAAAAAAAAGCTCTAAGAAGGCATGATAGTAACTAGTAGGTACACTCGGTCATCTATGTTATGTTGGGAGACAAAAGTCAGTAGGTACACAGAACTTTCTTTGAACTAAAAAGGGCAAAATATACATTGTTAATAACAAAACTTTGGAAAGCACTTCTTAACATTCTATCATCCGGATTTGGAAAGGGCTACGTTAAGGATGCTGCGTGTTTCCAACATTGTAAAAAAATCTTGTGAAAATAAATACTGCTACTATACCACCTATAACGTTTTACATATATTTATTTTGTTGTTTTAGGTTGAAGTAACATTTCCACTGTACGAATCTTCGGATGTAAATCTAAAAAATATTGAAGACCTGGATGCATATGATACAGAACTCTTCGAATTAAAAAATTTAAACTACGATGAAGTAGAAGCTTTTTTAAACAAAATGGAGATCTATGTCAGTTGCAAGAGAATTCTGAAGAGATTTTTGTCCATAACACAGCTAAACTAGCGCTTCAAATTAAGAGAGAACGGCATATTTACAGAAAAGGTACGATCGTTAATTCTAAATAGTATATTCATGATTTATTTAGCTATTAGGTAGTGTTATTTTCATAATATTATTTTCCTACTAGTATAACAAAGTATAAAGTATGAGATATTAAAATTAAACTAATTATTTAAAAAGTTAATACTTAAAATTAATGAAAAAACTCAGTGGATGAAGTATTAAATCTCCTATCCGCCATAATACGGCTCTACAGATTCAAATAATTTTAGTCTTATTTGCGAGGACCTCTTCTTTTTAGTTCTACATGGATCCTTGATATCCACTATTTCTATAGAAAACTCTTCATTTTGTTTCAATTTTCGTTAAATAATTAAAAAATATACATCTTTAGTTAACTTATTTCTTTTTCAAAAAATGATATTTTTAAGTCCTTTTAGAATACAAAACATGGTTTGTAAATATTTATAGTATTATATTTCCGTGGCTGGCGTGAATAACTTGACAAGTCACAATATTGCATTTTTCTGATATTTATTACAACAGATGGTTTATTAATGACTTTATGAATATCTTAAGAAATCACATTAATAACGTTTAAACTCATTGTGGATATACTGACAACTCTTTGAAAGGCGCGATATATCTAATATCTATAGATGAGGCTGAGCTGCAGGCTACCAGCGGGGTCGCAGGTGGCGGATAGTAGATGGCCTTCAGATATGAAGGTTAGTTGCGAATATACTGAATAAGCAATCCCCGCCCAAGCAGCGGCGATACTGGGGGGTGTAGTGGGTATGCCTTAGGAAAGCATTAAATAAGCATAGCCTAACTCCCTTTACCTTACCGACTGAGTGCCGGGATACGCAGTCCCTCTCTTGTTAGTCAACAGCTTCGGGTGGACGAACTGAGAAGAGAATAAGGGCACCCCCTTGTCCCTGGAATAAGAAATTGTCCCAAAAGGCGGATGAGCCGATAAACGGCCAACGGCATGGAGATATAGTAGGTAACGGAAAACCACTATATTAAAGATCCCTAAGGATATTCCAAGAACAATCGTCATGTCAAGCAGTAACGACGAAATAACACTTACTGATCATGGATTCGGACCCCAAGATCCGGCAGAGGAAGATCATAGGGCTTCCCCGGTCGCCAACAACCGAAATCCCTATAAAAATTCTCTTAAGTTAAATAAACAAAAAATTAAAATATGCACGTGGAATGTCAAAACGTTATATGAAACAGGAAAGCTTAGAAACCTCTTACTTGAAATGGACAGACTCGATATTTCTGTATTAGGAGTCTGCGAAACAAGATGGCCAAACAACAGGCAGTACAATTCTCAAGACTATCGGATTTATTACTCTGGGACAAACGATGAGACACATCAAAACGAAGTAGCGGTCATACTAAAGAAATCACTTGCAAAGTCCTTAAGAAAATTTGTCCCATTATCAGACCGAGTAATGCTAATTCAATTAGCTGCATTCCCAGTGGATATAAATATAATACAAGTATACGCACCTACTGCGGACAAAGAAGATGCCATTGTGATTGAAACATTTTACCAACTTATATCGAAAGCCTTAGCTATGACAAAAAAACATGAACTTACTCTTATCATGGGGGACTTCAATGCAAAAGTGGGATCACAAAGTACTCTCAATATTACTGGAAAGTTCGGTCTAGGACAACACAATGAAAGAAGAGAACGGTTGGTGCAGTTCTGCCAAGAGGAAAAATTTGTAATTATGAATACATGGTTTTGTCTACCAAAACGTAGACTATATACTTGGAAGTCTCCAAGCGATCGAGGAGACAATATTGTAAGAAATCAAATTGATTATAGTCAATGAACTATTTAAAAACTGCATAAAATCGGTCAAGACTTACCCAGGTGCCGATATTCGGTCAGACCATACTCTGCTGTGCTCTACAATAACAGTTAAGCTAAAGAGAGTCTGTAAAAATCAGAAAACCTCCAAAATATCACTAGATGCACTCCAAGACCCATGCACTCTAAATAAGGTTTCTCAAGAAATTAACGACAAGTTCCACGAAATTAGACTAGAAGATACCAACAACATAGATGATTACTGGGAACAAATGAAAACGACAATAACCACTGCATCTCGAGAAAATCTTCTAAGACGACCAACAGTTAAAAATGACTGGATGACACAAGACATCTTAGATCTAATGGACGTTCGGAGGCAGTATAAATCCATAAACAGAGAAAAATACAATGAAATACATAAAGAATTCCGAAAAAGAATTAAAGGAGCAAAAGACCGATGGCTACAAGAATCCTGTTTAGAAATTGAGAAACTGGAGCAACAACACGACAGCTTCCATTTGCATAAAAAACTAAAAGAATTAACAGGCAAAAGCAGAACTTATGGGCAAAATATATTACAAGACTCTGGTGGTAAAATTTTAAGTGATAAAAAAGAGCGCTGTACCGAATGGGAAAATTACATAATAGAATTATTTAACGATGACCAAAGAATCTACCAAGAAATAACATCTAACCGAGATACAGGCCCACCGATTCTAATCTCAGAAGTTCAGAAGGCTATCGACCAAGCGAAACGAAGGCTTCTGGTCCTGACGAAATACCTGCAGAATTGTTAAAACTATTAGATAATGAGAGTGTTGCGATTATCACATCCTTCTTTAATAAGATATACAGCAGCGGCAAAGTACCAGACAACTGGTTAGAATCGATATAACTATTCCCAAGAAAAAGAATGCCAGACAGTGTAGCGACTATCGACTTATCAGTTTAATGAGTCACACGCTCAAAATTTTTATGAAAATATTGCATTGTCGCATATATAAACTTTGTGAGGGGATAACTGGTGATGAGCAGTTTGGTTTCCGAAACGGTATGGAAATTTCGACCAGAATAGAACTCGCACGGAAAAACTTTATTAACTGGAGTTTTGTATTATGCAGTAGAAGTCTGTCGTTGACCACACGTCTAAGAGTATTGAAGTGCTACGTCTGGTCCACTTTGTTCTATGGATGTGAAACCTGGACAACAAAAATAAAAAATCTTAACAAATTAGAAGCGTTTGAGTTATGGTGTTACCGTCGCACGCTCAGAATCCCGTGGACAGCACACATATCTAACGAACGCGTGCTAGAGACCGTGCACAAAGAGCGAGCATTGATCAACATCATCAAAATGAAAAAGGTCCAATACTTCGGTCATATAATGAGAGGACCTAAATATCGCTTACTCCGGTTAATCATTCAGGGCAAAATCGAAGGAAAACGTTGGGTCGGAAGAAAACAACTGTCCTGGCTGCGTAACATTAGACAATGGACAGGTCGAACGGTCGAGGAACTGTTTCATCTAGCTGCCGACCGAGAATCATTTCATCAGCTTGTCAATATGACGATAGCCAACGCTTGAATACAAGCACGGCACACAAAGAAGAAGACAGATATAAAATTGATAAAACAAAATTTAAATTTGACCAGTCGAGTTGTTGACTTAATCTTTACTTTAGATTCCTTTACGTATTTTTATAACTCATTTTGTGATGGTACACTTGTTAGAATGCCACTATATCTAATGTGATACCTCGACTTATCCAGTTATTCCCCATCCTCTTTCTGTAATAATAAATGTATAACTAGTTATGTGAAACTTGACGTCTCTTTTCTGACTGTTATTTATTTTGATATCTTGACTTGTCATTCTGGGTACAATATGATCTTAAGTTGATAAACATTTGTACATTTGTACATAGAGAGCGTATTTGTACATACAAACTGATCGTTAATAATGAAGCAAAACGAACCTGCAAAGAATGTTTCTGTAGAATATTAGGGAGACTAGAGGATTTACAAAGGATTTATCAATGTACTTGTCCAGAAGAAGAAATTTTCTTCAACCGGAATAATAGAATCTGATCAAAGCGGTGTAGGTCTTCCTGCCAATAAAAAAAGTATAGACGATATAACTTCAGTCAAAAATCATATTCTATCTTTTCCTAGTTACGAAAGCCATTACTGTAGAAAATTCACAAATAAAAAATATTTATCTCCTGATCTTTCTGTAGCAAAAATGTATAGGTTATATTGTTCTCCGGAGCGTTCAACAACGCACCAATCAGCGAACGGGAAACATCTAACACGGTAAAAATTGTTCATTGGTTGGAATAAGGGTTATTCCAACTTTTGAGCAATTTAAAATTTCCCATTGGCCGATTTTACGGGAAGTCCACTTTCCTACGTCATAATCCCTCCGAACAAAGGATTTTCGGATATAAAAGAAGGTGGATTTTCTGTAATCAGCCAGTTCGAGCTTACCCTTGTAATATAAGACTCTAGGTACGGTGTTCTACATCCAACTAGATTCTGACTTATTTCTGCTATTGTTTATTGATATTTGTGTGCATTTATATTTTTGATTGATTTTTCGATATATTTTCTTGTATTTTTGTACGCTTTCTTACGGAAACCTCTACGAGGCTTAGCGTTTGAAACGTACACATGACGGATAGTAAAAGAGATGATACGTGTCGCGAAAAAAACACTAGAAAAAGGAAAATTACAGGTCGAATAAATGAAGTAATGAAGCGGTTAAGACAACAGAGCCATGAAACAGGTGACGATTGTCAATGTAAGAGACTTAAGTGTTTTAAAACAGTAGATCAACAAAATCGATCAAACATTATAAACAATTTTAACCGTATGGGGCGTGATGAACAAAATATTTACTTGGCAGGCCTAATAACGTTAATGCCCGTAAAGAAAAGAAGGGCCCGAGATGAAGCTACAACAAGATTGCATGATGCAACGTATTCTTTTGGAGTTAAAATAACGACTGACGTCCCAGTTTGTTTTAAAGCTTTTCTAAGCCTTCATGGCATTGGTCGGAAGAGGCTTGAAAATATTCAAAAAAGTTTAAAAGCTACTGGAAGTGTACCAATTGAAGACCCTGGTGCAAGAAGGGGATAAGTACCAAATTCTGCAAAAGCGAGATAGGTGCTTATTTAGGTTGAAAAAGTAACTGTTCTTGCCTGGCGCAAGTATAGGATATGTACAGGTAATAGATACTGAAATTATAAGAGCAAACTACTTATTCCCTGGTATGGTCTGGTGCAAGAACGGTATAAAAAATGTGTAACTTATCCCGTTCTTGCACCAAATTTTGAATTAATTTTTATATGTGCGTTATTCCGTCCCACTATTGCACCGGTGGCTTGCCGCGATTGGGTGAAAGTACCGGTATCTGCCCGAGCCACGAACGCGATTTAAGTCACGTAGTCACCGACAAACTGTTGGAGAGTTAACATAGTGCGAGAGGTACGGTTTAGTAAAATATCGAGGATTTTTTTATTATTACTAGATCATAGGATATTATTATGAGTTCAAATAGTGAGGATGAATAATTTCAAAGTTCAGGCAGCGAGTTTCTGCCTTCGAATGATTCTGGTGCATCTGAAAATAGTTTATATGAGGAAAAGGAGTCCGCTGATAAAGAGGCTGCAAATAATAAACATGGACGAAAGAAAACAAGAGATCCCAAGAGCTGGAAAAGAAATGTGCAGAAAATAAAAAGAGCTAGAGGTGAAGCTTATAAATCTACGACAACGGGAAAAGTGGTACCAAAAAGGAAACAAGGCGGTGATTGCAAATGTAGTAAGAAATGCATAGAAAAACTTTCAGAAACCGAAAAGCAGGAAATAATATCGGTTTTTAATACTCTTTCAAGTCAAGAAAAACAAGACTCTTATTTGTCAAGTTTGATACAGGTTTCGCAGATTACTCGACGGCGCAAAATTGAAGGAGATCCAAAATTAATAAGGAACTATACCTATAAGTATAAGGTAATATTTTTTTAATATTCTTAATTTTATTTTGTGTATTGTCGGCGGAGATAGCCTAGTCCTATTTAAAATACATTGTTACTTCACGCACACTTTAAACACTTCACGCACTGCTATCTATAATGACAGTTTTCACAAACTAAAAACTTATACATAATATGACATAGAGTAGATTGATAAAAAATTTGTGTATCTGCAAACTTTTAAAAATGCTCTGACATTTTTGTGTTGAGTATTTTTGAAGTTTTTAAGGTAAAAATTTTTTTTCAGTTACGAAAAGGTGTTTTTGAGTTAAATGTTTGCAAGATGGCATTGTGCCTTCTTCATGGTATAGGAAAAAGACGTCTGGAGCGCATCGCAACCCACTTGTTTACAAACATTACACCTGTTCAGGATAAAAGAGGTCGTCATTCAAGTAGGCCTAATTTAATTCCCGAAGATTTAAGAGGGCAAGTACGCGATCACATTAACAGCTTTCCAAAACGCATTTCCCATTATACTCGAAACAAAAACGATAAATATTATTTGTCAAGTGATTTAAATATTCCAATTATGTATGATTTATATTTGAAAAAGTATGAACCTGATATACATCAATTAAAACAAGACCATCTTCCATACAAACCAAAAATATCGTATGATTTTTACGGGCGATACTTTCGTGAGAACTTTAATATTAGTTTTGGTGCTGCACGGAAGGACACTTGCAAAAAATGTGATATTTTAAACAATAAAATGCAGAGTGCTGATTCAGAAGAAGAAAAGAAATCATTCGAATTACAAAAGAATGTACATCTTCGAAAATCTGAAGTGTTATACAGTGTTACAAGTGTTATACAAAGAGCTAAAAGAGAAGTCAAAAGAAGCACACGAAAATGATGACATTGAAGTTTTGTGCTTCGATTTCCAACAAAACATGCCCCTTCCGAAAGTACCTTCAGGAGATGCCTTTTATTTGAGGCAGTTATGGGTACATAACTTCTGTATACATTCTGCGAAAAACAAGACTGGACATTTCTTTATGTATGATGAAAGTATTGCTAAAAAAGGATCAAATGATGTGTTAAGCTTTTTACATTACTATTTTAAAAATATTTTAAATCCAAATGTCAAAACATTATATTTATTTAGCGATAACTGTTGCGCGCAAAATAAAAATAATACTTTGGTTAGGTTTTTAGTTGCATTATGTCAGGAGGGAAAATTTGATACCATAATTCATCGTTTTCCTGAGCCGGGACATAGCTTCCTTCCCTGCGATCGCTACTTCGGAATAATTGAAAAAAAGAAGAAATGCATTGAGAGGATTTTCTTACCACAAGAGTATATGAATATAGTTAAACCATCATCAAAAAACTTTTTTGTTGTTCCTGTAACTCAGGACATAATCTATAACTATGTCGAAAGTTTAAAAGATTATTTTCTTCCGGTGCCGAAATCTGTCTGTAAAGGAAAGTTTACTATTTCTACATATCGTGTATTTAAATACACAAAAAACTTAAATGGCGTTGAAGTTAGTCAGACTGCTAGTGCCCCTTTCTTTACACATTTTACCATGCTTAAAAATAACTCAAAACCAAATTTAACTTTAATGTCAAAATGTTACGAAAATGCTTTGCGTATTAAGCATGCAAAATATCAAAATGTTATGTTGTTAGCTAATGAATATGTCGGAAAGAACGAAATGTATTTTTATCAATCTCTTACATCAGACAAAGATACATTAGAAAAGATAGACGTTGATTCAGATATCACGGATACACATAGCTCTGTCGATGATGAGTCTGATTAATTTATTTTATTTTATTAAAACGTTTATAATGGATACCTGTTTGTATAAGAAATAGACTTTCTGTTAAAATTTGCGTTGCTTTATTTTATATTCACTTTTATTAATAAGTAGTTCACATTTAATAATAAAGTATTTCTTCTGAAAATGGGTTTTAATGTAACTTATCCCCTTTTTGCACCTGCTGTAAACTACAGTACAAAAAAGGCTTAAACTTATCCTATTATTGCACCAAATTTTTGTTTCCTTAATAGCATTGTTGTTTGGCTGTAGAATGGCGGCAAAATCATATTTATCTGTTGTATTAGTTCGGCCCTACTTCATGAACAACATAAATTTTAAATTAAAAAATAAAACTTTATTTGCTTCTCCTGTAAAATTTACATATTGTTACTTATCCCCTTCTTGCATCAGGGTCTTCAATTGACAAACGCGGAAAAAATCCAAAAAAACACGCATTAACAAAACAACAGCTAGATGAAGTTATTGAACACATAAAGCGTTTTAAAGGAAGAGAAAGCCATTATAGTAAAAATAAAACTAAGAAAATGTACCTTCCGGGTGACTTAAATATTAAGAAAATGTACACTATGTACAAATCCGATAAGAGTGCTCCTTTGTCTTACGAAACATATCGACAAATCTTTAATAAGCATTTTAACATTAACTTCGGCTATCCGCGGAGTGATACGTGTAGTGCTTGCGATCATTTCTTGGCTGACCTTAAGGTCCTTCACAATAAACTGAATGAAACAAATGATGCCTCTGAAAAACAAAAGATAGAAGTTGAGATAAAACGAATAACTTTGTCAAATCTAAACAAATTCAAAGCGGAAGCATTTTATCAAATAAAGAGAAAAGCAAGGAAAGCAGCAATGCAGAATGTTGTGAAGCAGTATGTGTTGCTTTGTGTTTTATTTTAAATTCCGTTGATTAAATAATACGTTACAAAATAAGTATGAAGACTACTTAAATAAAGAAGTACGCAAAATATTTAATTGTATGATGATGTTTAGGGTTTGAAAGTTAAAAATTTAATTTTCTCGAATTAACCTCTTTGTGACATTTCGCCTTTATTTATATAACCTATTCATTTCTCTTGTGTTCCTTCCGTAAATCAAGGCAACACAAGACACACACAGACACATATATATATATATATATATATATATATATATATATATATATATATATATATATATATATATATATATATATATATGGTGTTTCAAAAAAAGGTAACCCCGTCTCTAGAGTAGGTAAAAACTGAAAAATAATTGGGGTTTGCTTAGTAAAAAATTTTTGTAAGCCGTTACGATTTTGCCGAAACTACTGGCAACATTGTAATGAAATTTTATACGAATATGTTTTGGAAGCTGATACATCCCATGAATTTGTTTTTATATCTGATTCTCATAGAGGGCGCTAGTTACACGGATCGTACTAAGTATTAGTCACTATAACTTTTTTAAGAGTATAATTATTAATCAAAATTTCAAGTAAACTTAAACATCATTCAATTTTACACGAAAAAGGTAGTCTTGGTAACTCGATACTGTGTACCGTTTTCGGAATATTTTGATTTGAAAATTATGAAGTAATAATTGACGCTGGTATAAAATAGTTAGTAATTAAACAAAACTCACAAGAAGAAAATTAAATTAATGACTAAGAACATAAAATAAAATTAAATTACAGTACTTACAGACTTTTTCCTTCTTTAAAACTGTACTCAAATTGTTTTCACGACTTAAAACTGTCTTCTTAAAAACCATCAAAAGACACGTGTCACACGTGTGATATGATAACGATGCAGATGAAGTTAGCTGAGGAAAATGGAGATTTAAAAATTCAATTAGCTGAGCATCATCTGCAGGCTGAAAAGGCTTATTTTGCAAAACGCGCCAGTAAAGCAAGAGCTCAAGAAGATTCCTCGTTTCCCAGTCGCATTCCTATTTCTGATAAAAAGAAGGAAGACCTTGTTTATTTACTTAATAAAAAAATTATTCCCGAAAAATACAAAGATTTCATAATTAGTCTGCCATCGACATCGGATTCAACGCGGTTAGCAGTACACAAGGAGAGAGACTAATCTTCAATGCAATTATTTTTAAAGGGTTTTTTTGTGTTTTGTTTGAGAATTTATAATATATTAATATTAAATGGTCTTAAGTCTAATGTTTTCTTATTTAGTGAATTAAATTAACTGTGACGTAACAGTGTAGTGAAGTAACACATATGAGTTAAGTAAAACTATTTTTTTGAAAATGTTTTTTCTAAAGCAGCTATGAGATTTATTTCAATTTTTTTAAATCGCATTATCAAACAATTGTGTATAGTTTACCAAAAACAAATAAATCGCTGAAAACAAAACTTATTTGACTTTATATGATGTTATGAACTTTGTTTTTGCAATTACTCGAATTAGCTATTTTTCAACTAGCACCTCTGTGCGCTAGACCAACGATATGTAGATGTACTTATGCTTCAACGATTCGTAAGGGTGTCAAGTGGTACCGAAAAGTTTTACTCGACTTGCTTACAAACACTGCAGTAGTAAACAGTCAATGTATTTATCAACATATTACAGGAAAACGTATTAGCATCACACAGTTTCGTGAAGATTTGATACAATCACTGGTAAAAAAATAAATGTAGAAGTTCTTCATCATTCACCACATACCCTTCAGGAAACTAAAACAAGAGGACCATGTAGTTTATGCTATAAAAACTATGCTAGCAGATATGGAAGGAATAGTGCAATGAAAAATGCAAAGAAGGTAAAAAACAAGTTGTCCCGAATGTCAAAAGAACTCTGGTTTCATGTGTTCTGATTGTTTTTTTGCGACACATAATTGTTAAGTAATTGGAGGAATTGTTATGTAAAAAAATAAATGGCTTGTTGTTAGTATGGCTTTTATTGAATCTATGTGCCGTGGGACATATAAGGTGCACATGGGTTGTTCGAAATAAAATTAATTAAGTATTTCTTACTAGCCCATGTGTACCACACATATGACCACACTTATTTTTTTGAAAAATCATGTTTGTGTTTTAACAAAAATGTGTTTTAATTGTTCTTAACATTAATCTCCATGTCCTATCTCTGGAACGGCAGCAAATATCTTAGGGCGTATTTAATTTTTTTTTTTTAAATCTCTTCGATTTCATCAGACAGTTTAGAGGTAATTGGATGTGACGGAACAAATACCAATGTCGGAAGTAAGGGCGGAATTATTTCGTTGTTGGAAAAAACAATTGGACGGCCCTTGCAGTGGTCTATTTGCCAATTGCATGCGAACGAACTTCCTTTGCGAGATTTGCTACAGCATCTTGATGGTGAGACAACTGGCCCTCGAGCATTTCGTGGACTCATTGGAACGCTTTTACATAATTGCGAAACGCTTCCTATTGTGTAGTTTTCTAGGATAGAATCAGAACTACCTGATATAACATCTGATTTTGAGTTGAGTACGGATCAAAACTATTTACATCAAATATGTTCATCAATAATAAACGGCAGTTGCTCCGAAGCTCTTGCCAAACGTGACCCTGGAAAACTAGTTCATTTCCGTTGGTTAACTACTGCTAACCGAATCCTTCGCTTGTATGTTAGTACCGAAAATCCGACTCAGAATTTCGTTTCATTGGCAACATTTATAATTAAAGTTTACGCTCCAATGTGGTTTTTGAACAAAACAAAATCTTTATGCATTTATGGCGCACAACCAGTGGTTAATTTCAGTGGGAACGCAAGGGAACGGCGTTCCCTTACCTCCCAAGAGTGCCGGAACGCAAGGGAACGCTTTTAAAACTACAAGTTTTAGTTAAAAAAAATTGTAGGTAGGATCAATATTATGCTATGCTTTGTTTGCGAGTGACTCGTACGAAAGCAGATAGTAAGCGCCCGTACAAGCAGTTGTGACTTGTGAGCTGTGCTGTGATGAGTCTTGCACGGAATCAGGCAGGAAGAAGGTGACGGGCGAGTCATCCTCACCGCCCCAGTGATCGCAAGTGTGTTGACCATGGACGTATAAATAAAGATGGACCGGTCTATTTACATATTTACTTGAAGTCATGAGATATTCACAGTCATAGGCACAAATCCCTAATTTGACGTTGTCATATTATTTTTTTTTTCCGAGTCAATCTTCGAAATAATTTTCGAATAATTTATTTTTAATCTATAAGTAAAAATATATTATCTACTTAGTATAAACTATTTTTAGATATACTCATTTCGCAACCAAGGAATTAAAAGAAAAAAATTAATTTTTTAATTTATTAAAAGAAAATATATTCTGATAATCTTAACTTTTGTAAAACTTGGCATCATTGGTAATATCAACCAATCCTAGCGATTTGACGAAAAAGAATATGGCGTTGTATTGTTTACGTTCAAGTTGATAATTTCCTTTTTGTGACTTACTATACCACAATTTACTATATTTTTTCAACTTATCACTAACTGGATAAGAGAAGAACATACTCAATACCCTGAACAGGTTAATGTGTGGGGAAGAATTTTTTAAACTTTTTATTGTTTGTGTTATTTTAGTTTAAATAAAATATTATATAAAGTAATTTACGATTTTATTTACTCCATCTTTATTCTTTTGTGTAAATTAATTTTTATAAATATATTTCTATACACTGAAAATTAAAATTATTCACCGTTTGTTGTTTCTCACTTATTCAAAATATTTCATATGTTTACGATACTAAAAATAAAAGCAATCAAACCAATAGTCATTATTTATTCAAGTGGAAAAACTGTTTCAAATAACTTTCAAATATTGAAAGGTACGCCGCTGACTTAAAAGGATATGTCA
The DNA here is from genome assembly GCF_040954645.1 of Diabrotica undecimpunctata. Lineage (NCBI taxonomy): Eukaryota > Metazoa > Arthropoda > Insecta > Coleoptera > Chrysomelidae > Diabrotica > Diabrotica undecimpunctata. Next base: position 52,642,233 of record NC_092811.1, read on the forward strand.
CAGTCTATCACCTCGTCTCTTTCCCCGCGCCTACAAACTTTTCGACTTCAAATTTAGGTGAACAGAGTGCAGATCATGCCTAGTCCATCTTTACTTATACGTCCATGGTGTTGACTAGTTGACTTGACCTTGGTGTGTTTCGCGTTTAAGTTACAAGTTGCATCGCATCCCATCACGCTTAAGTTCGTTTTGAGGCGCAGGTCGTTGATTGTGTTCGTGTTTATGCTTATTAGTGCTGGTGCAGCTAAATAGTTTCCTAATTGACTATGACTACCAGAAAAATTGTTGATTTCTTTAAACCTAACCCTAAGAAACAAAAAGGTTATGCGAATAATGAGAACTGCAGTTCGGAAGCATTGACTACAACTTCAATTGTTGATCAAGATAAAAAAGAAGACGCAATCGGGATCAATGAGGATAATTGCGATTACCATTCCCCTTCGACTTCCTCGTCGGTCAAAATAGTATCCAGGTCGGTGGGTTTGGGATCTGATGCAGACGAAGCTAAGGTTAGTAATGAAAATAATGATTTTGTTAATAGGGGTGAACAGCCAGTTTGTTGGTCTGAAGAACAAATTGTTGAATTTAAAGCTAAAAATCCATGGTTAATTGTGAACAGAGAACTAGGTTGCAAAGTTTGCCGTAGTGTGAGTACTCTAGGTGCAGGGAAAACGAAGGGCCTAAAGATTAGCGAAGAGTGGGTTTTAGGAACTGTTACCGCTTATGGAAACAATAAAAAAGACCAGCAATCCTCTCTTAGGAAAAAGATATTTTTACACCATGGGTCTCGAGCTCATTCTTTGGCTGAAAAAATACTCATTGAAGCTAAGAAAGATACAATGAAAAAAGCTGTTGCTTCTATGCATAAAGAGCAGCAGATTGTAACTGAGCGCATTTTCCGCACGGCTTATAAGCAAGCTAAACTAAATAGGCCATTTTTTGAGTTTGAAACTGAAATTGATTTTCAAATAATGAATGGCTTAGATATGGGGCGAATCCTACATTCAAATGTTGCTTGCTCCAATATAATTCATCATATTTCTGATGAAATGAAATCAGACTTGATAAATGGCCTAATCAAGTCAGACTCTAAATTTTCCCTGCTTTTGGATGAAGCCACTTCAGTTTCAAACAAAAATGCTTTGGTGGTTTATATCAGAACTGTTCTAAAGGGAATGCAAAACCCTATGACAGTGTTCTTAACACTTTTTGAGCTAAATAGCACAACATCAGCTGGTATATTACAAGAACTTTTAAATCAGTTACAAGCATTAGGTCTAAGCTTTGAATTCATGAAAGACCATATGATTGCTCTAACTTGTGAAGGTGCTTCAGTGCTACTAGGCAAGAAATCTGGCCTTGCTATACAGCTTACTGAAACGTTCCCCAACTTGTTCATTTGGCATTGTTTGAACCATCGTTTAGAGCTTGCCGTGCACGATTCCATAGAAGACGTAGCTGGAATCAATCATTTTAAGATATTCATGGATAAAATTAGAAACATGTTTAGTTGTTCACCGAAAAACAGCAGAGAGTTGGCAGAAGTTGCTAAAGGACTAGAGGAGCAAATGTTGAAAATCGGCCGTGTTTAGACTCGTTGGGTAGCCTCCAGCTTAATGGCGGTGAAAGCAGTTTGGACAGATTTTAAAGCTTTGTACAATCATTTCATTGAAGCATCTGAAGACAAACAAAGGGACTCGAAGCAACGTTCAACTTACAAAGGGCTTTGTAGTACATTATCTTCTACAACTTTTGTACGCAACCTGGCATTGATGTTCGATGCTCTAGAAGAGTTATCGGATTTGTCCTTACAGCTTCAAAAATCAAGCCTCAACCTTATCCACGCCCACAGTGATGTAACACTGTTAATCAAAGTGTTTGAAAACAGAGTTGAAAACATGGGTAGACGTTCAATGGAAGCTAAAATTGCTATTGACGATTTGATGTTTCAAGATGTTAAACTTTGTGTAAGATCCAAGATACCCAGTATTCCAGAAAAACAGTTCTATCGGAGCCTCGCTAACAACTTGACTTCAAGGTTGCTATCATCTTCAAATGCGGCTGAAAACTACACCAAAATCGTGAATGACATCAAAGTGATCCACCCCATGTATTGGCCAAAAGACTTATCCATCACCTACGGAGAATGTGAGATCCAGCGAATCTGCGGTAGATTTAAGATTAGCAGCTCTCAGGATATAATTAGAGACTTCAGACACTTCAAGCAGGGACTGAAGCCTATGTTAAGTGGAGAGAAACCTACTAGTCTAGAGCAACCGCCGTCGTTTAAGAAACTGATTTCCATCATAAATAGTATTGCAGTGTCTAGTGCTGAATGTGAACGTGGGTTTTCTGCAATGAATCTAATTATGTCTCCTCTTAGATCTTCACTCTACATTAGCACTGTTTGCGATTTATTGCGGATCAGGCTCCTAGGACCTCCTGTGGCTAGATACAATCCCGAGCGACGTCAAAACCTGGCTGGCGAAGGGACACCATTCTGCACTTGACACCAAGTCAAAACAACGAGGGCAGAAAACTTACAATGAAGACAGCATTGCATTGTGGGAACTTTTTTCCTAAATCTGTTTTTTAAATATCTTTTAGAATTTCAGAACATTAAGTTTTCATTAAAATAACTAGCCTCTATGCCTAACTTATAGTTGTGTTCTGAACTCAAGTTTCTGAGTTCTTTTTTGTACTTACTACAGTTAGTTTTGTGTATTGTTGTTTCTTTTGTAGTTTTCACTTTAAAGTTTAAAATATTAACAAACAACTAATTTTACCAACAGTCTTGGCATTGCCTTACAATATTATACTACAAATCCGTCCGTACATATTTGTTTTATAATAAGCAAATAAAATAATCAATCTTAACTTTTTAAAACTACACTAAATTTTAAAAAATGAAACCGTGTTACTCCACTCTGTGTGTCATTTATTTTGTGTGTAATTAAACGCTTCCTTTTCCTTTCCAAGAAGTTGGTTTATTTTGAATGTATTAATATTGTTTTGTACCCATAAGGTAAGCAATTTTTTTTGTAAAATATGCAAACTTGTAGTTCAAGCAAGCTGTTATATTAACAAACATCCATTTACATATTAATATGTATTATTACTACTGTAATGTGTATAAATAAAACTGTGAGTGAATAAGGCTCAATTTGTTTTTATTTTACTTTACCATTCTTAAAAAATTAATATTGGCGAGCTTCATTGATTCAAACAAAATGGTCAATGAAATCAAACCAAATATTTCTGGGAAATTTAAAGTAGGCAACAAGGTGTTAATGGAGTAGAGTAGAGTAGAGTAGAGAGTAAACTCAATAATTTAAATTCATGTTTTTATTTTCTTACATCCTAATCAAGCACCTTAAAGAAAATAAACAGCATTAAAATATCACTTGGTATTTTATAAAAATGAATGTATTATTATGTCTGGGTGGCCTAAAAACAAAGGTTTACAGTTATAATTTTCAAAAGTTTTCCTGGGTGAGGGCCCCCCTCCTTCCTGGGGTGTATTCCATACCCACCGGTCTGAGCTTCCCGCTTTAAGAGTTCCCACACCTAAAATTTTAGAAATTAAGCACTGCGCACAACATATATTCAAGTATATTGAACTATGTCTTTATTTGCCCGAAGATTTAAAAAATGTTGTTTTCAAAGTAATTAATAGAAACGGATTTTTTGAACAGCCTGAAAATATATTACTTTCTAAGTTGTGGGATTAGCGCAAACATATAAGACATCTAGCTTATTGCAGAATTTTAAAGTATAGGACCGTAAGCGATGGTAAATTAAATATTCGTAGTTTCGCAGTTCGACTTCAACGTTAAGGCTAAAAACTACTATGAAGTAGTAGATTACCAAACCATCCTATGGACTCAGCCACCCATAACTGCTCGATTGACAGATGCCCAGTTGAAAGAAATAGTAGACGACCCAGAGAAATCTGAAATTTCTTATATAAAAAAGTATCCTTGTTACACACAGGCCGTGGAAAGAGCTGTCAAAATGGTAACTGAAGCATCTGTTAGTTTGTGGATATGAAAGACGAGATGGACTAACTAGAAACCAACTAGCTTCAAGATCTATCATGCCGTCATTTGAAAGCAAGAAATATTTTATTTCAAACTTGTAAATATTGTACACATACGTTAGTTTAAATTTCTTGTAGTAAAACATTCTATAATCGAAATTACAACTTTCCGACAGTCAGACGTTTTCCTAAAAAAAAATTTTACATTTATACCGACGCACATACGTTGATTTTAAATAATTAGCCGACCAAAAGTCAAATTTCAAAAGTTGTAACATTTTTTTATAATTAATATATTAATTTATTTCTAATCCCTCTACCCCTGTGGATGATACGCCGATAGTCGTGTTTACGATTAGAGAATATTATTGTACCTACCGAAATACCACGGAATTTCCCTGAGTACGAAAGGTTTCTAATCCTTTCCTTTGTAATCCTAAGTATGAAAGGAACTAATTCTTTCCGGCTTTAAGGCGGGTTTCTGTTTGATACTTTAGCAAACAAAATCGTCGAAAAGATTTTACAGGAAAAATTTAATGGAAAGGTTTATATTTTATCACGTTCCAAATTACCTCGAACTTTCCGATAGTCGTTATAACCTTATCTTCGTAGAAATAGATACAGGCTGATCTGTCGATTTTGAGTGGGAGATATCCCTTCTTCTTTTTTTGTGGTAGTTTGTAAAATTTTAGGGAAACGAAGTTATTTCTCGGTGGGCTCTCGTTGAGTAAAGGCTGATATCTCGTGAGACCCTCCTCTCACATTATCGTATTTGTTATCTTACCGTCTGTGAATTGTTTTCTAAGTGTGTATACACTTGTTTATTTGAGTTTTTTTATCTTATACTATATTAGATTAAATATAGTTATAAAGTACCTTTAATGTTAATTAAATTCAGTGTTTAATACAAGTATAGTATTAACTTCAGTGACTTAATGCAGCAGTCGTCAGGAATTACCGTAAGTTACCATAATCTTAGTATCTCCACTTATCTGGGTGAGAAATATGGTATGGTATCATATCATCTTCCATTATCTGGACGTATCTAAAGTTCATACATGTCTTCAAATGTAGTTGAGAGTAACTACTGAATTTTACATTCAATTTAAAGAACAGTCAATATTTTGTTACGAACCAAATTCCATCAGCTACTAAGAAATTTCAATAAGTAATAATTATGAACATTTAAGTCTCAGTTTATCATTAAATAATAGTGCGAGATAGCTAATCGACTTAACCAAGTGCGGTTTGGTTAAATTTTTATGTTTTCATTTCTGTAACCTTTCTGTATTTTTGTAAATTTAGATTTTATTAATTTTTGTTATCTTTTGTGTTTGCCATAATTGTTATTCATTTTTTTTTTTGCTGTAATATCTCGAGATACGCCAAAACTTTATTTGTACATGATTGTATTATATATCTTTGTAAAGGTATTTTCTAATTATATTTCTGCTTATTTTTATATGTATACCACCATTTCATAGTTGTTGGTATATTTTTATTACTTGTGTTGCATTCAGCAGCGTCATAATTTTGTTGTTGAATATATTGTTATTGTTTTATGTATGTATTTTATTTGTCGACTCCTAACAAAGTTTCCTGATATAATCATAACTCTGAATATTTACTTATTATATTAAATTATTAATATACTTTCGACCAGAAGAAATATCAGGCTGATTAAGTTTCGTAGGTAAGTAGGTATAATACCTAATATACTTATTATTTGTTTATGCAGAGTGTTAACCAAATTTATTTAATAATTAACTGTTGATATCTTTTCTTGGGTTTGATCTCTGAACCTAAATATCTTTCCTTATCTCTTTTCTTTTCTAAGGTTTCTTAATTTTCTCCTTAAACCCCAAAAAATTAAGTGGCGCCCTGTTCCCTATCTTATCTTATCTTTGGTAATTTTACCCATCTATCTTTTTGTTTATTTCTGTATCTTCTCCAATATCTCCTATCCTATCTGTGCTTATTTCGTCCGTTGGACCCATTCCCGGTTTCAAAAGCTAGTTTCGAACCCACGACTCGCTCTCCACCAACCATCTGGCTGCCGTCCGCAGTGTCTCCATTGGTGACCTTTCTAGCACCGTCCAAAAAAGGTTTCCGAGGTTACAAAGTGACGTAAAAAATTTAAGAAACATCGTAGAGATACATGATGGTTTGAATTAACAAAAAATAACTGTCCTAACTCTAGAACTGTTCACCATGCGCGTGCGCAGACGCAGGCGCGCGGCAGGTAGCTTGTCAATAACGTTTTGTTGTCTACACCCAGTAATACACTTTTCAAATATCGAGATATTTTGTGATATTCAGCTTATTTCTTAAAGTGATTGTGATGGAATCGAATAATTCAGGTAAGAATGCATATTTCTTGAAATATGGAAAGAATGTTTACCGTTTGTTCTTATATTATTTTTACAAAATCAAAGGCAAGCTGTTTTGTAGTGAAATTTCTGTTTAATTTTCATATTTATAAGACATTAAGTTATATTATCGCCGCAGATCCAGCAATGCTGTTTATTTTATAGTATATTGCATATATTTGGCTACTTAATGCCGTACGATTTAGCTGCGGATGACCGAAATACCGGGGTTTTTGTTTATTTTGTTATATTGATGACGTCACAAAAATTAAAGTACTTAATTGTATTAACTGTAACAAGTTACGATTTTCTTTGTTGTAGCTACATCTGGTGCCTTTGGCATAAAAATAGTGACCGTAAATATCTTTACGACCAAATGAAGCTTCAAAATTTGCCTAATTTAGATGATAAACTGAAATATTTAGAAAATCACTGACTGGCCTGTTATGGTGACACATCTGACAATTTAATTAACCAGTTGAAAGCGAAATGGTTCAAGCGACTGTGTATGTGGTCCGAACGCAGTTGTAATGTATTTATACGTGTATTATCATTCCTTTAGGCTGTGGTAACCAATTTTCAAGTTCGGTAATCATAGCATACTAAAATCGGCAACATTGTAGATAAAATTTGGAGACACAAAATCGACACATCAAATCGTTATACACTGATATTTCCGATAGCAGTGAATACGCTTCAGATTGTGAACCACAAACAAAACGGCAAAAAGTGAAAGAAACACTTAAGGTAAGTTTATAGTTACGTATAAATTTCCCTTCCGGGACTGTGGAATGACCTCGACGTGGTGGAAGGCCGAGTAATTGGTCTTGGTCTCTATTAATGTGAGGGGAGCACGACCAATGAAACCAAGAACAGTCCAAATTAGCGTCCGGCGTCGGTGCACCGGGTGGTCGCCGGACTCCGCCGCCGGACGCTGAAAGGCGCAGCAATCATTCCCAATTGCTGCGCCTTCTCCCCCCACCCAAAATCCTTCATCTGATTGTATCAATCCCTGACAAAAATTTGAAGGCCCTCAGGCCCTCACTGCCACCCTCCATGTCTACGGCATAAATCACAGTCACCAAATGGTCAACGACCAAAATATCCAAAATACATCAGACCTGAACTCCGAGTACAATCAGATAGCATCACCCACTCCTTATCCATCCATTATCCTTTCTCCCCACAGTGTAGGGTAAGCAGCTACACTGAGGAACACCAGGCGGTATACGAGCGTTGCTGCCACTGCTACCGGAGAAAACCGAGGCAAATCAAGAGGAGCGCACCTCGATAAAAAACCCGCAATCCCGGCTCGTGAGCCACCGTGACCAAGGGATGAATGGCTGCGCGGAAAGCAGTCGCAAACGGTGCCCCCGGGATACCTGGCACCCTCCCGGGGCGATAAATGCCTTAGCTGGATAAGGGAGCACTGTCCAGCTGGACCTTTATTCTTCCCGACACGTGGGAACATACATGGATACGAAACGAGAAAAACACAAGGAGAACGATGACGACCGGCACGGGGACACGGAGTGGAAACAGTTTGATGAACAGAGAGAATCGGAGATTTTGGGAAGAAGAGACTCCATAGGTGAATCACCTGCGAGGACTGATAGCTTGGGAGAGAACGGGATAATCGGAAAAAAGGCAGGGACCGAAGAGCAAAAGAGTAAGAATATGGACGACTTAAGAGAAGCTAAGGCCGTAGAAGAGAGGAGAGAAAGTGAAGAACTAAGCGCGATAAGAAAGGCGGTGGAAGAGGTCCTAAAGAAATCGAAGGCACTCCTCAACATGGCAAAGGAGCACGTAAAAACCAAGGTTGAAATTAAGACTGCGATAACGGCCCTACACAACATGTCTAAGTCGTTACAGACCAAAATGGAAAAATACCAAGAAAAACCTGAGATCCTCATAATGGAAACAATAGAGAAAAGGGACATGAGTGTCCAAGTGGAAATAGAGGACATAGAAAAGGACATGGAAAGGAGGAAAAAAAGAATGGAGGGGGAGATTGCCGCTTGTTTAGAGAGAGGTATGAGCGAGGAAGAATACGAGAAATATGTAAATGAAGAATGGCCGGAGGATGGCTTTAAAAGGACAAAAACAGCAGAGAGAAGGGAAATTGTCCCAACAGGAAACAAAGATGTGATAATTGCGTTGGATAAAAGAGAGAAAAACGAATTAGTAGACAACTACATCGCGGAGTGGACACAAAGCCACACGGGATTGGATCAACTAGTAAAAGAACAAGGTAAGGATCATACAAACTATGTCCTAAATTGGTTTACCTCTGAAATGAGGGGAGGAAGGAGCAGAAAAACCATAAATGCCGCTTACACGATCCCGATAAACAGCTTGACAAGCGCCATGGATTTAGTAGAGGCCATAAAGGAGGTAGGGAACAAGGGAAAGAGCGAGCAACATCTCTATTGCGTAGTAGGAGAGAACATGCCCTGGGTAGAACTAAGAAAGGCGCTGGAATATAGCCTGCAGAATATTGAAGCGGAGATTACACTGGTGGTTCCAAATTGCAGAAGAAGGACAGAAAGAGGAAACATCACCATCAAAGGGGGCGAGAAGTTGTACGCGGATATGGTAAAAGAGGTCAGACAGAAAGTGGATGTAAAACACAGCGGGGTAGACATCAAAAAGATGAGAAAGACAGCACAAGGAGACCTACGTCTGGAGCTGATAGGACCCAGGGAAAAAATCACGGAGCTGATAGGACCCAGGGAAAAAATCACGGAGCTGTCGACTCAGATCGCGTCAAAAACAGGCCTGGATGTTAACTCGAAAGTTCAGGAAAAGCTGGTGCTAATACACGACGTTGACCAAACACTGGAAGATGGGGAAGTCATAAGGGCATTGGGAAACACTGTGGGACCAAGAGAGGGAGGAGCATCAATTGAAATCTGCAATAGGAAAGAGGGACGGTTTGGGGGAGATACGGTAGTAGTCAAAGCTAGTAGAACAGCAGCTGATGCACTGATACGGCAGAGAAAGGTCCTGATAGGACTGGTGAATTGTAAGGTCATGGCACCCAGATACCGACCAATACGCTGCTACTCGTGTCTGCACTTAGGGCATACCAGAGACAAATGTAAAGAAAGGGCTGCAAGGGACAAATGTCTGAACTGTTGGGAGGAAGGGCACAGCGCCAGGGAATGCAACAATGCGCCACATTGTGGAATCTGCAGCGAGGACCACAGGACAGACTCGGAATACTGTCCTGAGTTCAGGAAGCTCGTAGCCGAAAGAGACTCTAGGGGAAGAGGCGCAAGTGCGCCGGTAGGAGGAAGATTAGGCCTTTAAATTCGACTCTACGGGGGATGAATTTAAAGGGTTGATAATAGTGCAGGTGAATTTGGGGAGATGTAGGGCGGCACATGATTTGCTCAGGATCAGGGGACAGGAATTAAAAGCGGACCTGCTGATAGTGTCCGAGCCAAATAAAAAGATTACAGCCCAAGGAGGCTGGATCACGGACAAAAGGCAAGATGTAGCAGTCTACATTAGAAATAGAGAGCTGGGGGTGAAAACCTGCCAGAGGAAAGCCGGATTTCTGATCCTGGATCTTGGGAACGTCACAATAGTGGCGACATATATCTCCCCTAATATCCCACTAGGAGATTATAAGAATCTGGTAGAGGAAATAGCAGAAACCATAGTAGGAAAAAAAAGACTAATCGTTGCTGGGGATCTGAATGCAAAGTCTATTTCATGGGGGGCGCCAAGGAATGACGAGAGGGGAGAAATGTGGAATGAGATTATCCAGACTCTAAATTTGGTGGTACTCAACAACGGTAAGGCGACCTTCGTGAGAGGAGAAAGTCAGACACATATTGACGTCACAATGGCAACGACGCCGATAAGTAGAAAGGTGGCAGAGTGGGACGTTCTGGATGGAGAAATATTCACTCATCACAAATACATTTTGCTTAAAATTAGAGGAAACGTAACAAAACCAAGGGAGGGAGGCAGGTCGAAATATCTTGACAAAAGAAGAGTTAAAGAGGAAATCCAAGGAATGGAAGGTGAGGCCCGAAACTTCGAAGAGGGATACGAGAAAATAAAAGATATAGCAGAAAGGTGCAGTCCGCGGGGAAGGAGAGCAAACAGTCGTCCCTATTGGTGGACGGAGAGGATTGAAGAAATAAGAAGAGGCTACATCGAGCTAAGAAGAAAAGTCACGAGGGACAGAGGGAGGCATCGAGTGATGGAAGAGGAGGTAGAAAGATTAAAAGCCATGAAGAAAGAGCTGGTGCGAGAAATAAATGGCGAAAAAAGGAGATGTTGGAAAGAACTTTGCGAAAATCTTGAAAATGATATCTGGGGAGATGCCTACCGAATAGTTGTCAAGAGTTTTAAAGGGACAGGAGGCTTCTTTAAGATCGAGGAAAGTCGAAGGAAAGAACTGGCTGAGGCTCTTTTCCCACAGAGGGAAGTAAGATTTATACCACTCCAATTAGAGACACCGGTGACTGAATTCACAAGGGAAGAGGTGACGGAAGCTGGCAAAACGCTCAAAGCAGGAAAAGCGCCTGGACCGGATAGAGTGGTACCCGAGATAATAAAAACCATCATTGAGGATAAAGTGCAATGGGTACAGGATATTACGAACAACCTGCTAAGAAGACAAGAGTTCCCAGGAGACCTGAAAACGGCAAATCTCATACTTATCCCTAAACCAGGAAAGGAATTAGAGGAGCCCGGGGCGTACAGACCTATATGCCTGTTAAATACCTTAGGCAAAGTCTTTGAGATTCTTGTGAAGACAAGGCTAGAGAGGGAAATAATGGAGAGGGGTGGCATATCCGACCGGCAGTATGGGTTCAGGAAAGGGAAATCTGCGGTAGAGGCTATAAGCAGGATCAAGAGGGAGATATCCATATGTAGGAGCAGATGGATGGTGGCTTTCTTCCTTGATATAAGAAATGCTTTTAATAGCGCTAGCTGGGAAATTATCGTCAGACTACTGGGCGACTTGGGGATATCTTCCTATTTGCAGAATTTGGTTAGGAACTACTTCACAGATAGATGCATCAACATTGCGAGAGGTAACTCTATGAGAACCACGACAGGAGTGCCGCAAGGCTCCGTACTGGGGCCATTGCTTTGGAATGTTCTTTACAACGAGATTTTGGAGACCGACCTGGGCACCGGCGTACAGGCAATAGCATATGCGGATGATCTGGTGGTGCTGGTGGAACACGATGAAAACTGGTCAATCATGCAGAGAGGGAATCGAGCCCTCAACAAAGTGAAGACGTGGATGGGAAGCAGAGATCTCATGTTAGCGGCCGAGAAAACTGAAGCTATGATTCTCAAGGGTCCGAGGGCCAGAGACCATATAGTTTTTGTCCTGGAGGGAGAAAGGATCGTACCTGCCAAAAAAGTGAAGTACTTGGAAGTAGTCCTAGATACGAGGCGAACTTTTGGCGAGCACGTGAAATATGTCGTTAGCAAGGCAGAGGTGAGGACTGCGGCGCTGACAAGGATTATGCCCAATGTGGGGGGTCCGGGGACCGCCAAAAGGAGAATTCTAATGGAAGTGGTCCACTCTACTATACTTTACGCGGCACCGGTATGGCAACAAGTGCTTAACATCAAGAAATATAGACGAATGCTAGAGAACGCCCAAAGGAAAGCACTACTAAGGGTAGCACGTGCATACAGAACAACATCAACGGTGGCCATACAAGTGATCGCGGGTGTGTTACCCATCCACTTGATGGTGAAAGAAAGGGCAGAAACCTACGGGAAGGATGAGCAGGAGAAAATAATAGCCAGGAATAGGAGCATAACGGAATGGCAGGAAGAATGGACAAATGAGCATAGAGCGGCCTGGACGAGGGTATTAATTCCAAATATCGCAGACTGGATGAAGTGCGGGGACAGAGACACCAATTACTTTTTCACCCAGTTCCTAACAGGGCACGGCTCCTTCAGGGCCTATCTAGAAAGGATAGGGAAGGTTGCGGATGGAAATTGCACAGACTGTGGAGTGGCTGACACGGCCGAGCACTGTGTATTCGAGTGCAGAAGATTTGATGAGGACAGAAACGAATTGTACAGAAAGCTAGGTAGGGTAAGTACAAATACCATAATGCAGGTAGCAATGAGAGGAGACTGAGTACAAGGCAATATTGGAGGCAGTAACTCAAATTGTCAGAAAGAAGGAGATATTGGAGAGGAATCTACAGCAAAGGTAGGTAAGAGAGTGAGAGAGAGGGCGAAAGAGAGAGAGAGAGAGAGGGGATGGGCTATTCATGCGATGCACCGGTCTGAAGAGGACCTACCGCATGAGTAGCCTGTATAAAGCAGGCAGGGAGCTATGGGTGTATCTGTGAGCACGACTCCTCTGGGGGGACTGCGTGCGGATGGATCCTTCCACCCTGAATCCAACTCACGCCAGGTCATCCTTAACGGGGACACGGCCTGGTACGGTCTTTAGAAGATTTACCACCAAGAAAAAAAAAAAAAAAAAAAAAAAAAAAAAAAAAAAAAAAAAAAAAAACCTATAAATTTCAAATGTTATATCTAATTTTGAAATATTTTAGGATGATAATGTTACAAGTCAACCTAGAATTCAAGATGAACAGTTAAATTTGTACATAAGCGAAAATTAATCTGAAATTGAAGATCTAAATAATATAGATATGGTAAATCCTCATATAGGGAATTTACAAGCAAATGTTATATGGAACAATGTTGATGGAAATTTGAATACATTCGACGTTATACATAAAAATACTTCTTTTGGTACAGTTGTAGAAAGTAGGGAAAGTGATACACCTTGTATCCATCATTGCTCAATATACAAGACGACAAACATGTCGAGGTGTAGATTTGAGGCTCTTCTTGCTTGCTTCCATTTTTCAGATAATGAAGCTTGTCCTGAAGGAAGCAGATTGTTCAAAGTTGAACCATTGTTGCAGGCGTTCAATAGAAGTTGTCAATCTGCTTTGGTACCAGGCAAATACGTTTGCATTGATGAATCGATGATTCCCTTTAGAGGACGTTTGTCATTTTTACAGTACATACCTGGCAAACGTAATAAATATGGAGTAAAAGTTTTCAAACTCTGCGGAAAAGGCGGCTACACATATCACGCAAAAATTTATGGCGGAAAGCAAAAAAGACCAAAGGAACAATCACTAGCATCCCTAGTGGTCATGGAATTAATACAACCTTTTCTACACTCAGGAAGAACTTTGGTTAAAGACAATTTTTACACTAGTGTCAATTTGGCACATGAACTAAATGATAACAATATTCATCTAATTGGAACACTTCGTAAAAATAGGAAATACAATCCTAAGTCAGTGTTTGAAGCAAAGCTAAATAAAGGAGATATGATGGCGCTACAGAGCAACACAAAAGTTATTGTAGGAAAATGGATCGACAAAAGAGAGGTAACATTTTTGACTACAAAATCTTGTCCAGAAATGGTCGACGTTCGTACAAAATCAGGAATAAAAAGAAAACCGTCTACAATAGTAGAATATAATTCTCTTAAATCTTACATTGACGTCTCTGATCAAAAAGCTTCCTACAGTAATCCCATCAGACGTTCTATAAAAAGGTACCGGAAAGTGGGAGTAGAGTTATTGACAAATACAGCCGTAGTGAATGCTTTAATTCTGTACAACAAAGCTTTGAACAAAAAAATGGATGTAACACAATTTCGCGAAGAATTAGTGACTGCCATTTGCAAAGACAATAATGTTACAAACCCTCAACAAACACACGATAGACTGGAAGAATATGACAAAAGAGGACGATGTGTTATATGTTACACCACACTGACAAAATCCTTTGGTCGCGCACAAGCATCTAAGAATTCCAAACAGTGCAACACTAGGTGTACTGGCACTGAATGTAGAGAAAAAAACTTTATTTGTAACATTTGTTTTTTTTTTTTTAAACACATAATGTATATTTAAAATAATTTGTTTATATGTGTGCTTATGTTTTTTCGTAATAAAGTTTCATAAATAATGTGTATCAATTTCAATACATATAGGCTATGGGTAATGACATTATGCAAAGTCGTCTAGGTGAACTGAGTGTATCAAAAATAAATACACCCTACAAAGCCCTTTTCAAATTAAAAAAAAAAGTCATTATATGAATTAACTCATACATATAGAGCATTTTATTAAAAAATATGAAAAAAAAGTGGTCAGGCTGTGACAACTTATGCGGATAAATAGGCCCAGGAGTTAGTGTTAAAAAAGAGTTGGTGAAGTCTTTTACAAAAAAGAAACCAGAAAGTTCGGAAAATATAAATAGTCACATTTTACAGAAGACAAATAAAAAAAGAAGATGGCAAAATTGCTATGTCGCGAAGAGGGACGAAAAGAAGCACAACAAACTTCTAAAAAAGAGTGTAAACAAGTAAATTGCATTAACCCTGGAACCTCATACTTGGGTGTGAGATACCCATCGAGACACTTAACTGAATGTAGCATGCGCGAATCGCATTTCAATGTTAACTCGTTGACTGCGCATGACTCGGATCCGAGTCGGCAGCGCTGTGCGCTTGATGCTCATGACTCAGATCCGAGTCGAAAGCATAGCGAAATTGAAATCATTATTGCTCTGTTAGCATTTGAGTAAAGTTGTCGATTTTTTGTGAGCGTGTGGGTGAAATAGTGTATATTCGAAAAGTGCTGTTCGTTTTCATTTGACATTAGTGTATTAAGGATATTTGTAACAGATATGGGGCATGATGAACCTGGACCTTCAGGCATTAAAAAAGTGAAATTGCAGAGAAATGAACGGGAAAAACTAACACAGGATGAGTTATATAGTATATTAAACAACTCATTTAGCGACGATGAGTTTGATGTGAGTGACGATGACTCCGAATCTCCTTCTGATAATAATTATTCCGGTAAGTAAATTATATTTCTTTTCATTAATCTTAGATAATAAGGGATCATTTATTGTTGTATAGACGATGACATATTTGATGAAATGGCTGGCATTATGGACCGAGACCAAGACAATGACGCACCTGAGGAAGAGGATGTCAGAAACCGAGCTGCAACTTGGAACGATGATTTTCCTGAAATGCGAAGTTTGCCATTTACAAAACGTGCTGGCTTATTAATTGATCCTCCACTGAATGCGAAGCCAATAAATTATTTCAGACTAGTAGCTGATGATCATTTTTTAAACATGGTGGTAAACGAAACAAATTTGTATGCTGAACAAACTTTTTTATCTGAAGTTGGTGGTAAGGAAAATTCTAGAATTTCTAGGTGGAAACCGCTTTCTTTACAAGAATTTTTGGTGTTTTTAGGCTTAGTTTTTCATACAGGCACTGTCCGTATTTCAAAATTTGAGGATTATTGGAAAAAAGATCCATTGTTTAATATAAAATGTTTCTCACAGCACATGGGCAGAGATCGATTTCTTCTGATTTTGAGGTGTTTACACTTCGCCCCTAATCCCGTGAGACCTAACAGAGTTCCTGCAGATCGGTAATATAAAATAAGGCCAGTCATAGATTTTTTCAACAATAAAATGGCTAGTCTATATTATCCAGGGAAAGATTTATCGTTAGATGAATCTATGGTTCCATGGAAAGGTCGACTTAATTTCAAGCAGTACATTAAGCAGAAACGTATTATGTTACCACGTATATGGTAACTGAACCTACGGGTATTGTTCAAAGTGTATTGGTATATGCAGGGGCTTCAGATAACATCATAGGAGGGAAGGGCCATGCTACCAAGGTAGTTCTCGAGATTGCCAATAGATTCTTGCATTCCGGGCATGCCCTCTATATGGACAACTTTTACACCAGTTATTTGTTGGCTAAACATCTTTTAAGAAGGCATACTTTTTGCACAGGTATATTACGCGCAGGTAGATCGGGAAATCCCGTAGAGGTTATCAATGCTAAATTGAGAAAAGGGGAAACTAAAGCACAGTACTGCGATGGGATAATGATTGGTAAATGGCATGACAAAAGAGATGTCTTGTATATATCTAGTGAGTTTCCAAATACTCTTACGGAACATACTACAAACAGAGGATGGGAAGTTGTCAAGCCATTACCAATATTAAAATATAACAAATATATGGCTGGTATAGATAGGCAGGATCAGATGTTGTCGTATTATCCATGCTCCCGAAAAACACTACGCTGGTATAAGAAACTAGGGCTCCATTTTTTCCAGATAATGCTATCGAATGCCTTTTTGTTGAACAATAAATACTCCGAAAAAAAACTCCGTCTTTCAGATTTCAGACTGGAAGTAATTCGTGAATTACTACCTAAAACAAATAAAGACGTACGACTCAATCCCACTACTGAACATATACCTACCATCATTATTGTGAAATCTGAAAAAGGTGAAACAAAGAGAAAAAGATGCAGAGTATGTCCTTTGTCCAAAATTCGGAAAAACACAATATACGAGTGTGCTGATTGTGAAGGGAAACCCGGTCTCTGCCTAGGTGACTGTTTTAGAGAATATCATCAATCTAATAAATAGTTGTTTCTCCAGTTATCTTAATCTAATTTGGAATGTATTTTTTTGTGATTTTTATTATGTATGCATTATTTCTGTGTTTTGTTTTTTTAATTTTTAACAATGTTTCTCCCGTTTCTTGTATTTTTTTAAATACAAAGAATATAAGAAAATTACATTTTATTAAAATAAATTTTTCATATATTTTTTAAATATATTGTATTCTAACTGATAGATGAGTGCCTACAGTAACATATATTTCAATCTAACTTATACAGGTGTTATTCAATATTTGCTTATGTATTTTCTTTAAGTATTTGGCTATGTTTTATACAGTTTCATCCTGAGCATCCATACATATTATTTTGGTGAATTTTCTGTTTTAAAATGTGCATCTTGCGAAAGTTTTAATTTATTCATTGTGGTAGTTTTATGGTTAAGAATATTACAAAAATTTTCTGAATAAATTAAAATGTTATTGTTATCTACAAGGTATGAATGAAATGATTTGGTTCGTTAGATTATGTAGAATAATTAGAATATCTGTTCAAATATACATTTTAATATTATAAGTGCCTTTAATTTTACCTACCTCTAATCCTTCTCAAGAATTACTAATATTCAAATTATTATTTTTTAATATCTTCATAATTGCCAAGGGTCGTCAATTTAAATCACTCAATTCGTTATCAGACATACAATCTACCTAAGCTGTTTACCTGTCTTTACTTTCTAAATTCCAGTGAACTGCACAGGTAATAACAATAATTGAAAATAACCTTTCTATCATGGTTATGAATCAGCAAAACTTTACAAAAATGCTGTTTTGATACTTTCAAACTTCAACTTTATATTAATTCATTTCTTTTGAATAATACAGTAGCGACTCATATCCGAGCCGCTTAGCACACATAGTAAAAATATAACTAATGTGCTCACGACTCGGATCCGAGTCATTTTTTAAAATGAATTAAATTAAATTAAATTATATAAATTATGGTTAATATAACCCTTTATTTAATATTTCATTTCCGAATCAATATTTTCAAATAATCTTGATTAGCATAGGGCCGCATTTCATGAAAATGCGTTGAGCAGTCGAAGAGTTAATACCGCTTCATGTAAATTCAGTCTGTAGTCTGCCAAGGACAAGTTTGTAGTTGCTGTCTCATTTGAGCGACATTTCCGATCACGAGAATTTATTGAATAAGCGCTAGGGTATGTAACACCCATGTGTGAGGTTTCCGATAATTTATTAATTTTTCTTATAATTATTTTTTAGTGAAATGGCTTCATGTGGCTGGAAAGAAAACTGGGAAAAACGTCGTCCGTTGACCCAAGCTGAACTGGAAAGGGAAGCTGAACATTTATTTGCTAATGAAAACAACGAGGATGATGGTGAAAATATCTTTGGTACCGATTCTGAATCTGAGGATTATGTCGAAGAACAAAACTCCAATACCGACACTGATGAAAGTGTACAAAGTGATAGTGAAACAGATCATGAACCAGTGAGAAATGTTGCAAGTTTACTTGGAAAAAACGGGCATCGTTGGTCTACAGAACAGCCCTCAAGGCGTGGTCGTACAACAGCCGCAAATCTTGTTATACGTTTACCGGGCGGCAAAGGAAATGCCAGGATACTTCAGTCTCCTGAAGAAGCCTGGAACTTACTATTTAATGAAGAAATGTTAGATATTATCGTTCTTTTTACAAATGAAGAAATCATTCGCAAATGTGAAAGTATCACAGCGCAAAGTTACACCAAATTGACAAATAAAATAGAAGTTAAAGCCTTCATTGGGTTATTGTTCATATCTGGTGCATTACGTATTTCTAACTCTAGTGTTGATGAACTTTGGTCCCTACAATTTGGAAATGGAATATTTCGTGCTACGATGTCGCAGCAGAGGTTTGCATTTCTAGCTGTATGCCTAAGGTTTGATGATAACAATACAAGAGCAACAAGAAAAGCAGCGGATAAATTTGCACCCATACGCGAATTATGGGAAATCTTTATAAGCAACTGTACATCATACCCCCCATACCCCTTTTCAGCATTGTACTATCGATGAACAGCTCGTAGGATTCAGGGGGAAATGCCCATTTAAAATCTATATGAGTAGTAAGCCCGACAAATATGGAATAAAGATAATGATGATGAATGACCCTAAAACATTTTATATGGTTAACGCTATTCCATATATTGGAAAAGTCCAAACACAGGATAAGGAGTCAGTACCAGCTTTTTACGTTCGGAAATTGTCGGAACCAATACATGGAACCAACAGAAATGTAACAGTAGATAATTGGTTTACTTCAATACCTCTTGCTGATCAAATGATGAGACAATTCAAACTAACTATCCTGGGTACACTAAGAAAAAATAAACGAGAAATTCCACCGTCTTTTCTCAGTAAAAAAGAAGTAGGTACATCATTATTTGCATTCGACGAAAATAAAACTATCATCTCATACACTCCAAAGCCCAAAAAAGTTGTTCTTTTGCTGTCAACATTACATCCTGATAATTCATTAAATGCTGATACAGGAAAACCAAACCTTATACACACCTATAATTAATCAAAAGGAGGTACAGATACGTTCGACCAATTATGCCATTCTTATACTACATCACGAAAATGCAGACGATGGCCACTAAGAATTTTTTTTAACATGCTTGATGCAAGTGGCATAAATGCAATGGTGCTATTTTCTCTCGCAAATACCCATTGGAAAGAAACTGCATCTAATAATAGAAAATCTTTTCTGAAGTCTTTGGCTCTCAGGCAATCAATTTGTGGCATTCTCCAAGTTGAAGACCTTCCAACAAACATCCCACAAGTTTAGTGAAGCAAATTAGGTGTTATCTCTGCAAAGGAAAAGATAGAAAAACGAAGCATGCATGCTCGGCTTGCCATAAAGCATACTGCATGGAGCATAGAGCGAAACTTTGTTGTGAATGCAGTCACCAAAATGAGTGAAATTGAAATACCTGGCTAAGAATGACTATGATTTCTTTAATCAAAAGGTGTTAGATTTTAGTTAGAAAGACCATTTTGTTGTTATATTAAGGTAAAATATTTTGAATTAGGTTTCTGGTTTTTTAGAAAATGTTTGTTAAATATTTTTAAACATTTTTAATATTTTTTTCTTTTGTATTACTACAATTAAGAGAGAGAAAATAAAATGATTGATTTAATGATTCATGTGTATTCAATAGTGACTAGATAGTCCCTGGAAATCATAAAATATTTACTTTTTTATTTATTTCTTCACAAAAAATCAATGGGTATCTGATACCCATATGTGAGGTGTATGTCAAAAAAAATAGGTGTGATATTCCAGGGTTAATCCGTATTTTTGATGTTTTATTTGATGAATAAACTATTTTTTTTTTTCACTTAAAATAGTGTATTATTTTGAAACATCATTGCCAAAATATTCCATTCATATTTCCAAAATTGGTCTAGAGAGGCCACTGATTAAAATTTTCATATAAAATATTAAGCTTGTGGATCTGTACAGGTACATACAACGATTGACTACATCAGCATGCTGTGCACCATATAGGTACATACTTTGCCGTTGGCAAACAGTGCTGTGCACCAGTATGGTTCACAAATACATAATGGCAAATGGCAGTCAACGTATTAATCATAAATTGGCTTTTAAAAATTAAAACCAATGCTAACGCAATGATTATTAAAAATAATTCTAAAACTACTTGACATATACGTAAGACATTGAAAGGTAAATTGGGGACCTTCAAATATATCTTCCAAAACCTTCAGCAGTTAAGCAACCTACGTCAAACAGCAATTATGCAAAACGAGATTAACAATAAATCATAAATTGGCTTTTCAAAATTAAAGCCAATGCTAACGCAATGATTATTAAAAATAATTTGAAGATTCTTCGAAAAAACTACTTGTCACAGGCAGAGGGTATTATTGAAAAGAAAATTGGGAACTTTTCAACTATATCTTCTAAAACCTTCTGCTGTTAAGCAACGTAACTCAACCAGCAATTATGCAAAACGAGATTAACAATAAATCATAAATTGGCTTTTCAAAATTAAAGCCACTGCTAACGCAATGATTATTAAAAATAATTTGAAGATTCTTCGAAAAAACTACTTGTCACAGGCAGAGGGTATTATTGAAAAGAAAATTGGGAACTTTTCAACTATATCTTCTAAAACCTTCTGCTGTTAAGCAACGTAACTCAACCAGCAATTATGCAAAACGAGATTAACAATAAATCATAAATTGGCTTTTCAAAATTAAAGCCACTGCTAACGCAATGATTATTAAAAATAATTTGAAGATTCTTCGAAAAAACTACTTGTCACAGGCAGAGGGTATTATCGAAACGAAAATTGGGAACTTTTCAACTATATCTTCTAAAACCTTCTGCTGTTAAGCAACGTAACTCAACCAGCAATTATGCAAAACGAGATTAACAATAAATCATAAATTGGCTTTTCAAAATTAAAGCCACTGCTAACGCAATGATTATTAAAAATAATTTGAAGATTCTTCGAAAAAACTACTTGTCACAGGCAGAGGGTATTATTGAAAAGAAAATTGGGAACTTTTCAACTATATCTTCTAAAACCTTCTGCTGTTAAGCAACGTAACTCAACCAGCAATTATGCAAAACGAGATTAACAATAAATCATAAATTGGCTTTTCAAAATTAAAGCCACTGCTAACGCAATGATTATTAAAAATAATTTGAAGATTCTTTGAAAAAACTACTTGTCACAGGCAGAGGGTATTATCGAAACGAAAATTGGGAACTTTTCAACTATATCTTCTAAAACCTTCTGCAGTTAGGCAAAACCTAGTCAACCAAATTAATATAGGAATTTCAAAAATTTATCGTCTACAAGACTCTGCAAAACAACCATGAAAGCAACTTTTAATAATCATAAATTGGCTTTTCAAAATTAAAGCCAATGCTAATACAATGATTATTAAAAATAATTCTAAAGCTTGGGAATACCATATTTTACTTCATATATATGGAATGTTGTGTTTTAGTCCTAAAGCATATTTTGCCATATACTATATAAAATAAAACAACATATTAAACGAGAAAAATATTATTTAATCCATATAACATTTGTTTATAAATAAGTTTCATCTAGTTCCAATAGATAAGAATCTTCTGATAAATGTTTGTATTTTTGTTGGTACTTTCTCATTGATTCAATTATAACTACATTGCCATAAATTGTTTCTCATCAATTCAGCGTTGATTAAAACAGCAGTTCTTTATTTCTTCTTAACTTGTTTTCAGCACAAAATTTAAACATTGAACAGAAACAAAACTGTTTATAAACATCCAGACAAAAGGCTTCCATTGGTATTCTGAAACAAAGATTACGATAATTAGAAATTTTGACATGTTATACATAAACAAAAAAACAATACTTTTTTATTCTACAAAAATAAATGGGAGAGGTGGTTTCCATAAATATGCAATGTTCGATTGTATGACGATTCAAGCCTCAGTGCACAAAGGGGCATTTTAATGCCTTTAATCGTGGTTAAAATCTAGTCTCAGATGCAAAAACAAACATTTGTATGTGTGTTGTGCAGAAGGTGATTTTGCGAGCGGCGTCGTTCAGATCTTGTAAATTAAGCAGATTTAAAGCGTGGTATAAAAAATTTAGGTACGCAAGGTTGGATTAAAATGATACCGTTGACACTTTATTTGGTAAAGTATCCATTTGGATACCTATATTTTGTGCTATACTTATTTAAAAACACAGAGTAACTAGCAACGGAAAATTGGTTTATGGTATGGTGAATACCTTAAAAATAGAAAAGTTATAGGTTTATTGATTAAAGATAGAAATGGTCAACTTACAAACAACAGAGAGGAAACACGTAAATTGGTTGAAGACTTATACAAATTGCTGTAAACAAGCCAACACAAAGCAAATAGCAGAGATCAAGTACCAGAAATATTAACAAGGAAAAGGGTATTGTCAAACAAGAATCAGAACTACTACCGAAAATCACAATATACGAAATAAAATTAGCCCTAAGAAAAGCTAAGAATAACAAATCTCCAGGCGAAGATTGTGTACTTACTGATGCAATCAAAATCGGAGGTACTTGTCTACTTAAGAAAATAAAAAACCTTTTTGACATGTGTCTTTTGGACAGTAATATATCCGAAAAATGGCACAATGCTAAGGTAATTCTATTGTACAAAAAAGGAGATCCCCATGAATTAGAAAACTACAGACCTATAAGTCTTCTTAGTCACCTACACAAACTCCTTACAAGAATAGAATCGTCTTGAGAAAAAACGTTGATTTCTACCAGCCAATAGAGCAAGCAGAATTTCGTACCGGATTTGGAACAAATGATCACCTACAGACCATTAAAACGGTAATAGAAAAGACCACTCGACCACTCATTCTGGCTTTTGTGATTTCCATAAAGCACTTGACACGGTAGAAAAGCATGCCGCATTGACTACCGATATACAAGGTTAATTTACAATACATACAAGAACGTAACTATTTCGATGAAGCTAGATAAAAACATGGGTCATATCCCAATCGGCAGAGGAGTCCGACATGGTGATACCTTATCGCCTAAACTGTTTATCGTAGTACTAGAATATGCTTGTAAAAAACTTAACTGGGAAGAGAAAGGCATGAACATTAACGGTAGAAGATTAACAAATTTGAAATTCGCAGACGACATAGTTTTGTTCTCGAACAACCTCAAGGAGATATATGTACAATGCTACATGAACTTCAGTTAGTGTGTGCCAGTGTGTATACCTTGGACACGAAATAAAGATCACAAGAGACAACCAAAAATGAGAACTACGAAGAAAAATAAACCAAGCATGAGCAGCCTATGGAAAACTCAAAGACATCTTTAAAAGCGATATACCAATTTCTTTAAGACATAAAACATTTGACTAATATATGTTGCCTGTGATGACCTATGGTGCTGAAACTTTGACACTGGCAGGTACAACTTCTCAAACGCTGCAAATAGCTCAGAGGGAAATAGAAAGGTCAATGCTGAGTATGTATATCGCTTCGTGACTGAGTTAGAAATGAAGACTTAAGACGAAGAACAGGTGTTACCGAAGTAATTTCCCGAATTGCCACACTGAAATGGAACTGGGCCGGACATGTCGCCCGAACCAGTGATAAAAGGTGGACGAAGAGATTGCTTGAGTGAAGGCCGAGATTAGACAAAAGAAGTAGAGGAAGATCCCCTCTCGTTGGACTGACGATCTCAAGAAAATGTCAAGAAATTGGATGAAAAGTGCTCAAGATAGAGCAGAATGGACAAAAATGAGGGAGGCATATGTCCAGCAGGGGACGCAAAGGGCTGGGTGATGATGATGAGAATTCCTTACAATCATCATGCAGCCATCTCACAGCATTTCATTGAACCATCAAGGCATTGAAGTTATCATGTGGACCGAGAGTAAGTATCTACCTATATCTTTTTAATCCTAAACAATAAAACAAAAATTGGTAATTGCCCCTTATTGAGGATTATTATATTCATGGTGATCGAGTGGAAAGATTGAGTGTTATGAAGGATCTTGAGAGTTACATTTCAAACAATCAATGAGTTCAATATACACTTTTATGAAATAACTAAAACGGCTAATTGTGCTTTGGGTTTTGTTTTTTAGAAATAGCAATAACTTCAGAATAAGCACAATTATAAAACTCTGTATTGCTCTTGTGTGACCACATATGGAATATGCTTCAAACATCTGGTCTCCTACTGCATTTTAAAACTCAGAAATTATTGAAAAAGTTCAAAAACAATTTTTAAGATTTCTATATGTAAGGAAAAATAAGGAATATTCATATATTATGGTTTCATACAGGCTAATGTTAGATTCATTTCAGTTGCAGTCACTTGCCACTAGAAGAAACAGTCAGGCCATTATGTTTATATACTTAATTGTTAACAGTATTAAATGCACATACTGTGATGAAATTGCGTTTATTTGCTTTTGAGTACCTAAGAGTAGGTTAAGGATGACCAACCTAGATCTATTTTTTACAAATTCCTACAGAAACATGTCACCAGTAAATAATATTTAAAAATTTGTAATGAAGTATTTACTATACTGACTCATCTAGATATATTTCAGGTAAATGTGGGTATAGTTGACCAGTGCCAGCGTACCAGTACCAGTAGTTGACATCATTATTCTGGTCATTCATTTAAGTCAAAATATAAGAATAGTGGAATTCCCATAGAAATGACATTAAACAACTCCAAGTTTAATACACCTTTTGATATTGCGAGTGCCTTTGATAAATATTTTGCATCAGTGTATGATACATCTGACTGCACACATTGTCATTCTCAAAGTACTGAATGGGGTTCTTTTACCTTTAAATATATCATAGAATTAGATGTTGTAAATAGTATTAAAAAACTTAACATAAACCCAAAAAATCTACAGGCCCTGATGAAATACCACCCTATATCTATAAGAGATTGCCCGAACCCTTGGCTAAACCTCTGGTGTTTTTGTTTAATATGTCGATTGAACAGGAATATTTTTCAGATATTTTAAAAGTGGCAACAATTTCTCCAATACATAAAAAAGATAAAAAAAATGACATTCAAAACTACAGGCCTATTAGCCTGGTAAATAGTATTGCTAAGGTTTTTGAAAATATTTTTTATGATGATATATATGAGCATGTTGAAGAGTAAAATCAGCAAATTTCAGCATGGTTTTGTAAGAGACAAATCAACAGTAACTAATCTCTGTGTTCTCTCTGAACATATTGCTAAGGCTATTGAGGCAGGGGAACAGTTGGATGTTCTTTATACTGATTGCGAAAAAGCATTTGATAAGGTAAATCACTGTATTCTTTTAAATAAACTGGTACAGTTTGGTTTCTCAAGATAAGCTTTTAATTTATTAAAATCTTATTTGTCAGATAGAAAGAATACAGTAAAAGTAGGTAATTGCTTTTTTCACCAATATGTGTCATCCTCAGGAGTCCCACAGGGGAGCAAACTAGGACCATTGCTCTTTATTTTATTTATTAACGACTTGCCATAATGTATTAAATCTTGTAACAGCTTAATGTATGCAGATGATTTTAAACTTTTTAAAACAATCTCTAATAAAAAAGATGCAGTCAAATTGCAAGATTATCTAAGATCAGTTATTCAATGGTTTAATGATTCAAAAATTACTCTTAATGTTAAAAAGTGTGCAGTAGTTTCATATACGCGAAAACTCAATAGTGTTATTGAAGATTATTATATTAATGATGATCGAGTTGAGAGAGTGTTATGAAGGATCTTGGAGTTAAATTCCAAATCAACATGAAGTTCAATATTCACTTTTATGAAATAACTAACAGAGCTTATTGTGCTTTGGGTTTTGTCATTAGAAATAGCAAAAATTTCAGAATAAGCACAATTATAAAACTCTATAATGCCCTGTTGAGACCACATATGGAATATGCTTCAATCATCTCGTCTCCTACTGCATTTTCAAACTCAGGAATGATTGAAAAAGTGCAAAAACGATTTTTAAGATTTCTATACGTAAGGAAGAGTAATGTTAGACTCAATTCAGTTGCATTCACTTGCCACTAGAAGAAACAGTCAGGCCATTATGTTCATATACTTGATTATTAACAGTATTAAGTACACAAACTGTGGTTTAATTGAGTTTATTTACTTTAGAGTACTCAAGAGTAAGTTAAGGATAACTAACCTAGATCTATTCTTTACAAATTACTATAGAAACCTATCACCAATAAACAATATGTTAAAAATTTGTAATAAAGTATTTAATAGGCTGACTCATGTGGATATATTTAATGTAAAAAGCTGTGAACTTAAGACATTGCTTGCTCATCAGCACTAGGTTTAGGGGGTTTATTGTATTTTTTCTTATTGTATTACTAATGTTTGTTTCTTTCATTCATTTATTGTATTTTTTTTGTCTTAAACACTTTACATGTAATTACTATTAGTCTATAGTGTTTGTAAGTTGTCTAAATAAATACATACAACCAGACTTATATGGAATCACCCAGTATTTCTTACTAATAATAAGAAATGTATGACAACTTTTTTTGCAGATAAGAGATAAAGGTTTTTGTTGAAAATACGATTCATAATTGATAAAATTTGATCAAGTACACATTGAAAAATTTTATTATTTGTGTCAAGTTGTAAAACCGAGACGTCAGAGTAAAATTAAGTTTGTGTTTAAAAAAAGTAATATGCCCTACATATGTAGGTTTGTCAGATGTTCAGAGGGGAAGAATTGTTGTTCTTGTTGAGCAGGGAATGTCACAAAAGCAAATTTCAGATACGCTACACGTCACGCAGAGCGTTGTTTCAAAAACATATGCAAGATTTTTAGAATTAGGTACACTCAAGAACAGGCCTAGAGAAAGTCGTTGTAGAGTAACTAGTGATCGAAAAGACCGGTTTTTAGGTCAAATAGCTAGAAGAAATCCAACCTCTTCTCATTCGGAGCTCCAAAGGCAACTTTTGCAGACTACAGGTATTGACATTTCAGTTGAAACAGTACGAAAGAGACTTCGTTCCCATAATTTATTTAGCAGGAGGCAGTTGAGGGTTCCCCAGTTATCCAGACAGAACAAAATTGATTGACTGAATTGGTGTCTGGAACACCAGAACTGGACAAATGAAGATTGGCAAAATGTCCTTTTTTCAGATGACACCAGAATTGGCCTGAGATTAGATGACCGTCGAACTCGGGTTTTAAGAGGTCGAGGCAGACAAGCTAGACTGCAAACTGCCAGATCCGTTCCAAAATATAAAGAAGAAACTGTAATATTTTGGGGAGGTATTATGATGGGAGAAAAAACACCTTTGCGTCCCTTACCGCAAAGTTTAACGGGTCGCCGGTATGTCGATTTGGTACCGTTCGCGTCATAAAAAACTGGTACAACTCTTATAACCAAAAATCGTGTTTTTTAAGTTGTGTAAGTTGATCTTGTCACATCTGTCATTCTAATTTCTAGGGCACCGTTGCCAGTTCAACGAAAATATTATATGAGACCAGCTAAAAGTAGAGCTGTGCGACAGACCGCCAGTTTTGAGTGTACTAAAAACTAAAACATCGAGCATTCTCGATCAGTCAATCACAATAAATTTGTTTTAAACATGCATCCTAAAAAATTCCCATATTAATTTTGTAATTTTCCATCATCTCAATTAAGTACCCATACATTGATTTGTGTCTTATTATAATTTATGAAAATATTTCGATTCAAAAATAATGATAGATAATCAATCTAGAAATAACTTTAAATTATTATAATAAAACATTACAGTCGGATATTAGATTGTAACTGTCACGTTTTGAAAAGCGTTTTTTCGCCCCGGATATTTTATAGTTTATAATACGTAGGATAAAGTATAATATCTTTTTTCACATTTATCGTTCTTATACTAAATAATCGATTAATTTTGGTAGTTTGCCTGTTACTAGACTTATTAACACAAAATACAGTTCGTGTTCGGTAGGCAATTGAAGTATAAAATTACAGTAGATGCATTCCAATGTTCCCTGTGCCAATACAGATCCTTCAAACATTTTGAATATTAACTCAACCCTTTCTCTGGTTATTAAATTAATTAGATACGGTTTTTTGTTGTTAATGATAAAAATAATACCTATCTACATTACAATACAATTACAATAATACATTTTTATTTAGATTTAGTGCAATTCCGTTATCTGTGATGGCAACAACGAATTGATTCACGAACCATTGTGTTCAGACTGAACACAGGTTTACATTGGGAAAAAAAGTGTACTAGAACACATAGTTAGGCTGTGGCGAGGTTCAGTAGAAAATATTTTAATTTTCATGCACGATAATGCCCCTCCACATACCAGCAGAGTTGCCACAGACTTTCTGGAAACTGAAGATGTCACTGTTCTGAGCTGGCCTGCCAGCTCACCTGATATTAATCCCATTGAGCACGTGTGGAACCTCATTAAAAGAAGGATTAGAGCTCGAAGTGATAATCCAGGTAATGCGGATTAGCTCATTCAAACCGCTCTAGAAGAATGGGCAAACTTACCTTAAGAGCAAGTTGACAATTCGATTAGAAGCATTCCCCATCGGATTGAAGCTTGTATTAGAGCTAGAGGTGGCAACACTGACTATTAAAATAAACAACAAGACTGTATCTTCCTTGGTAAACCGGTTTAGTATAAAATGTTGTTCATTTTCCATTAAAAAAAATTTAGTAATACTTTACAAAATCGGAAATACTGGGTGATTCCATATAAGTTTGGTTGTGTGTAAATAAATAAATTGGTTTTGTTTTCATTTTAAAACAAATTGATGTAAGTTACAAAGCTCCAGTCACTAGATGGTTGTAGTCTGTGGTTTCAGTCTACTTATATGTGAAGTTGGCAACATTAGTGTCAGCTATTTTGAAATTGTGTCACTTATGGTAAAGCATGTTGCACAGACTACATTTTTTTGAAGAATTCAAGTAGAAAATAAATAGGTCAGTAAACTTTTTTATATGAATAAAATTATTTTAGTGGTATTAAATTTTAATAATTGTAATAGTGCGGGAGGTTGTTATTTAACGTGTTCGGCCTTTTGAAACTCTTCTAGGGGTTAACCTTAAAATTATTTGTGGTGTGTCACCTACTGAAGCAAATTTTGGTCATTACACCAATACTTGACACTAGTGTCAACTACTGGAGAAGAGACAGATCTAGGCAAAGTAGATATTTGTTCTTTTTAGTTATTAATTAGCATTTGTGTATTTTTATTATTATTCTGCCATTGTCTGAACCAGCTATTGCAACACAATATGTCAACTATAACATCACAGTTTTTTTGTAGGTAAAAATGCCTCCTATTGGAATGCCAATAGCCTCTGCAGCAAAAAAACATCAGGTTCCCAGAGTGATTCTTTTGTATAAGATGAAAGGAAATACTCCTATTTTCTTTCCAAGAAAACTTGCTTGTACAATGGATATTAGACTCAGCGGAAGCAAAATTTCCAGTAACAAAAAGACAGCTGCTGGATAGTGTACAAATTATAATAAAACGAATGAAAAGAGACTCCATTTGTTGCTGTCCGCCCTGGCCATGCATGCTAAGAAAGTTTTTGAGAAGACATCTTTGTTTAAAATAACGAGTAGCACCAAATTTAACAGCTTCCAGGGCCTTAGTAGCTAAGCATGGCCTAATAAATTGGTTTGATGAAATAAAAAATTATCTGTCAAACAAAGATCAGCTTCAGATACTACAAAATCCTTCACACGTTTTCAATGCAGATGAGACTGCATTATGTATTTCTGAACCCAAAAGGCGAAAAGGTACAATTTTGCTCATATACACTCATAACACAAAAATATACAATATGATTGTATATGAATATAAAAAAATCCCCACAGAGGTTGACTATGAAGTGCCAAAAGGTTGGTCGATGGGCAAATCAAATAGTGGCTGGATAAATGGAGAGCTGAGATCATCCTTGGCTACAATCACAAAACATACAGACACCTGCTGTATTATTTATTGGCGGTCATACTTGTCATTTAATACTGCATACCAGTGAATTTTGCAGCAAAAATGGAATAATACTCATAGCATGACACCCCAATTCAACTCATATTCTCCAGACACTTGACATAGGATTTTCTAAACCTATGAAAACAAGGTGGAAAGTTCACCAGTGATGTGTAGATAATATTCAATCACCTAATTTAAGAAAAGCTGATTTTGCACCTCTCGTATATAAAACTTTTGAAAATTTTGAGAAAGAAATTATGAAAAATGTTTTCAGAAAAAGTGGTTTAATGCCTTGGGATAAGAATGCTATACACTACTCAAAAGTGAAAGACAATTGTCACGAAAATCAAAATGACTTGGAAGATTCTTCAATAAAGTCAATAACTAAAACAATAAATGATGAAGATGGTCTTGGTTTCCTGAAAAAGGAAACAGGTGAGGAAAAATTGTTGGTATTTAAAAATTGTCATGAAGATTGGAATGGTCAAGAATAAGACAAATCTCTATTCCTTATGTGGAAAATTGTAACCAGTAGACTTTGTCTGATTCCAACAGTACAAAATATATATGAAAATCACATATTTGAAACTTCTACAGTACCAACAACTGAAGATGTAGTAATGGTTTGTTCCAGTTCCATTAATGGCAGTAGACTTCATGTGATTCCAACAGCACAAAGTTTATGGAAAAATGGCGGCCGATCATGACGGTTCGTCATCTTTACCGAAAGAAAATGAAGAAAATGTAGTAATGAAATGCTGTAACAAATCGTGTGCAGTACAAATATGTTTTTCTATTTATCATAAAAGTTGAGCTGAACGGGATAAAGGCAAAATTATCGTAGAAAATGGAAATAAAATCATTTGCTGTAAAAATGAGGTTAGTTTACCACGAAATGCCGATCAAAAAAATTGAATCACTAGAATTGGAAAACAAGTATTTAAAGGAATTGTTAGGTGAATTAAGAGAAAAAAATAATGTGTTACACATAAATAATCTATTGCTAGACAAGATTAAAACTATGGAAAAAAATGAAACTGTAAACAAATGAGTGAATACTGTCACGATGGCCAGAATCGTAAGTGCAAACTCAAAAGAGTCTTTAACTGTTGTAAATGCTACAGATAATATAGATGCAAATGATAGTTACAAAGCTAAGTTAGTACAACAACCTAAAACCTTACCATCCTTGTCTTCCTCTTCTCATAAAGTACATAAACATAACCCTCAAAATAAAGTTTTCACTCAGCAAGAAGTAAACAGTGCAGTTTTACAGGCACAGATTACAAATAACATGCAAGATATCCAACAATTAGGGAATCAGGTATGCACACCTAATAAAAATAATAAGTGGCAAGTAGCCAAACATACAACCCATCATTTTGTGGTGGGCCGAAATGAAAATATTTCCCAGCAGTTCAAGTAGTTCCAAAATTTATATCATTTCATGTCACTAGGCTTACTCCAGGAACTAAACCTGAGCAACTAAAGGCCTTTTTGGAGCCAAATTTCCGAGGCGTAAAGTGTGAAGAGCATTCATCATACCACCCAGAATATTATGCCTCAATGAAAGTTACCATCAGACAAGACGAGAGGCTTGGCCAAATGGAGCAGTAGTCTCTAGGTTTTTCATGAAAAAGAGGATGCCACCAATATAGAAGGATCCTCAGTTATAAGGAGCAGTATCATCCATCAAAATGCTCAATCAGTGGGAAATTGTATGGATACAATCCAAGAAGAAATCTTACAACATGAAGAGTGCATTGCAGTTTGTTTAAGTGAACATTGGAAATCAAATACCCAATTACAAAATCAATTTTATGGGTTTCACATTAGTTTCTGTCTTCTGTAGAGATGAAGGTGAACATGGGGGCACAGCAATCTATATAAACGAAAGCTTATCATAGAGGATAAGAAAAGATGTAAGTGCTAAGGCAAAAACATATGTTTTTGAATGTTCATGTGCAGAAGTGTGTTTTATAAATTGAAAAATCTTAATTCTTTGTATATCGTACTCCAAAGTCTTGTGTGCAGGAATTTTTAGATATTCTAGAAAATTTTTAACGTATATTTCAGGTGAGAGCTCTCTAGTTTTTATTGCAGGTGATTTTAATATTGATTTGAGGAGTCAAACTAAAGATAGAACAGACTTTCTCTATTTATTACAAACATTTAATATATTGCCATCAGTTTCTGAATATACTCGCATATGTAGAGCTACATAGATGTGCATTGATAACATTTTTACAAACTGTGAACTTTATGTAGCAGAAGTATTAGATACTCATATTTCTGATCATCTTGGTCAAAAAATAACTTTCAGTATTAATGTAAACAAAAAAGAAAATATAAAAATTAGGAAAAGAATTTTTGATTCCCACAGTAAAGAAAATTTTAGGCAAATGCTGCAATATGAAGACTGGGAGGAGCTTTTTTCAGTACCAAATTGGGATATAGAAAAGCAATGGGTTGTATTTATGAAAATCATTTCTTTGTTATTTGACCAATGCTTCCCAGAAAAAAATATAAATAAACATAGAAAACTTATCAAATACTTATAATACAAATGAAATAAATCAATATAAAAGTCGCTTAGACCTTTTGCTAATGTTAAGTAGAGTAGATGACCATTACAAAGATGAGTACAAACAAACAAAACGTCAGTATAATAAAATGCTTGTGGATTCACGAAACATGCAGTATGGGCAAGAAATAATATATAATAGTCAAAATAAGTCAAAAAGTATATGGAAAATCGTTAAAGAAATCACACAGGTAAATTCTATCGATAATAATGTAGCTATACTAGGAGATCCAGTCATGGTAAGTAATAATTTTAATGAATATTTTTTAAATGCTGCTACACATCTTTTAGAAAATATACCAAAAATAGAATTCGGCACCAAAATACAGTTTAGCAAAAACTCATTTTTTCTAACGCCAGTAACTAATTGTAATTGAATTAATTAGAAAATTGAAAAATAAATTCACTTCAGGTTATGATGGGATACCTACAAATATAATAAAACTGTGTGCATATGAGCTAGCTATACCATTGTCATATAATAAACAATACCTTCATAAGTGGGATATTTCCAGACAACTTAAAAATAGGTGTAGTAAAACCAGTGTATAAAAAAGGTGATGCCACTTTACTAGAAAATTATCGTCTGATAAGCCTCTTACCATCATTCTCTAAGGTTTTTGAAACAGTCATATGTGTCAGGCTTGGTTTTTTCTATAGTGAGGGACTGTTATGCCATGCACAACAAGGGAAAATCTATAGAGACTGCCAGTTATGATTTTATAACAAAGATAAATGAGGGTTATGTTATTATCATAAAAACAAAGGTTTATGTTGTTATCATGAAAATAAAGATATATCCATGGGCATATTTTTAGATTTATCAAAGGCATTTGATACTTTAAATCACAAAATACTAATGGAAAAGCTTTACAGATATGGCATTAGAGGGCCAGGTTATAACTGGATAAAATCATACCTATCAAACAGAAACCAGAAAGTAAAATTTGAGTACGAGGGAAGAAATTGCTTCTCTGATGAAGGACTCATTTTGGTGGGAATTCCTCAGGGAAGTATTATGGGTCCTCTTCTCTTTGTTTTTTATGTAAATGATTTAGCTTTGGACATTACAGATAACAATCAGAATACTCTTATTGTGAAATTTGCAGAACATTTTAACTATAGGGGCATCCTTGAATAATTTATTGAATATCGCTACTAATAGATTAGATAAAGCACAGAGATGGCTCAATATGAATAAACTCATACTGAACAGAGACAAAACAAATTATATCTGTTTCGTCTCTAAAACAAATAATAAGTACCTTACCAGAAACTGTGTCAATTCAATCGCAAATGGTTACTCTAAACCAAAGCACAAAAGTTTCTGGGGGTACATATTTGACCAAAATTTAGATTTTGGAGTGCATATAAATATATATATATATATATATATATATATATATATATATATATATATATATATATATAATATATAATATATAATATTTTTATATATATAATATATAATATTTTTATATATATAATATATAAAAAATGTAAATGAATTGTATATTTTTCAAATTTTCAGTCTGTAACACGATTTGGAATAGTTTTCTGAGAGGGAAGTGGTAACGCTGAACAGGTTTTTATATTACAAAAAAGAGCAATCAGAACTCTACTTAACTTGAAATACAGGGATTCATGTAGAGGTAATTTCAAAAAGCTAACATACTAACAATGGCTGGAACATACATATATGAATGCTTATTTTTCATTTTTTTAAAATAGACAAATTCTTGAAACACATAACAAACCATAATACTAATACACGAAACAATCTCATAAACTATAATATACCAATACATAGATTAACAGCACCTGAGAAAACCACAGAATATGCCTGTATTAAATTTGTTAATAAACTGCCTTACAGCATCAAAATAGAAACTGACATAAATAAATATAGAAAGTCTGTTCAACAGTTCCTCATACACATTGAACCATACAAAGTGGAAGAATACCTTCAAGCTGACCCACAGGGAGACTGAGAACTCTTATCTGAATCTAAATGTCACTGTTATTATCATTATTTTTTAATATTACTTATGTGTAGGTTGTAACAACCATTATAAATTGTAATTGACATCATTCTCTCTACTGACAATTTAAATTTTGTGTGTAACTTGTGAATCCTGAGAATAAAGCTTTTTTCTATTCTATTCTATTGTATTCAAAATATAGATGAAAAATATATACTCGAAAATTCTACAGTATCAACAACTGAAGAGCAGTAATGGCTTGTTCCACACCAAAATAAAAGCTCCAGTGTACAGGGGGCAAAATAATCCCATCTCCATTTAAAATTGTCCTGTTTTGTATTTTGAAAAGACAGTCCAAGGAAAAACTCCCTTCCATAATAAGCTCCGATTCATATCAATGGTATTTCAGAAACAAAGAAAAACAAAAAGAAGAAAAGGAAAGGCAGAAAATAAATGCTGCATAAAACAGAAAACTAAAAAAGAGGAGACAGGGGCATTAAGTTAAACAAAAAGAACAAAGAAAAAAGAAGAAGGTTGAAAGTTCTAGCAGTGATTCAGATGAAGAATGGGTGGAATCTGGTTCCTCCACAAATGATGTTAGGTTTGAGTTAATAACAAGTGAGATAGATGTGTTTGAAAGAAAAATATTACGTAGGATCCTGGGCCCAATAAGTGAAAACAACAACTGGCGAATTAGGTACAATAGAGAAATATACGAGCAATATAGCGAACCACCTCTAGCACAACATACTAAACTGCAGAGATTACGATGGGCAGGGCACGTGGTCCGCATGCATGAGAATAGAATCCCCAGAAAATTATTAAATGCAAGAATGCAGGGAAAAAGACCTGTTGGAAGACCTAAAAAGAGATGGGAAGATGAAGTCGATGAGGATGCCAGGAACTGCCTGGGAACGCGTTCATGGAAAAGAACAGCGGTAAATAGAGATGGTTGGAGAAGCCTGTTGAAGGAGGCCAAGGCCCGATTTGGGCTGTAGCGCCATTGGATGGATGGATGGAGATAGAGTTAAACTCTGAGGATTTATCACTCAATAACGGAATGGAATTTTCTTTAAATTATATGTATTTCAAGTTGTGTAATTTATTAAAATGTCAATTACTCCCACATTTACCTTAACACCTTCGCTATGCCACCAGTTGAAAAATACTGGTAACTATTTTGCAGAAATTATGGCTAAAAATAAACATGTTGGTAAAAACTAACATTATAGATACCTATATTATTGTCTGAAAGAGATCTATCTAATAGAGGGATAATTTATTACCAGTTGTATTCAAGTGGTAAAGCATACAAGTTTTTTTTTTCATTGTGGGATTCCCAGATGAATTCATCTGGTGAGTAATTTCATTTGTAATTCCCAGTCTAGTTTAGTTACCTTGGTCGAGCCCTAATAGTGTTTAAAATATTTTTATAAAGATTGAGTAAAATGAGTAACTGTTAAATTAGTAAATTTGGCGTTGCAAAATGCAACTACAAGCGGTAGTTGTATAGACTCCAATCAGGATTTGGATCGTCACCAAGAAACAATTATAAATACTTTGAGCGAATTAGAGGAAGAACCATTTAGCGATAATTCGGACTGTGATCCTAATTAGGCCCTTCTGAATGTTTTGAACTAATTCAGATAATGACGAATATAAAATCAGTTCCGAGAGTGAAGATATTAAAAATACAAGAAAGTAAACAATTTTTTTCTCTTCTTATTTATTACTTCATGTGAAATTTGTAGGAGACCAAGGTACTTCAAGCGAAATTTTCAAAAACGTAGCTTGATGAATGGATACCAATAACTAAAAATGATCATATAAATATAGGTATAAATGAACATTTAGTGAAACCAGTAATTAACGTTCAGAATGAATCCATTAGTCCTCTTGAAAGCTATTCACTATTTATAAATGACATGGTTATTGATCTCCTGGTTACATAAACCAATTGATATGCATCACAACCATTAAACAACCCAATCAAACCTAAATTTAGACAAAGATCTTGGATACCTGTAAATCAACAGGAAATGAAAAGCTTTTAGCCATTATCATTTGTACAGGTTTAACAAATGTCCCTACTTTACAATACTGGTCTAAAAATCCTCTTTACCATAACAGTTTTATAAGTAGCATCATGACAAGGGACAGATTTTTATTGATCTTAAAATATCTACATTTCAACAATAATGATGGTTTGCAAAATACCACAGATAAACTATACCGAATTAGACCTTTCTTAGACATTTTAAACAATAGATTTCAAGATATATTGACACCTGGTAGAAAGGTGGTTATTGATGAAAGTATGGTTCCTTGGAGAGGACGCTTAGGGATGTGTTAATATATTAAAAATAAGTGTCATAAGTATGGTGTGAAACTATATAAAGTGTTCTAAATATATAAACTATTCTATAAGTGTAACAGATGGTTACACTTATAGAATTAAAGTATATTGTGGCAAAGAAGATCCTATTTCAAGTAAGGGACATTCACATAATGTTATTATGGCAATCATGGATAGCTTACTAGACACAGGATGAACACTGTATGCTGATAACTTTTACCAAAGTGTACCATTAGTTCAAGATCTGTTAGTGAGTCGAACTTTGTATTGTGGAACTTTAAGAACAAACCAAAAAGATTTCTCTAAGACAATTGTTACAAGCAAAATGAAATCTAATAAAGTGATAGGTATGTGCAACAAACAAGGAATAAAAATTATTAAGTGGCAAGATAAGCAGTCTGTTTTAATGATAACCAGCAAGGGGAACCATAACACTGCTCTTTATAATACTGGCTGAAAAAAAACAAGTCGACATGTTAAAACCATTTTGTGTTATTGACAATTACCCTTATTGATTACAATAAGGCCAAAAAAGGGGTTGATTATAGCGATCAAATGTCAGCTTACTCTGCTCTTATGAAGACATTAATGTGGTATAAAACAGTTGCTTATGAGATCATTTTTGGGGCAGCTTTAGTACACTCTTGGATCATTTATAATATGATAAACTCAAACACAAAGTGGTCTTTAATAAACTTTCACATTTCTATGATAAAAATGTTGGTACATAATATTCCTTGCTTTGCAAGTATGCATTGCCATTTTACAAAAAAAATAGCATATTCAACGGATGACAATGAATATACATCTAATTGTAAAAGTCTTCACACTAGATGTGCCAAAGGTAACAAAATTTAGATTAGAATTTAAAAAGACAAACAACTTTTAATAGAGATATTCACACTTTTTATAGTGCACTCTTCTAGTAAAATCTTTGCACTTTTATTAAAGTTATGTGAAAAGCATATACCAAAGAAGATAAAGCATTATTTCTAAAACAGAAATAACAGCTTCAAACAAAGACAGATCAAGACAAGTATTACAAATTATTAACACCATAGGCTTTCAGTTATGTTATAAAAAATATGGGAGAATCAGTAAAAACCAAGCTATCTTGACGAATATAGAATGTTAAAAAAAAAACAATCAGTTAGTTTCAGAAAATGAATGTGAATGAATTTCTTTAAAGAAAATAATTCTTCCATCTATACCATAGGCAATATTTTCTAAATAAGTACATACTTATTTACATTTTGATAAAACTATCAAATTTATCCATAATACAATGTAAATCAGTTTCCTTCTATAAGGAAAAATGGCAAAACTTCTACAGAATATCAAAATTTGTCTAATATAATTTCAGAATTAGGAAATAACAAATTTAAACAGTCAATGAATTAGATTGAACTATTTTCACAATATCTTTGAATGAAAGAAAAGATGTTTGATGACTAACAATAGAAAAACAAAACCTATTCATAAAGTATCTAACTAAATTTCTTAGGTGAAGATGTTGAAGTAGGATATTGGATAAGAACAGGATGAATCTGATTAAAATTGTAAATCCCTAAAATCTACTACAGAAGTACATAAATACAACAATGAAGTATATAGTAAAAAGTAGTAACTATTAGCTTAAGACATACAAAAAGACGTCTAATTAAAGTTCAAGGCTAAACTTTAAAAAGTATTATCTATGGGTAGATGGCCAAAAGTATACAATTTAATTTATAATTTACGGAAAAATCAAATATATTAACCCGAAATTTAAACAATGAACTGCGTTTTACTTACTAGGTATTTAATTTACACTGCATATTTTTCAACTGAAAACTATAGTTTTATCAAAGGACCCGGACGATTTTCACATTTGGTCCCATTGAAGATGGACCCATACAAAATAGACAGCAGCTGTATTTATTGATCTTTAAGGTGCATCTGAGACTATTAGTTCCCATAATTACTAATTAAAGCAATAAAGTAATTACTTATATAAACTCATACCATGCTTCCAAAAACTAATGTATGACCAAAGAATATAGACGCTTCTATATTCTTTGGTAGGACTGTGGGAACCATGAATGTTAATATTATTAAATTGTAAAATTGAATACTTACTTCCATTGTATAGATTCCACACTGAATTTTAAAATAACTTCGCAAATGTAAGGAACTTGTAAGTAAGTAATATAATTGTAAGGAAATGATTTTTTTTTAATTATTGCAACGTCAGCACAAGAATTTGCCGGTCGTATAAAATAAAAATGGCGTGGCTTCACCCTTCACCCATAGCACGCTACCAATAGCATAGCATTGAAACTTCCGTGTTAACGAGTAAGACAATGATTGGCGCATCACTTAGTGACCGGGCTCGTAACTATATATATACATGGCGCTAAATTCAAAAGTTTAACAATATTACCTAGGATTGTGAACTCATTTTAAAATAAAGGAAAATTGATATAATCCTAAAGTAACAAGAAAAACCCTTGTTATCCTAATATTTTTCGTATACTTTTTGGGTTTTCTTGTTATGTTGAGACTATATTTATTTTCCATTATATTAAAATGCCAAAGTGGTTAAAAAAATTAAAGAATAAAATATAGAATAAAATCTTTATTCTTTATTTAAAATGTTACAAGAAATATTAATAATACAAGCCAAGTGTAGTATCATGGTACAATGAATACACAAGGTATGATACCGAAATCGGTTTGCTTTCGCGCATGACGTAGTCAAGAACGCTTATTCCCGCAACATTTGAATGTAGTTGTATAGGAAAGACTTTTAATTTTAAGTTTTTTTTATATAATTTGGCTAATTTAATTATAGTAATTGTAAAGAGATGATATAATTATGTTATTATAATATTTAATCATAAATAAAATGTTGAAGTTAATTTAAGTTTATTGATTTTTGGTACAGTTATTTTGTTAACATAGATATCCTTTATAAAACAAGTTTTAATTATCTTTTATAACACGTAGGTACAGGTTAATTAACTTATACTCCAGGAACGATATTTCAGATATTTAAAAAGATAAGTACAAAAAAGTGGTAATGAACACAAAATTTTTGCGTATATACCCACTGAACTAAACACAAAATCAAAATAAATAATGATAAAGTCAACTTTATTTACATCGAATGAGCTAGCTGGTCATCGAATATGAGTGTAGTGAGGTTACACAATATTGCACAACATTTTAAATGACATCTTTTGTAATTTTCATACATAAAATTATCTTGGTATTGTTTATAATAATGATAACATTATATATTTTAATAATGATAACATGATTAAACAAAGAAAAATATGTTATTTTGGAAGATGCTAAATTGATTTCCTCCGAAACAATTCTTATTGCAAATTGCATAGCAGGCTGAGGCTAGTTTCTTACTTAACAAATCGATATGAAAGAACCATTTAAAGTTTCATGACTAATTTTTTTTTTTTTTTTTCGTCTTTATAGAGGGGGGGTCTGGAATCTTCAAAAGACATCTTAGTCCAGGGCGCCGCCTGACTAACTTTAGTGCAGGATTCGTTCTTCGTACTCCCGGCGATAGTTCCCGAGGTACTTTAAAATGCCCTCTCGTCGCTGAGTCTACGCCGAACGCCTACCTGCTAAACCAGACCCTCCTCTGTCATCCAGCAATCCGGAAGCGGAATGGCCGCTGTAAGGCCGGCATCACTTCCTAATCACTACCTTTATTCATTCATTCTCCATTCATACACATCCACACTCTATTCATCAGCAAGGAGGTTCCCTGTCTCGTTCCAGGTAGCGCGTAGAAGACACTCATCGCTCCTAGTTCGGCATTATTTCCAGATGGGCATTTCCTCCTTCCCCACAGTCTGACTCACGCATTCCAACTCACACAGTGTGACTCACTTTTCTAGCTTCACCTTTCAGCATCATTCACTCTTACCTTTAGCGTTGGCTTAGCAGTCTTTCTTCCTCTTCCTTTTTCTTGATTACTGCACGGATATAGTTGTGTATATTAGTCCAAACTAATTTATTTTCAATCATTCTCTCAATCATTTCTCTCACTGTAACAAAATTCACACCTGTCTCTCTCTCCATTCTGTTCCTTTCCACTATCCATCTGCTGCAATCTAACATCGTATGTGTCACAGTGTCCGAGTATCCACAGTATAGGCATTCATCTGTATCAGCCTTTCCGATCCTATAGAGGTAGGCCCTAAAACACCCGTGTCCTGTGAGCACCTGCGTCAGGAAATAATCCAGTCGCCTGTGGCCACAGTCCACCCAATCTCTTATGTTTGGGATCAGCATTTTCGTCCACTGTGCCACATCTTCCGTGTTGTTCCATTCTTCTTGCCATCTTTCAACTGACCTTTCCCTTTCCTGTCTTTTCTCGGCCACAGTAAGGTTTGGACCTCTTCTCTCATACAGCTCTTTTCTTTCCACCGCCAAAACATGCAACGGAACACATCCAGTGATGGTCCATAAGGCTGCCGCAGACACAGTCCTGTAGGCGCATGCCACTCGCAACAGACTTGTTCTGTCTACTCGTGTCATGAGACTCCTACAGGCAGTTATCTCTACGGCCTCGCTCCAGACTGGTGCCGCGTAGAGGACGATCGATTGTACAACACCGTGTAAGACCCTCCTCCTTTCGGATTTGGGTCCTCCAATGTTCGGCATCACCCTCCCCAACGCAGCCGTACTATTCGCAGCCTTCCGGACCACCTCCCGCACGTGCTCTCCCCATTTTCCATTCTGGTGCAATGTCACTCCTAGATACTTTACATGTTTCTTAGGTGTTAGACATGCTCCCGCACATTTTAATTCAATATTTTGCCTATTCCTTGTCCCCTTCAGAATGATGGCTTCGGTTTTCTCTGTCGCAAGTTTCAGTCCGTGCTGCGTCATCCATTTCTTTACGACGCCGCCTGCGTTTCTAACCCGGTATTTGAGATCTGGCTCATCCCGAGCCACTACCAGTACAGCGAGGTCATCCGCGAATGCGAAGGGGGTTGTACCCTCTCCGTATTCACAGTGCATAACCCCGTCATATGCCAGATTCCATAGCGTCGGGCCCAAGACAGATCCCTGGGGTACCCCGGCCGTCACATCCACGATCGTGCCCTTTTCCACCATAATCCTTCTTTCGGACAGATACTCCGCCACCACATTCATCAGGTAACCAGGACATTCTCTCTCCTCCATTGCCTTCATTACCTCGTTCCACTGCAACGTATTGAATGCATTCTTAACATCAAACAACAGCAGAGCCACCCAGCGATGTTCATCCCCTCTGTTGCGCAATGCTTCGAGTACACTCATGATTGCATCAATCGTGCTTTTCCCTTTACAAAAACCAAATTGCCTCCTTGATAAACCACCTGACCTCTCAATCATGTCGTCTATGCGTACTCGCAGCATCCTTTCATACAGCTTACTGATGCATGGAAGCAGACAGATGGGGCGATATTTTTCCCTAGCTTTGGGAAGCAGTATTAACCTCGATGTCCTCCAAGGCTCAGGAAAAGTTTGTGCTTCCAGCAGTGCATTCATATGTTCCAGAAGCCACGCAGGTTCCACCCGTCCTAGACCCTTCACCGCCTCAGGTGGTATCTGATCTAGTCCTGGGGACCTACGAGTCTTCAGTGAACCTAATGCCTCGATAAGTTCATCCATGGTAAAGGGTACAGCTCGCTCAGCTCCTTCATCCCTCCATACACCATGACATCTGCCGTCCGGAAAGAGCTCTCTTGTTACCTCAAGCTTCTTATCCATAGGCATTTCGTAAGGAGAATACGCATGGAACTTCTTCATGACGATCTTGTACCCCTGACCCCAGATGTCCTCATCCAGCTGTTCACACAACTCTTTCCAGTGCCTTCTTTTTTCTGTACGGATTTTCCTGTACAG
This sequence comes from Diabrotica undecimpunctata, assembly GCF_040954645.1. NCBI lineage: Eukaryota > Metazoa > Arthropoda > Insecta > Coleoptera > Chrysomelidae > Diabrotica > Diabrotica undecimpunctata. The sequence goes on from NC_092811.1 coordinate 52,685,518, forward strand.
TTCCCTCTTCCTTGCGCGGTACTCTTCCTCGATCTCCTCGATGATCTCAGGGTTGATTCCTGCTCTACCTCTTGCTCTTGTTAACCTTCTTCTCATCGCTATACACACATTTCTTAGTGCCTCGATGTCCGCATTCCACCAATATGGCATCCTGTTGACATCTTGGCGACCAATCTTGCTTCCCTCCATCGCTTCTTTAATGACTCTCTCCAGGCTTTCCACTGTCGGTGATTGACCCTGCATTATGCTCACTATCCATTTAATTAGTTCCTCGTATACTTTCCAGTCATTCCCATCGCCGCATCTGCCCATCGACGTCCCGGATGCACGGACCGTGTTAGTGGTCCCCTTTCCAGTTATCGAGAACTCAATGTATTGATGTTCAGTTCCAGTGTAGTCTGGCAAAACCTTCCAACCTACTGCTTTCGCCGCTATTTCTTGTGTCGCCATGGTCACGTCGATGTACGTACCTGTACCTCTCCTAACAAACGTAGGTTCCAGACCTGTGTTCAGAACCACTAGGTCTAGAGCACCCACCCAGTCAGTTAGTATCCTGCCGCGAGCATCGGTGATGGGAGATCCCCAGTCCGCTGCTTTTGCGTTAAAATCTCCCAGCACTACGTATTCTCCTCCTGTGTTTCCCACTTCCTGCACGATCTCGTCTATCTTCATCTCGTACTCGCCCACCGTCACGTTTGGAGAAATATAACAGCAGACCAGTCGCACCCCCTCCATCCGAACAATCACATATCCTTCTTTCGGCTTAATTTCATACACTCGCAGTTTCCTATTGTAGATTCGTACAGCAGCTCTCCCGGTCGTATCTACAAACCATCCTCTTCTTTTCACCGCTGTTGGATTTGGTTCCGCCGTCACCAGCACATCGATGTTCTTTTCTACTGCGGCAGTCTCAGCAAGATCATGTGCTAGTCTTGCCGTTCCCACATTAGTTTGGAGCACTCTCAGCTCTCGAGTCATGTTTTCTTTGTTTGCCATTTCTAAACCTTGGATTTCTTTCGCGCTCTCTTTTACACTCTCATACTCTTGGGACTAGTCCTCAGTTATTTCTATTTTCAACCAGTCGGTTGAACTTTGGGCATATTCTTGAATTTGCCACATGCCCATTAACGTCGCAGTTGAGGCATCTGGTTGTTTCTTCCTTGCATTCCAGCGCTATGTGACCCTCTTTGCCACATCGGAAGCAACATCCTCTTCTGTTCTGCCCCTTGCAGTGCCATTGTTTGTGTCCAAAGGCAAGACATCTCAAGCATCTCGGTATTTCTAACCTTGATTTTATCACTCGGTAGGATGTGTAGTCTACTTTTATTCTTTTCATTTGCAAGATCTTTTCGGCAACATCTTCATCCACATCGATCACGGCACTCATCATCCCTCTTACTGCGCCTCGTGTTTCGGTCCAAATTTTTATAATGTCACAGACCCGCTCTTTTCCAGCTGCTTCCTCTGTGGCCTTTTGGATCTCTTCCTTTGTTGTATTGGGTGGGATTTCCTGTATTAAGAGTCTTTTCTTCACGATGCCTCCTTTTGCCACTGCTCTCGACACGCATGTATTATCAGAGAGAAGTTTCTTCACTTCCTCTGCCTTTTCCCGTCCTCCGACCAACTCCAGTGATATTCCTTGGTCTCAAGTCTGTCTGATCCTTTTAATGTCAATGTCCTTTCTTCCTGTCAGCTTGTTTTTTACCTCTGTCATTAAATCCACAAAGGATTTTTCTTTGGTTTTATTGATGATTACGACTCCATTTTGTTCTTTGGACTTGGTGTTGATATTGGTCCACCTTCTTGTTGTTTTTTTACCTAGGAGCGTGATCGTTACATCTCTTCCTCTTACAGCCCATTCCATAATTTTTCTCGATGTCTCAACTCCCAGTGCTGCCGGTGTGTGGATTCCCAGGTTTTCTCTTCCCAGCTCCTCCATTTTCTGTACCAGTTTCCTGCATGTTTTCAGGAACTTCACCGGCACAGGTTCTTCCTTTTTGTTTGGGAGAAGTTTAAATCCATACTTCTCCTTGTGGATCCACGTTCCATCTTTATGAACCGACATCGTGACTTTCGTAGTTCCCAGGCCGCCCTCCTCGTCCACCTCCGCTGGAGCACCTGGTAGCTGCGGAAACATAGCTTTGGCCTTTTCCATGGCTTTGTTGTCCTCGTCATTGTTGGTGACAAAGACTGCCACGTCTCCTGTTAATTCTGAGATGTTACCTTCTTTCACTATAGTCCTAGTGAAGACCTCCTCTGGCCAGTCTTCATTTAGAAATTCTATTGTTTCCTTCTCTTCCTTACATGTTGTCATCTTATTTGTGATAGCGTCTACCCTTCGTTTAATGGCTTCTGGATTCTCTAGATCCACTTGAACCCCCATTGTCGCCAACTTCTTAACTTTCAAGGGTTCCATGTTGATCTGCACACCTCTGGATGTCATGCATACAGACTTTCTTGGAGCCTCTTCTTCATTATTTTCCTCCACTTCCTCGATATAATCGAGCATCCGATTTCTCAAGATGTCGACCTCCCTCTTTATGGATAGCCTTGTATTTGGCACCTTTCTCATAAGTTTCCCGAGTTCCGCTACGCTGTCCTGGAGACGCTCCAACTTTGATCTAGTTTTGTAGTTCAGTGGCTTCCCCTCTTCCTCTAAACTGGACGTTTCTGTCCTGTTGCTTGGTTTTCTTTTTCTTGACCTCCTTTTTTTCCATTCATCGTCAAAGCTGCATCTGCTGTCTGAGCTGCTTGCTGCTTCGTCTTCCTTTCTTTCGTTTTCTTTCCTTAAAATCTCCTCCCTCATTTTATTTTTTTCTTCCTTCTGCCTGTTTTCCCCTTTCTCTTTTTCTCCTCCCTTTATTTCTTCCTCTCTCTTGGTTTGCTGATTTTCCCTTTCTTCCCTATCCTTCCCGCTATTTCTGTTTGTTTTATTTCTATCTACAATTTCTTCCACTTCTCTTCTCCAGTTTTTCTTCCCTTGAGTTTCATCCCTTTCTTTCACTCCTCCTCTTCTACTTTTTTCTTCATCTCCACTGTTCCCTTTTCCGTCTCTTTTATTTTTCTTTTTCTTTCTCATCTTTCTTCCCACGAGTTGGGTCGTGCTGATCGGTCCAGTAGGGCAGTGCGCCCTTACCCCACCAAGGCTGTTTTCCCCTCAGGTTCGCCACCTCCCTTGGGCATCGCTTGTAGCCCACTTTATTACCCCTGGGCCATGCACCTCTTTGGCACGATGGTGTTACACCTTGAGGTTAGGGAGGCGGTATATTAGGATTATGCATAGCCGCCTGCCCTATGCATATCCGTTTGTATGGATGTTAAGAATCTAAATTAATAAAAGTGTTAATTAATAAAATTGACTTGAAATTTGGTGGATGGCCGGAGATGAGCCACGGTGACCAATCCAGGCTCATCTGCGCTCATCCTACTGTAGGATGGGTTTTATTATATAGGAAGAAATGAAGATTTTTATTAAAGAAATGTGTTTGGATAATTTGGAAAAAAATGTAGTGTCTTGTGCACCCGGTACACAGACGCTGGACGTTAGTTGGATTGTACTTAGCTTTATCGGTCGTGCTCCCCGGGATATATCCCACAATAGAGGGACCAAGACTGATGACTAGCCTTTTCTACCACGGCGAGGTTATTTTATAGCCCAAGATGATTATCTCATTTTGACCTAATTTCACGTCGTTGACCTAGAAGTAGTAAGAAGCTGCTCAACATACTTTTTGGACTCTCTGTGTTCGGCTCCTTGTACGAGTTTCTTTTGGTTGGTTAAAAGGGTAGCCGATTTTGATTTAGGCAAATAAAGAGTAGATACTGCCTCAGGTTTGAGTTTTAGACCCTTTTTAGAAACGTAATTTAAAAGTTCCTGTTGTAGATTTCTTTGGTAATCTTCAGTTTTAAAATGTTTAGAACAAATTCTTGCAGTATTACAATTAAAATTATCCTATCTACAACAAGATATAATCCACAGTTTTCTGGCCACACTATCTTTAGGAAAAAATTTTATCTTCATTGTCATTATTGCAACAAGCATGGGAAAGAAAGATACTTCGCAGAATGTTTGGTGGAAAAGTAGTAGAGTGAGAACGGAGAAAACGAATTAATGCAGAAGTGTACCATTTGTATGCTCACCCTACAATAACAAAAGTGGTTAAAAAGCGTAGACTAGAATGACTTGGTTATCTAGAAAGAATGCAAGGTAACAGACTAGTCAAGAATATTGCTTGGAGAGTACCTGAGGGCAAAAAAAAAGAGAGGAAGGCCAAGAAATAAATGAAGTGATGTGGTGATGGAAGATGTCAGAGAGATGGGAATCAGAGATTGGAAGCTGATAACTAAGAACAGAACACGATGGAAATTATCCATCCAGCAATAGGCCTAGAAGGTCTGTTAACGCTGTACATACATACATACACGAATATAAACCTACCTTGGTACGAACGTCAATGAAAATTGGGAAGATTCTCTAGGAATCAAATGTAGGATAGAGAAAGTAAGATCTGCATTTCAAAATATGGTTAAGCTATTCAAATGCCATTATTTATCAGTACCCATAAAAATCAGAATAGTACTACTTAAGTTTAAGTTTTGCAAGTTTTTTTAAGCAGGTGATTTTGCAATACCTGGAATACTTCAGCTGCTGTATAATTTGAAGCTATAATAACTGTGTCATCGACATATGTGGCGATTGTTGTTTTGGTCGACATTGGGAGATCTGATGTGTATATTAAGTAGAGGATAGGTTCTAGTATGCTTCCTTGTGGAACTCCGAAAAACATATTGGAAACAGGTTAGTGAGTTCCCCACCTATTTTGACTTGAAAAAATCGATCAGTTAGGTAGGATCTTAAACGTGAACTTATAGGATGAGAAAACATGGATTTAATTTTGAAGATAAGATTTACATGCCAAACTTTGTCAAATGCTTGAGAGACATCCAGAAAGGTAGCAGTATACTAATTTTGCTCGATGGTACCATGCTATTTCCTTAACCCAAACTGATAATTTGGTAAAATAGTACTGTCATATAAAATAAGTTTCAGTCTTGTCAGAAAAAGCCGTTCAAATACTATAAATGTAATAGGCACCAAGCTAATTGGGCGATATGAACATACTTATGTGACCCTTATTAGGTTTTGGAATAAGAACAATTTGAGCAACTTTACATTGAAGTGGAAAATAACATGTTTTTAATATTTAATTAAATATATAAGTAATAGGTATAAGGCGTAAGTAACTTAAGCCTTAGTTGGGTAGATTTTGTAATACTAAACTAAATATTATATCATATCCAGGTGACTTTTTAGTTTCCAGATTATCCAATACTTCTTTAATTTCAGATTTGTTAACAGATTTATTAGGCGTAGCTATTTTCATAATAATAATTAATGACGCACATAAAAGAAGGGTCTGAGGATAATCATATATAGGTTGAATATTTGGGAATATAGAAAAAGTTTCATATAACTTTATTTTTGACGTTTCGATTTCCACTTTGAAAATCGTTCATAAAATACAAAACATTAATAACTTAAACAAGTTTTGTTTTTTGTTACTTGGTAAATGTAAATAGTGCTTCTAATAATTTAATTTTATATGACTCATGCATATTCACGATTCGGACATAATATACATTTTAAAGTAGACGAGTTTAAAATGATATTGCCAATATTGTTGAGTTGCGTTCCTGGGACGACTTTACTTGTAAGATGGTTTATTCAATTAGATGAAATCAACTTTAACCCTTAAGTGGTATACATATAAATAACTACGTAAGTGGTTTACTCCATCTGGTAGACGGGAGGATTAACTTTTTTTATGGATGTATTCATATAAATAAATACTTTTTTTTATTTAATACATGTAATTTCTATTAACAGTCGAATATTAAATTTGAAACAAAAGATAAAAAATATAAATAAAGGATATTATTTTAAAGCATACATGAAAATTTTGTTTGCTTTTTATTCTTCTTGTACGATTGTTTATTCTTGAATATATTTATTGCAAATTTTTTTAGAGCATTGTAAACAAATAGGTTGGCCACATTTGCAACATCAAAATTTTGTTTTTCTTTTCAGTTGCCAACTACAAAATTTACCGGTTGCTCGTTTATTAAATACGTCGTTTCTCATATTGCGCATTGGTGTAGAAATTAGGCCTAACAATCTTGTTATAATCCCTCGAATATCATCTTGTAAATAAACGTTTGCAATTCTGGTTCGCATAAACGGTTCAGTCAAAGATTTTGCCAACATTTTCATGAAATTTAGTCTGGTTATATCACTGGAGTTCTTATAACACCTGTATAATATATTAACATTTACAGTACTTATATTTAAAATTGCGAATACCCGTCGACAATATCCTTCGGAGTGGCGGCTTTTTGGTAACTAAAAAAATAATAAAAACGAAGCAGTATTTAGCAGCAAATAACTAAATACAAATAAAAAAAAATCAGTAAAATAATAATATCCGGTTAGTAGTAACTAACGCATATTACCTAATTTTTTGAAACGTTTCGTTGCTATCCAATGGAAGCTATTTATTCTAATCCTAAAATATATTTGACTGATAAGTTTACTTATAATACAGAAACAAACTACGTCTCTGTGAGTCCAAATTTAAATTAATTCCTTTCATAGAAACTGATGCGGCTACTGTAAAGAAAATATGACGAGGTTTCTACGAAGAAAAGGGATTAGTGAAGGTTGGGTAGTTCCTGAAATTGTTTGAGATAATTGAATTAAATTTGAAGTGAAGCAGTGCGGAGATTTGTCAAAGATTACGTTCCTGAACTATGAATAGAATAGAAGTAGGTATACCTAATGCGGTATATACATCTTCAATGAACTGCATTGCACCTTGAAAGATAATGCTGTGTATATTGTGTGCTTGGTGAATTGTAAGGGTAGGAAATATTTCTATAGCGTATAGATAAAATATCCTTTATACAGGGTGGTCCTTAAGTAATTGTACAAACGAAAACCGTAAATTCTACACTTTAAAATATTACGATTTAAGCCAAATTGCTTTAATAAAATATTGATATTAAGCATATTGCATAAATCTTTACAAACGTTCATGTTTGTAAAGATTTATGCATAAAAATTTACAACTGGGTACTTTTAAATATGGGAAATTATAATTTGATGCACACTTTGATGTAACTGATAGAGGGCGCCACATATGCCACATATGTGGCATAAATTTACACTTAACTTTTTTGCTCTTTGAGTTATCTGTATTTGTGACAAAAAATATTATAGATACATTATTTTAACAAAAAAAGGTATACTTCTTAATATCTTCAAAACTTAACAGTTTTCGTGATAATCGCATTTTACAAATCAGCTGCATAATTCTGATTTAAGGCAATTACTCCAGGCAACGAAGGAAAAATAGACAAAAACATTAATAAATCTAAATTTTGGTATAAAATACCTTGAACTAAAGTTAATAGTTAACGAAATATTAAATAAAATAAATATATCAGCAGGATAATTAATAATAGGATTTGACAAAAACAGAATAATAGGATTTTACATCAAACATTTTACGTTTTGTGTTAAATTAAAATCATAATCAAAACATTTTGTTTACAAAACAAATTAAGAAATAGTTAAACTAAATAACATAACTTTTTGTCAAAATAATTGTTCGATATGTCCACCATTTTATTTAATTCATTTGTCAATATATTACATAAAAGATCGTCTCATATTAAATAGCATCATTGGTTCTAAAGAAACTGCTGCAGTATTTATTTCTTCCCATAGTTGGTTGCGAATGTTTATGGGATTCTTATAGACACGTTTTTTTAATACGCCCCATACACCAAAATCAAGCGGATTAAATTCTGGGCTACGTGGTGGCTATAATGTTATAATGGATGAATATATTCTTTTGGATACAAATCCAAACCTTTGGTATATTATGGAACTACATCTTATTTGTCGCAGAGGTTAAATAATGTATTAAACTGTGATGTATCTAATTCATTGGTTACTTATATAAACACGGAATAACCTATCGATGACATTACTTATTTATATGATTACGTTACAGCTTACAAGTAACTATAATTACATCTCGAACAAATGGTCTATTATGATTAACTAACGAACTAATATTATGCTGAACTAAATTACCTGTGTGTTATTTATAACAATATCGGTTATTAGGCCAACGATGATGTTTTTGTAAAAATGCTGAGTCTTTAAGGGTAGCAAAAGTATTATAAAACAAGACACATATGTGTTATTCAATACCTGGGCTTTAGTTTCTAATTGTCCTAATAAAAATGGGTAAACAATTTACGTAATGAATAATAAGTATTCTTTTGGGATTTTTTATAAATTAAATAATTATATTAATATCTCACCACATTGCCAAGGAATATGACTGCCACGATCAATCCAACGTTCAGAACAGTTGTATTTAAGTATGTTCTCACTGCCTTCTCTCTAGAATGTGGTGGTGTACCATCTTACATAAACCACATATTTTGGGTTTTCAGCATTTTACAATAGGGAAAAAGTAGTACAATGCCAGTAGGTATAGAAACTTAAGAAGCGATAAAAAAGGGAAATTGTAAACATGATGACGGCCAACGTCTGAATACGGACACGGCACCTAAAGAAGAAGATGAAGAATATTTTCTTCAATAAGAAATTTAGCAGCCATAACAAAAATTTTGTAATGTTACATTATCATCTTTGAGTTGTTGTAATAAGAATAAACTATGAATTATGCTTATCTACAGGTATTCAGTGCTTTACCGCACAAATATTACAACTAAGAATTATTATGCAGCTGACTTATAAAATGCGAATATCTCGAAAACGGTTAAATTTTGAGGTTACTAACAAGTATACCTTTTCCTTGTAAAAATAATGTATCTTTAATATTTTTTAACACAAATAGAGCTAACTTAAAGAACAAAAAAGTTAAGAGCAAATCTATGCCACTCATGTGGCATATGGGGCGCCCTCTATCAGTATATATATACAATAAAGTTTGTATAAAATTATAGTTTATCCTGCTCTAAAGCATTCAATTATAAATTTTTGTCCAAAAATATTTACAAACGTAAAAGTTATAGCGAAAAATAGAATTTTAAATTTCCACTTTAACACCCTGTATCTTTCTTAATATCAACATTTTATTAAAGCAAGTTAGGTGAAATCGTAATATTTTAACGTGTAGAATTTACGGTTTTTGTTTGTACAATTACTTAAGGATCACCCTGTATAAAGTAAATAATGTTTCCTAGCAAAATAATAAGAATATTCCTAATTTTAGTAAATATTAAACACGTTTACAGTATAAGTTTATGCATTTTAAATAGTTATTCTTTAGTCATTACAAACAGTTATATTGTTAGTATTACCGTAAAATGGGGTGTAGTTGAGCGCTGGGGTGAATTTGACTGAAAAGTTCGAAAATGTTGTATTTTTTTGTTATTAATATTAGTAAAGTTTATGCTAATTATACTTATTGTAAATGTATGTTGAACATATTTTATGTAAAAATTAAGAGTTTTTTCTTGTATATACTAAAAACGCGGCCTAGAAATTAATAACTTAATTTATAAGAAAATAAATATTCTTAAACTTTGATATAAAAATCATACAAAAAATATTATTGGCAACTGTTGGTAATATTTAAACGAATAATTAAATGTAGATAAAAATACTAATTACTAATTTTGAACACTACGCGGGTAGCAGGTAGAAACTCCGGGTAGCGTGTAGGAAATCCCTTGGACAATCCTACCAGGGAAAGTGAATTAAACCCTGCCCTCCACAGATTCCAGGAGTTTCCTGACCAGGGAAACTAGTACTTGCTTAGGTGCCTTGTCCAGGGTCACGGATGAAGACCACAACGGTATCCACGGCGGAGGAGAACATCTTCGGATGTAGCGTCTGATCCAGAGTGGACGGCTACAAACAGCGTCTGACCCAAAATGGGCGGCTGATAACGTGCAAGCGTGGTGTTTTAACTGCCATTACCCCCCCCCCCCCCCCCGCCACTTTTATTATGGCGAATAATAAAACAAAAGGAAATGGTCCCCAGGTGGGTAAGAAAAATCTCTGAATTCCATACCTCAAAGGTCTACCTTACGGTATGTGGGGGAGGCAATAATTCGCTTTTGATAGATAAAAACAAAAACCCACTAAGACGAGCACAACATAAATCAAAAAAATCCGTCCACCTGTCAATAGGGACATACAATATTAGATCAATGTCCACGGATGAAAAAGTACATGAACTGGAAGAAGAATTAACAAACATAAAATGGGATATCATAGGCCTATCAGAAACTCGACGAAAAGAAGAAAACCCTATACAGCTAAAATCCGGTAATCTGCTATATTATAAAGGAAATGAAAAGAATAGTAAATTTTGAGTAGGATTTATAATAAATAAATCTATAAGTAAATATGTCCAAATTATCAAAGATATATCGTGTCGCCCATGTCATATTTAAAATAAGAAGAACATCAATTAAAATTATCCAGGTATAGGCCCTCACGACAGCTTATGATGAAGAAGATGTCAAACTATTTTATGAAGATATATCAAAGGCTATGGAAGAACATAAAAATCGTCTTACACTAGTAATTGGAGATTTCAATGCCAAACTGGGATAGAGATGAAGACATCACAATGAGGATCGGACAAGATGAAATAGAACAAGTTCAGGATTATATATATCTGGCCCAAACTATAAAACTTAACAAAGAAAACCAAACAGCAGAGATAAAAAGACGAGTTAGACTGGCATGGGCGGCATTTGGCAAACTAAGCTACATTCTTAAAAACAAAAGATATCCACAGCCTCTTACCAAAGTATACAATCAATGCGTACTCCCTGTTCTCACTTATGGTTCCCAAACGTGGACATTTACAAAAGCAAACATGGACAAAATCATAAAAACCCAAAGAGCAATGGAAAGACATATGTTGCACATAAGACTAATGGATAAAAAGAGAAACGAGTGGATAAGAGAGAAAACAAAAGTGAGGGATGTTAGATAAAAAGTTTCAAAATTGAAATGGAGATTTGCAGGATACAATAAAAGCGAAGCAGAGAAAGGCCCCAAATGAGATGGGCAGATGATATCAAGAAGCACATGGGCTCTAGATGGATGACTGCAGCGACAGACAGGGAAGAATGTAAAAGGATTCGGAAGGCCTATGTCCAAAGATGCACCGAAGAAGGCTAGTTAGATATATAGATAGATTTTTAAATGAGTTTCTAAGTTTTATTATAACCTTAAAGGTGGCAACTTATGCACTTTTCGTTTGAATTTGGGGCAAAATTGACCGCCGGGGTGAAGGTGTCCATCAGGTCCAAACTTGCAGGATCTTGCATTGTACCTAGATAGCTAGTCTAGGTGACGCGTAAAATATTCTTGAAGGTAATTACGAACTTATCGACAATAAATTTGTAAAATACCGAGGGTGTATAAGTGGAAGGATGGTGCAAAAATTCTTAACAAAAAAGTGCGGAACCGCTAGAAAAGTGGAAAAATAAGTACTAATGCAGCATCTAAAAATACAAAATTTCAAAGGGTACGTTAATGAACAGAATACATGGGCCATGCATTAAACAACATGGTGGTCAAACTGTAACATTTTTTTTATAATTAGAATATTAAATAATTTTTAATTCTTTTATCGCTGTTGCTGAGACGCCGATGGCCGTAATTGCAAATATATACGCGGTTGGTCGTGTTTACCATTATACCATTAGGAAATTTTATTGGAATTTACCAATTATCTCAAAAGACGGAAGGTCCGACTTATTAAAGACGCGAAGTAGTATACTTTATTGTAGGGCTTAGCTAATCCCTTCCGGTGCCAAGCGGGTTCTTTTTTGTGATAAATTTGATAAACATCGTCGAAAGCACGTTATAGTAATTTTCTGAGAGAACTTTATCCAAAAGTATTTACCTTTCATCACGTTTCTGGCTAGAAGAGTACCGTTATTTTCGATATCGTTAGAACTTTTTACATTCTTAGAAATACTTACCGGCTGACCTCTCATTTTTAAGTGGGGGATATGCCACCTATTTTTGGAGAAGCTTGTGAAATTTTGAGAGGAAGAACGGCACTTCTGGCAGGGCGAACTTTGCGTAAAGACGCTTGCTGATATTACTGTCTCTGTGTTATCTTACCATCTCTGTGAATTTTTTCTTTAAGTGTGTATACACTTAAATGTTCTAGTTTGTTAATCTAATACCACATTAGATTAAAGATTGGTATAAACTATCTATAATTTAATTAACTTCAGTGTTTAATACAAGTAAAGTATTTAGCTTCAGTCAAGAGTGCAGCAGTCATCAAGACAAGTTAATCATTGAACAACAGTGCGATATAGATAATTGTCTTCAAACCAAGTGCGGGTGGTTTATTTTCATAATACAGAATTCTTGAAACCTTTTTGTATTCTTTAGAATTTAAATTTAATCATTTTGTTATTTGCTATAATTGTTATACATTTTTAACCCATTATCTCGAGATAAGCCCATAAACAGCAAAGAAAGATTTCTATCAGCCTTAGTTGAATTTTCTTAAATATTATCAGGCTGTCTTCGCTGCTAATTTAGTTTTTGCCCAATTTTATTATACTGCATTTGTAAAGGTATTTCCTAATTATAATACTATTTATTGTTATATCTATACCACCATTTAATAATTGATGGTGCATTTTTTTTTACATGTGTGTACATTCAGCTGCCTATATCATAGTGGTGTTGAATATATTGTTTTGTTTTATCAATGAATTTTATTTCTCGACTCCTAATAAGTTTCCTGATATAACAATACCTCTGAATGTTTGTTTATTATATTAAATAATTATTATACCTTTGACCAGAAGAAAGATCAGGCTGATTAAGTTTTGTAGGAAAGTAGGTGGACTCCGTCTACCTACTTACCGTAATATATTTATTATTTGTTTATATAGTATGTTGACCGAATTTATTTAATAATTAACTGTCGATATCTTTCCTTACCTCTTCCTAAATATCTTTCCTTACCTCTTTTCTCTTCTAAGGTTCATTAATTTCCTCCTTGAACCCAAAAATTAATTAACCAATCAATCAATATTCTTTATTTCATCTGACTTTAACAAGTATTGAAATGCGTCAAATACAATCTATGATCAGTAAAAACTATAAGTGCATAAAAACATATAAAATATACACAAAAACATACAAATTGTTAAAAAGATGCCTGCAAGTATTCCTCTAACGAATAGAAAGTGTTTACCAGAAGTAAGTCCTTAACTGTTCTCTTAAATACATAAATGTTTGACTCTTTGACATCATTAGGTAATTTATTATACAAACGAACGCATGTTGGATAAGGACCTTTGCCCACAACGGTCAAGTGATGAAAAGGGGTCACCAAATTATTTCTGTAACGAAAATTGTAGCCACTCATTAAGGAAACATCATTTTCGCAAATAAAATTGCATCTATGTGACTTTACATAAACAACACAACTGAAAATATACAGCGAAATTACAGTTAAAATATTTAATTGTTTAAAAACTGGTCTACAGGAATCCAAGCGCCTTCTAAACGTCATGGTACGAATAATTCTTTTTTTTTTTTAAGAATAAGCACCTTAATAATTCGCGAACAATTTCCCCAACAAACCAAGCAATATTGCAAAATTGACTGAACATGAGCAAAATAGTAAAGTTTTAAGATATCTAGGGAGACAAAATTCCTAAGTTGCCATAGAACATAACATTGCACAGACAATCTTCCCACTACATAATCAACGTGAGAGCTCCAAGACAAATTAGAATCCAGGTAAACACCTAACAACTTAGTGGAGTGGCTATTTACCACTGACCCGTTGTCAAGTTTTGCTAATGCACTTATCTGCATAGTAGAAGGTGAAAAGGTTACCATATTGGTCTTTGATCCATTTAAGATTAGGGCATTATTTAAACAGTAATGAGTCATACTTTTTATAAGACAGTTTGCTTTTTGTACTACATGAAAAAAATTATTGGAATTTAGTGCAACTGTGGTATCATCAGAAAATTGAGTGACATAACAGCCTGATTGCTGTTCAACGTTTTCTACTCCGAAAACTTATTGCATCAGAAAAATGATCTAATGGATTCCGAACCAAACGTGTTGAGCTATCGTTTATATACTTCCCTGTGGAACGCCTGAGAGGACACTTTCTTCTAAAGAAAATATTATATTCCCATTAGGGAATATAATATATTCCCAGTATTGGATGATTTACAGTTTCAAAAGCTCGTGCTAACTCAAAAAACATACAAATAACTTTATTACCTTTATCAAAATTCGATAAAATATGATTGCATATTTTAGCGCTAGTAGTGCATCTTGTACACTTATACCTTCACGGAAACCAAATTGAGACTTTTCTATAATGTTGTCCTTGTTAATATAGGAGAGGAGACGTGCATGAAATGCCTTCTCATATATTTTTGAAAACACAGATAAAAGTGATAGGCCTCGATAGTTATCAAATTTTGATTTGTCACCTTTTTGTATAGGCACAACTAAAGCAGTATTTAGAATTTGAGGAAAAATCCCTTCCTGAAATGAAAGGTTTACTAGAAATGTTAATTGTTTATATATGTTATGAGATACATGTGTTAACATAGAATATGGGATCTCATCCAGTCCAGCCGAGGATTTTTTTGAGATATCTTTAATTGTACATTTTATTTCTTCACTAAAAGGATAAAGGAAAAGGGAGTGTATAGGCGAAGAAAGATTCTTAGGATTATAGTCAGGTGAAGTTTGACCAATTAAATTTTTTTTTAATGAATTCGAAAAATGTTGACTGAACGATTCTGCTATCTCATGAGGGTCATCCACAGAAATTCCCAAATTATTTTTAAATTTACTTGGGTATTTAGAAGAGTTTCGATTTTTACCTCCGAAAGTGTTTCGATTTATGATGCCTCAGACGTACTATTTTGCACATTTATTATTTTATTATTAAAATAAGTTTGCTTGGCTAACTTAACTTTGTATTCATGATTTTTTTAGGATGTTATGCCGTATTCTGAGCTCATGACTTTCTGAATATTTTATAGATCTGAAAATGTATCTCATAAAATCTCCCTCATTTATTAAATTAGAAGTCAACCAGCCCTTATTTTTAGACTGTTTAGAAAATGTATCTCATAAAATCTCCCTCATTTATTAAATTAGAAGTCAACCAGCCCTTATTTTTAGACTGTTTAGAAAATCGTCTAGTATCTACCGTTTGCAAAGGAAATGCTTTATCGAATAGTTTCATAATTTTTTCATAAAATATGCAAAACTTGTTATCCGAAGATAGATGTGAGTCTAGAAAGCACCAAGATTTCCTAGAGAGCAATTGATTAAAATAATTAATATTAAGAGTGCTATTAAAATCACGTTTATAGACAATATTAACCTCCGAAAAAGTAGCATTGAAGTTGTATTCAACTTTCTGTAAAAAATTATCACTCACATCGGTATATACAACAGAACAAGATAAGAACTTAATATTTACATTGCAGAAAATATCAATCACAGTTTTAGAGTCCTTATGTATTCTAGTATATTGTTATGTTTTATAAGTCTTCTAATTTATTGTTTTCATTTATTAATTAAAGGTTCTATTTATAACACTTATACATTTATTAAAGTCTTTATTACTAATTTATTTACACGAACAATTATACAATTTATTGTAATACGGGCGTTACATTTTAATTAACGCGGGTCGATCTTCAAAATGAATTGACCCCTTACAACAGAACTCCTTCTTTAAATATAAAACTCCGTTAGTTTCGAAATCCCCTAGAAGCAGACATGAATTGACTCGAACATTGGGGAAGACCGGTTGTTGGCGGTGTTGACAAGAATTGCCTCGAATAACGGGAACTCAGACTGGTTTTTCGGCGAAGGGATTAGAGGTTTCTGTCGGCAGGTAAACAAGTCTCGCCGAAATGACTAGAACAGAAAAGATATTAGTCATAATATATTTACAGTTTTATAGGCCATGATATTTATTATCGTAACAATATTCAAAAACACATTGATTTAAACCATAAGAGATAAATACATTTTTTAATCTTAATGCATCTATATTTATCACCTTTGGATCAAAATTTATATTGAAGTCACCACAGATGAAAATAATATTATTTTTGTTTAATATTTCTGATAACATTTCGTCCATTCTATTTATGAAAGTTTGTCTATCTTTGATGATCTGTAAAAAAGCCAACAGTTATAATGTTATTTTGATATTCCAAATCAATTAAGGCATACTCAAATATTTTATCAATCTTAGCAAGCGAACAATTTTTAATAGTAAAAGCACAACTTACATTTACAAATATTGAAACCCCTCCTCCACCTGAGTCTGAACGATGGAAGAAATCGCTTAATACATAAGAGTCCAAGAACAAATTTAAAATTTCATGTTTATCACACCACACTTCACTAACACAAAATACTTCTGGGTAATTTAGAGACACCGTCAATTCCTCCAAATATTGAAGTTTGTACCTCAAACTTCTAAAATTTAAGTGACAAACCGTCAACTTTTGAGATTGATTTATACTATTTGAAGTAAAGGCATCTTCTTCACTAAAAAACGCCGTACATATGCACCTTGGGGCCATATGCTAGGGTCCATAGCTTTCTGAAATGTTGTTCTCATTATAAATACTCACTTTAAAGGATGAATACTGGTCTGGAAACTTTGACTTCAGAGGGTTACTCATAGCCTCGGGAAAATGGTTCTGTATTAATTTCAATAAATTTTCATTGGACATTAATGGGTCTAGCCTAAAAACATGCAAGTCCATATATTCAGGAACACCTTTAAATTGTACACCATTTATTTTTATATCTTCGTTATTTCCAATCGTGACTTTTCTTCTGGACTTTTTCCGAGAAACAGTTTGCCAATGACTTTCTTCCGACTCGGGTATTATATCTTGGTTTAAACTAATATACTTGTTACATTTTGCAGCAGTTTCAGCTTCTAAAATAGCACTGGAAGTTTGTTTTATAGTAATTTGAGATTTTTGAGAACTTTTGGCAACGCTGTTATGGTTTTCTGTATGAATATTTAGTAATTTGTTGCTTTGGGCAAATACTTGTTTATCCTCAGGTTTTTTATATTCGTTGATAAACATGGGATTTCCTTTATTATTGGAATATAAAAAGTTGATTTGGTTTGTTAATACCTTTATTTGTTGATACAGACCATTAATAATAAGGTCTTTTTGTTTAATAATATAATTAAATATTTTTATATTTACCTTATTGTCAATCGAAACCTACTGAATAGCATTTAGGAAATCATCGTCCAATTTAAGGTTAGACCTATCCTCTAGTTCACAGCAAACAATGTCACTTTTATTTATGAATTTCACATGATTTAAAGATTTTGCACAACCAGGATGATAAAAACTATTGCATTTTATACAAGTTAAAGCACTTACAACTTTTTTTGAACACTCTAGACATATTTTATTTAATGCAGCATTTTCAACGTGTATGCTGTATTCCGCCATGTTGCCAAGGCAGAACCGCACACTTAGACCTGACTAGTACTATTATTCACCTCGCAGGAAAGTTATTACTTATATGGTTGTGAATAAGACCAGTGTGATGAACTGAACAGTTAAGTGGCGCCCTTTTTCTATATTATCTTATTTTTGGTAATTTTACACGTCTATCTTTTTGTTTATTTCTATATCTTTTCGAATATATATTATCCTGTGCTACCTTTACTTATTTCGTCCGTTGGAACCATTCCCGGTTCCAAAATGTAACCAAGAAATACTCACGACGGACCTGTATATACAACGTAAAAAGACTATTTATCAGTTTTGCCTATTTAAGTAAAAAATGTGAAATCATTCTTTGTTGGTGACGAATTTATCGTTTCCGATAGAGAATGAATAATTAGTTAGTCTAAAATAAATCTTTGTTGGAAAGAGTTCTCGCTTTTAATCTAGTTTATAGTTCAGGTGTGGGGTAATAAAATGCATGTGCTTTGGCCGTTTATGTTATTGTTATTTCTTGCGGTGCAGTTTGAACGTATAATCTATGCAGATAATTTTTTGTCTGGGTGAGTAATTAATAAGTTTTCCGTTTTAAAAAAATACCGGAGAGTGTAGAATGATTTAAGTTATAAGAAAGTATTCTTTGTTTCGTTTATATATAAGGTTTAAACTATAAAAGATATATAAGTTATTTATTTATTTGTTAATTTAATAAGTTTTAAATTAACTAAATTATAGTTTAAATAAAAGGTTTAAGGCTATAACACTAGAGAGTTATACATTATACACATTGTGCTGTTTGGATACACGGTCTGGACTTCTTCAGCTGGTGCTTATTTTGGACAATCACGACGCAGTAAGTTTTTTCTAATTTAAATATACGGTTTAAATTAATCAGTTTCTCGTTTAAATACAAGGTTCGACCTGTAAATTTGGAGACTATAAGTGTTTTTTTGCTTAGTTTAAATATAAGGTTTAAGCAATAACTTTAAACATTAATATACAGTTTAAATAGATATTTATTTATTTGTTAATTTAAAAATAAGTTTTGAATTAACTAAGTTATAGTTTAAATATAAGGTTTAAGTTCTAACTTTAGACATTATACGGTTTAAATATACGGTTTAAATAAGTCATGAGTAGATCCAGAAATAGGTCTAAAAAATCTTATTTGTCAAACGTCAAATACCAGGTGTTTCAATCGCGGTACCAAAGGACATGTTGCAGCGAAATGTTTTCGAGAAAAACTGGAATGCAAGCACTGCCATCTTCTAGGACATGACATCTCAAATTGTTTTAAATTGAAGTCAGGTAATCCCAAGACGACTTAAAGTGAGTAAAAACCATATTTACCAGTAACTAAAATTAGCATGCATTCCAATAATAATAAATCAATGTGCATGAATGAGAACAATTCTGATAAAAGTATAATGCATGTTACTCTATTATTTTTTTTTTAGATTTATTTAATGTCGTCCGAATCACTGAGGTTATAGACGACAACAATGAAAAATACATATTAGAACAAAGAAAGGTAAATATTAATTACATACTAACTTGGAAAAAGATTGATATATGTAATTTGTGATACAGACTAGATTTTAATTTAAATATCTTTAATGCCTATGGCCGTTAAAAACTTTATAATGTTGTTTAAATGATTATTGTCTCTAAGAAGCTCGCCTATGTCGCTGGGAAGGTTGAGTTTACTTCTCGTTTCCTGGAAAATTTAACATTCAGTTAAAATATGTTTTACTGTACTGTTGGTTTGACTGGTTGCAGTATGGAGGATTGTCTCTTGTAATTCGGTAAAGATGTGTATGGCGGGTGTGACCAAGTCGAAGTCGAGAAAAGATGACTTTTTTTTTCTAGGTAACACAAATGCTTGTTTTTGTTTTTTCGTTAGAGAAACTGAGTCCTGTTTTGTCCGACCATTTCTGGAGATTATTTAATGCGCTTTGTAGGATTCTTTGGGTGGATTCTAGATTTGTTCCTCTTAGTAGGATAACCAGATCGTCTGCGTATAGTCTTGCTTTTACTGGATATTGACATTGTTCCAAGATGTCGTTAATTGCAACAAGAAATAAAGTTACACTTAACACCGATCCTTGGGGGACTCAATTTTCCTAGATTCGAGTTGATGATAGTGTTCCATTTGCTCGTACCTTAAATGTTCTAAGTTGAAGAAAATTTTAAATAAATTTTAGGAATTTTCCATTAATACAACAGGAGTGAAGCTTTTCTACTATACCATATCTCCATGTGCAATCTTTGGCTTTTGTTATATCGCAGAAAATAGCTAGACAGTGTTGATTGTTAATGAGTGCTTCGTGAACTTCGGATTCATTCATATTTTGACGAAAGCCATTTTGCTCCGGGATAAATAATTTTTTATCTTCCAGAAACCATGTAATATGACGGTTTATAATCTTTTCAAATAGCTTACAGGTTGACGAGGTTAGGGATATTGGTCTATAGGACTGGGGATCTGTTTTCGGTTTTTGAGGTTTAGGGATTGGGATACTATATGATTCTGACCAAGAGTTTGGAAAGTAGTACTGAATCCACATTTGGTTCAAAACATTAAGGAGGTATATTCTAGTGTTTGTGCTTAGCTTTTGAAGAAAAATTATTGGTATATCATCTCGATCCGGAAAAGAGTTTTTTATGCCAAACAATGCATCGTCCATTTCTTCCAGTAAAATTAGAGAGTTCATGTAGTCTTCCGTGTTCTCTGTAATCATTATCTCCTTCTTTTCATTTCTAAATTTAAATTGAAGAAAATTTGGAGAGTAGTTATTAGTGCTGGAATTTTGTTCGTAAAGGTCTGCAAAAATTTCTGTAATTTCTTCTGTTGAGGTAATGAATTGATCATTATGTTTTAAGAAACTAATTTGGGTGTTTTGCTGTTTTCCATATAGTTGACGAATTTTTCTCCATAATGCAGACAGAGGAGTAGAGTTGTTGATGGATGCCACGAAAGATTTCCAGTTTTGTTTTTTGGTTTGCTTAATCTGATATCGAGATTCAGCTCTTAGTTTTTTATATTCTATTTGATTTTGTGTAGTAGGACATCGTCTGAATTTGTTAAAAGCTTGCTTGTATATTTTGATGGCTTCGTCACATTTGGTATTCCACCACGGTACTGGCGTGTGAGTTTTAAAGTTTTGGTTTTTCCAACTGCTTTTGTGGTCTGCTTCTAATAGTACCTCAGAGAATTTTAGATTAGTTGAAGATATATTTGAGGTACTGAGAAGAGTGTCCAATTTGCCTGGTCTAATTTCCATTTTGAGAGAGGAGTGGTTAAGGTGGTTTTGAAAGGACGGGTTATAAGAATAGGAAAGTGATTACTCCCTTATAAGTAGGGATGGACTTCCCAATTTAAGGATGTTTGTAGGATCAAATCGCACATGCTCAGGTCGATAACTGAGGATTCTCCTGTTTGTTTATTAAATCTTGTGGGTTCCCCTGTATTCAAGATGTTTATATTGTTACTGTTAAGTAATTGTTCTAGTACTTTTCCTTTTAATGATCGAAATTTGGATCCCCAGTAGGGGCTATGACTATTAAAACTATTATTATATTATTATATTTCTCCGAACAATTCCAAAAATTTCTCTGTTAGATAAGAATTCAAAAGGTTGGCTTTACCTACCCCTGTATAGAAATTTCGAAGTTGTCCCACGTCCCCCGCGAATCCTTTGCAGTCAGGCATTGCAATCAGAATTTGAAGTATTGTCAGTATAGCATTGTATCCCAGCTTAGCTGGTCGCTCTCGCATATTAGTTAGTGTTTAGTTTCGTACTCGATCAAATTCGATGCATTTCTGGTTAAGAGGTTAGACTCTCACGTAGTCAGTATCAAATTATATCCCAGCTGAGCTGATCGCTTCTTGTTTTAGGCTTTTATCTCTCGCATTTAAATTATCGTTACATAGCTAATTGTTAAAAGCTGAACGCTCTTTCACCGAACGATCAAGTATATTCATAGAGAAGAAAACGTCCTTAGTTGAAGTGATAATTATAAGTAACATTTTAGTCTGTATCAGTGCTAGTGTAGTGTGTCGTGGACTAGTGTGGACAGTGATCGGCTGTTTTCAATAAAAGATTTGCGCTAAAAATTTGGCTAGATATTAATTGAGTCGTAGTAACATTTAATTACTAAACTACGTATTGCTTAAACTGATTGTGTTCTTATTTTCCACGTCAGTGGGTGGTCCTTCAAGTTGAAAGTAATTACAAGACTTAGTACTCTCTAAATGGTAGCAAGATCGCTATCCTAATTTGTTGAACAAATATCCGTTTAATTCTAGAACACTCTTCAATAATTCGCATTTTTAATTTTAATGCTTCTATATCTGTAAATTTTTTATCAGAATAAATTTTTGATTTTAGATGGCCCCAGATTAAATAATCGTTTTGTGCTAGATCTCCCAATCTCGGGTGCCACTTTATGTTACAGTCAGTTCCAATCAAACAATTAGTAATGCTGATTTTAAGGAATTCCTTAACAACCCAGTTATTGTGCGTAATCCATTTGGATATCCATCCATTTGAAACCAAATTTTTATTTCATTTGGAGCTATTTCTGCAAGTATGGGTAAAATCTTTTCTTGTAGCGAGTCTAAAAACTTTTTTGAATTTAAATTTTCGTCATAGAAAAATGGTTCAATAATATTGTGTTTCAATATTCCTAACCAGACATTTTCGACGATATTGGGTATGGCTTTCAATAATATCCTCAATCTTTTCTGTCGACCAAATCTTATAATTTTGAACATTTGATTCATTATTATAAATGTACATTCATCACTAAACAAAATGTTTTTTTTTATTTTCTGTCTCCATTACCCCTCTCTAAAATTTTATAACAAAATTCCGCTCGTCTCTTAACAACTCCTTCTCTTAGTTCTTGAAGACTTTGAAATTTATATGAACGGAATTTATTCCTTTTCAAAATTTTTAAAACCGTGGAATTATGAATATTAAACTGGTCTGCAATGGTCCGAGAACTTATTTTAGGATTTTCTACAACTCCTCGTAATACATTTATTTAATTTTGATTTTCTAAATTTCTTGGTACCTCAGCAATATTGTTTGTAAAGGTACAATTTTAGAAAGCACGATCCCAGTATTTTCAAAATTTTGTAAAATCCTTTGAATTGTTGAATGACTTGGAATTGGTTAATTGCAATATCTTACGCTAAATAAAGAACTGACAATTCGCGCACTATTGCCTAAATAAAACATTTTTATTATTGCTACTTTCTTCTCAACTGAATCCATTTTTAATCAACTTTATTGTTTTTTAAACAATACATCACAAAATAAAAATTTTGGCAATTCAAATATTGTCAAATATCAGATACATCAATATGACCAAACGCAACATGTCATACATATTTTGCACAGCGTGTGGCCTGACTTTTTTAGTTAGTTTTTCTTGACTTTTGGTGTAAAATAATTAGGGAAGCAGGAATTCAACAATTTAGAATTTTCCACTGGGTTTTCGTATGGCCCATTTGACGATTTACCACCCTGTATATACAGAGTGGATTAAAAGTCTGAAAACGCCTAATTATCTCTTAAATGGATGGTCCAAATTGTACAAGAACTAAGATACGCCTATTCTGTAATATAGAG
Source organism: Diabrotica undecimpunctata (assembly GCF_040954645.1). Classification (NCBI taxonomy): domain Eukaryota; kingdom Metazoa; phylum Arthropoda; class Insecta; order Coleoptera; family Chrysomelidae; genus Diabrotica; species Diabrotica undecimpunctata. Next base: position 52,708,734 of record NC_092811.1, read on the forward strand.
ATTTTAAATGTGATGCTTGCAATGTTGCCACGTTTAAGGTTTTTCTAATATCACTAGTCACTTTGGTTTTCTACATAAAATACTCTGTAGATTGTATTATTATTGGAATCCCTACTTCAATTAAATACGAGTTCAACAATATCTAATACTTGGTATTTTGTCTGGTCGTGAAGGTCTTAAATAAATGAAACTTTTTAGTACCAAAGAGTTTTAAAGTAATTCAGTAAATTTAGGGTTCTGTGATTTTGACAATAATTTTTAAAACTAACAATATCTTGATTTTTTTTTAAAAAGCTTTGTAAAATAAATTGTATTTATAACTAAAGCTGATAGTTATTTTATGTGTTACAATAAAAAAAGTTTTTAATAAAAAAGAGCGAATTATAAAGTACCTAACTTGTTCATAATATTCTCCCAAACCATTTTTCTATCCATAAGACGACGGTACAAAAAATTGTAAAGCGCATTGGAAACTGAACGAATAAAAGAGGGCATTCGAACAGATAGATTATGAATTGTTATACATTACAATAAAACTTTAGATATTGTTCTGAATCTATTTTCTTTTGATATTTTGGTTAAAGTAAATTTATTGACGTTTCCATTTCTACTTCGGAAATCGTTCTCAAAATACAAATATTAGTTTTGAGAAATGTTTGTATTTTAAGAATGTTGTTTTTCTCACATTTGTTATCCTTTTTTAGTTCTTACTTTTTTTATCATTTCATCCATAATCAGGTTAAACAACAGAGGACCCAGGGAATCTCCCTGTCTTAACCTATTCCCAGCTTCAATAGGGTCTGTTAGTTCTTCTTCTAATTTTACTTTTATTGTGTTGTTTTGGTAGATATTTTCGATCGTTTTAATTATTCCTAAAGGTATATCTCTTGCATACAGTAAGTGGATAACGTCTTTTAATTTGACCCGGTCAAATGCCTTTGTAAGGTCCACGAAACATAGATATGCGAATTTGTTTCATTCTAATGATTTCTCTTGCACTTGCCTCATTATAAATACAGCGTCGTTGCATGATATTCCCGACTTAAAACTTTGTTATTCTTCTGCTAGTATTATAATTTCATTCAATTTATTTGTTATCACTATGGTTGTTAATTTTAGTGTTGTGTTTAATAAATTAATTCCTCTGTAATTTTCCAGGTCCAATCTTCCTTTTTGAAGAGATGTATTAGGATGCTTGATCTCCATTCTTGAGGAATTCTGTTTTGTTCTATTTTATTTATTTGGATTAGTTTTAATAGTTGCTTGGCCAGATCTGGTCCTCCGTACTTTAGAAGTTTGTTCAGTATTTTGTCTTCTCCTGGTTATTTTCTATTTTTGTGTTTTGTTATGTTTGAATATTAGAAATTAATATAGCTGGTAAATGGTATTCTAGAAAAAACCTTCAGTGGTAAGCCAGTCGCCGGCGCTCGGTCCACAGCGACATTAGATGCCTAAATGTTTCAGTAGAAACCTAAGACTGGTAAACACTGAATCTTTTTTTTCGAATATCAGTTATCTCGGCTCTGTGTGTATTGTCTTTTTCATTTTCGAGAAAACTAAAATTTTATATCTCAAGATAAAGTTGAAAATAATACATGGAAATTAAAACGTTTAGTGTTTTGTTCTTTTTCTCTTCCATTTCTTCTTTTTATATAGACAAGACTCTGACTGTTTTTCAATGTGCCTCCAGTAAGTTGACATCCCATTGTTTTCGTGGTCTTCCAACTGATCGTCTTTCTATTGGAGACTCGTCTCTTGCCGTCCATACTGGTCTATTTGTTATCATTCGGCTGTATCTGTACTTTTAGCTCTGTCTCATAGTGTATTACCATTAATTATTCCAAGTGTTTTCATTTCTGCTGTTTATAATATCCTTTTTGTCCTCTTTGTGTCAGGTCTTGTTTCTGCAGCGTAGGTCATTATTGGTCTGATGACTGTTTCCTAAATTTTGCTTTTTGTTTCTTTCCCGATATTTTTAGTTTTCCATGTTGTTTCATTTAGGCAGCCTACTGCTCTGTTTGCTATATTTCCTTGATTTTCCACTTGAGTTTCGAGCTTTCCGTATCGAGATAATGTGATGTCTAGATATATAAACTTCATTATTTGTTCTATTATTTGACACCCCGCTCCAATTTACATCTTAGTACATTTGCTGTTGTAACCATGCATTTTGTCTTTTTTTTTGGAAATTAAAGTGTTAAATTTTCTGGCGGTTATATTACATTGGTTCAGCATACGTTGTAAATTAACTTGGCTTTGGAAGAATAGTATTGCATCGTCTGTATATCAGATTATTTTAAGTTGTTTTTTTCACATTTGTTATCCTTTTTTAGTTCTTCCTTTTCTTATTATTTCAACCATTAGCTGGTTGATTAATAGAGGACTCAGGAAGTCTCCCCATCTTGCCCCATTGACAGCTTCAATAGGGTCGGTTAGTTCTTCTTCTACTTTTACTTTTATTGTGTTGTTTTGGTAGATATTTTAGATCGTTTTGATTATTCCTAGGGGTATATCTCTACCACCACTAACAAATTAGTTAAAATAGCAGTAAATAAAATAAGAATCGCCCTCATGATATCCAATCTCCGACAAATGAGGCACTCAAAGAAGAAAAAGAGGTATATCTCTTGCATAGAGTAAGTGGATAACGTCTTTTCATTTGACCCAGTCAAATGCCTTTGTAAGGTCCACGAAACATAGATATGCCGTTTTGTTGTATTCTAATGATTGCTCTTGCACTTGCTCCATTAGAAATATAGCGTCGTTGCATAATCTTCCCGACTTAAAAACTTATTATTCTTCTGCTAGTGTTATAATTTCATTCAATTTATTTGTTATCACTTTGGTTGATAATTTTAGTGTTGTGTTTAATAAATTAATTGGTCTGTACTTTTCTGGGTCCGATCTCCCTTTTTAAACAGAGGTATTAGGATGCTTGATCTCTATTCTTGAGGAATTCTGTTTTGTTCTATTATTTTTTTGGATTAATTTTAATAGTTGTTTGGTCAGATCTGGTCCTTCGTACTTTAGGAGTTCGTTCGGTATTCTGGCCTCTCCTGGTTATTTTCTACTTTTGTGTTTTGTTATGGTTGAATATTAGAAATTATTATGATTAAGTATTTGGTCGTTTAATTGAAAGGGTGTTAGAACTATTGCATAACAATATTGTTGCTTGTTTCTAAAACATACTTCTTTGATTTTGTATAACCTTATTTTAGGCATTTTCTAATTATTTCGTCATTAGTAATATTAAACAAAACAAGTTTCAATTTTCCCTTCTTCCTATAATAAAAATCTGACCCTATAGATGCTCACATACAGCTGGTAAATGGTATTCTAGAAAAAACCTTCAGTGGTAAGCCAGTCGCCGGCGCTCGATCCACAGCGACATTCGATGCCTAAATGTTTCAGTAGAAACCTAATACTGGTAAACACTGAATCTTTTTTTTGGAATATTAGTTATCTCGGCTCTGTGTGTATTGTCTTTTTCATTTTCGAGAAAACTAAAATCTTCTATCTCAAGATAAAGTTGAAAATAATACATGGAAATTAAAACGTTTAGTGTTTTGTTCTTTTTCTCTTCCATTTCTTCTTTTTATATAGACAAGACTCTGTCTGTTTTTTAATGTGATTTTAGTTAGTTGACATCTGATTGTTTTCGTGGTCTTTCAACTGATCGTCGTTCTATTGGAGACTCGTTTTTTGCCGTCTTTACTGGTCTATTTGTTATCATTCGACTGTATCTGTACTTCTAGCTCTGTTTCATAGTCTATTACCATCAATTTTTCTAAGTGTTTTTATATCTGCTGTTTATAATATCCCGTTTTTCCTCTTTATGTCAGGTCTTGTTTCTTCCGCGTAGGTCATTATTGGTCTGATAACTGTAGTCTAAATTTTGCTTTTCGTTTCTTTCCCGATATTTTTAAGTTTCCATATTGTTTCATTTAGGCAGCCTACTGCTCTGTTTGCTATATTTCCTTGATTTTCCACTTGAGTTTCGAGCTTTCCGTATCGAGATAATGTGATGCCTAGATAAATAAACTCCATTATTTGTTCTATTATTTGACACCCCGCTCCAATTTACATCTTAGTACATTTGCTGTTGTAACCATGCATTTTGTCTTTTTTTTGGAAATTAAAGTGTTAAATTTTCTGGTGGTTATATTACATTGGTTCAGCATACTTTGTAAATTAACTTCGCTTTGGAAGAATAGTATTGCATCGTCTGCATAGCAGATTATTTTAAGTTGTTTTTCTCACATTTGTTATCCTTTTTTAGTTCTTCCTTTTCTTATTATTTCATCCATTAGCAGGTTGATCAATAGAGGACTCAGAAAGTCTCCCCATCTTGCCCCATTGACAGCTTCAATATGGTGGGTTAATTCTTCTTCTACTTTTACTTTTATTGTGTTGTTTTGGTAGATATTTTAGATCGTTTTGATTATTCCTAGGGGTATATCTCTACCACCACTAACAAATTATTCAAAATGGCAGTAAATAAAATTAGAATCGCCCTCATGATATCCAATCTTCGACAGAAGAGGCACTCAAAGAAATTTTAATTTGACCCAAACAAATGCCTTTGTAAGGTCCACGAAACATAGATATGCCGGTTTGTTGTATTCTAATGATTGCTCTTGCACTTGCTCCATTAGAAATATAGCGTCGTTGCATGATCTTCCCGACTTAAAAACTTGTTATTATTCTGCTAGTGTTATATTTTCATTCAATTTATTTGTTATCACTTTAGTTGTTAATTTTAGTGTTGTGTTCAATAAATTAATTGGTCTGTAATTTTCCGGGTCCAATCTCCCTTTTTGAAGAGAGGTATTAGGATGCTTGATCTCCATTCTTGAGGAATTCTGTTTTGTTCTATTATTTTTTTGGATTAGTTTTAATAGTTGTTTGGTCAGATCTGGTCCTCCGTACTTTAGAAGTTTGTTCGGTATTTTGTCCTCTCCTGGGTATTTTCTACTTTTGTGTTTTGTTATGTTTGAAAATTAGAAATTATTATGATGAAGTATTTGGTCGTTTAATTGAAGTGGTGTTTGAACTATTGCAGAAAAATATTGTTGCTTGTTTTTAAACATGCTCCTTTGATTTTTTTTTATTTAAACAAAAATGACCCTGCATCAACTGCTAAGAGTTATTAGCAGGGGGTACAAACACAAATTACAAGTATTCAATTTCTTACAATGTATATATAACTTAAATATATTCTATTAAATATTGTAAAATTTAATGTCTTTCAAATATTTCAGCACTTCGTTGAACTGGCAGCTTAGTAGATCCTTCATGTTGGTAGAGAGGTTATTTTTTCTTCTTTCTTGGGTGTATGTTTTGCATTCTAACAGAATATGTTTCACAGTGATTTGTGTCTTGCAGTTGTGGCAGAAAGGGATAGCTTCTTTATTTATTAAGTGAATATGGGTTGGTATAGTATGTCCTAATCGTAGTCAAGTTATTATCACTTTCACAAGGAAACTAAGTTCCTGTGTTTGGCTGTATACCATATATTAAAAATTTTTTTGAATAAAATCCTTTGTATAAATCCAATCCAACGGTAACTTTACCATCTAAATTGTAAAACAGACATTATGTAAACTAAATTTCAATTAGCAATTTTTAAAGGGTTTGTAACCCCATATTTAGTGGCTACATCCATGTATTAATTTGGTACTGATGATGGAATACTCATTCCGAAAACGTTTTGCCAATTTAACATAGCCCAACTGGGTTTTTTATATACCTTTTTATACAAAGGATTTTATTCAAAAAAATTTTTTTATTATCACTTGTTCACAACGTTTGAGTGGGAGTGGTAAGGTGGTGCCGACAATTTCTATGACATCTTTTAATTTGTTCAGGTTCAGGAGTATAATTTTTTAGGTTTATTATAGGATTCTCTTTGAAGTGAGTTTCTTGTATACACAGTATTAGTGGAGAATATTTTTGAATTAATAGTTTGAGTGATTCGAGGTGAGCGATATACCTATTTGGGTTCCATTGAAGGATTAGTGATTTATCCATCGGATTTTTCGGTCTCTTCCGTTGAAGATGTGTGAGTGGGGTTAAGTTTTTTCTTTAATCTGGTAATCTTGTTTTTTAATTTAGAGTTGTGAGAGTAACAATGAATAGAGTTAAGGATATTGGTTAATTCGGAAGGTTCATTTGAGTAGTTCTTTGAGATAGTTTCAGGATGTTTAGCATGAAGAGTATTAACTAGAAAGTCGTATATTTCATTAAAATTTAATATGAATGGGGGTGATCGGTTTTCAATTTTGTCTTTTATCAATTCTAGAGAACAAATAATGTTGTCGTTAGAGGTTTTAGTTTGTTTTTTAGGTTTTTTTAGTTTATGTGCGATAGAAGGAGTAAAGATTTGTGAGTCCGTTTCTGGGTTATTTTGGTCGATGTCAGGTGAGGATGAGATTTGTCTTTTAACTTGAGTAGATACTTGAGTAAGTTGTTTATTAATATTAACTGAAGGTTGCAGAGTTACAGTTTCAGCAGGATTATTAATATTATTTAGATTTGATGATATTGTTTCTTTTGGTAAGGAGGGTTGACTTGCGTTTTCTATAGTGTCAGTTATGCTGGCGTTCGATTCCATGTTTTGTTGTATTTCAGGATCTCTTTCATCTATTTCAGGTGTCGTATTTGGAGAGGTTTCTAAGGGTACGGTTGAGGAGTTGGCAGTTGTTATGATGGGACACTCAGTATCGTTATTTCCAATAGTCTTGCACTTAGAGCAGTTTAGTCCATCAATAGAGAGAAATAAACGATAAGTTTTATTGTGGAATATATTGAAGGAGTCAGGAATGGAGGTATTATCCAAGGGCGAAATCAATACTTGCCGTCTGAAGCTTAGGACGTGACTATATTCGGTTTCTGCCATACACACTCTTAGGAAAGTCATCTTGAAAACTGCAGTGATGCCTAATTTTTCTAATTCTGCTTCAATGATATTGTTTCGAATTGAAGGACATGCGTTAGAAATTACAAGTCGTTGTGCTGGTGTGATTAATCTTCTTATCTCTATTTCTGACTCATTTATATTAATATATTTGTAGGAATGAAGAAGCATATCGACTATGTTTTTGGTAGAGAGGTAGACACATATTCTGTTATTTGGGATTCTAGATGCAAACAAGACGTTACGTGGACCAACCAGTGCTCCAATTGCTACGATGTCATTGTGGATTTTGATGCCTTCGATACTGGAGAGTACTACTGCTTGGTCCTCTGTTGGGTGTTTGAACGTATTGACTACATTGGAATAAGTATTTTTTGGTGTATTTGAAGTAGAAGTAGTCATGTTGTTAATTGAAGTCATTTTTATTTTGTTTCCCGCGTTGCCGCAGGTCCGGTCCTGTCACCGGCCAAAGAACCGGCGTGGATCAGCCCCGAACGGTTCCAAAAAACCAGTTGATAAAACCCGTAGGTTGAACTTGATTCGAATTGTATAGGTTATATTTACTATTGTATTATCTTATATAAAGGTTTTTGTTACTCACGTCGGGTTGAGCCGATTGGCATTAACACTGCACTATTGTTTGTTGATAGTATTTATGGATATCAAATTTTTGTTCCGTATTTTACATTTAAAAATTGAAAAATAACAGAGCGGTTTAAAACGTGGTATAATCATGCTACTGTCAGGGCCGTCAAATCTTCTTTGATTTTGTATAACCGTATTTTAGGCATTTTCTAATTATTTCGTCATTGGTAATATTAAACAAAACAAGTTTCAATTTTTCCTTCTTCCTAGAATAAAAATGTGACCCTATAGATGCTCACATACAGCTGGTAAATGGTATTCTGGAAAAAACCTTCAGTGGTAAGCCAGTCGCCGGCGCTCGGTCCACAGCGACATTCGATGCCTAAATGTTTCAGTAGAAACCTAAGACTGGTAAACACTGAATCATTTTTTTGGAATATCAGTTATCTCGGCTCTGTGTGTATTGTCTTTTTCATTTTCGAGAAAACTAAAATCTTCTATCTCAAGGTAAAGTTGAAAATAATACATGGAAATTAAAACGTTTAGTGTTTTGTCCTTTTTCTCTTCCATTTCTTCTTTTTATATAGACAAGACTCTGTCTGTTTTTTAATGTGATTTTAGTTAGTTGACATCTCATTGTTTTCGTGGTCTTCCAACTGATCGTCGTTCTATTATTGAAGACTCTTCTTTTACCGTCTTTACTGGTCTATTTGTTATCATTCGACTGTATCTGTACTTTTAGCTCTGTTTCATAGTCTATTACTAACTATAACTGTCTATATAACTGTAGTCTAAATTTTGCTTTTCGTTTCTTTCCTGATATTTTTAGTTTTCCATATTGTTTCATTTAGGCAGCCTACTGCTCTGTTTGCTATATTTCCTTGATTTTCCACTTGAGTTTCGAGCTTTCCGTATCGAGATAATGTGATGCCTAGATATATAAACTCCATTACTTGTTCTATTATTTGAACCCCCGCTCCAATTTACAACTTAGTACATTTTCTGTTGTAATCATGCATTTTGCCTTTCTTTTGGAAATTAAAGGGTTAAATTTTCTGGCGGTTATATTACATTAGTTCAGCATACGTTGTAAATTAACTTCGCTTTGAGAGAGTAGTATTGCATCGTCTGCATAGCAGATTATTTTAAGTTGTTTTTCTCTCATTTGTAATCCTTTTTTAGTTCTTTCTTTTTTTATTATTTCATCCGTTAGCAGATTGATCAATAGATGACTCAGGAAATCTCCCCATCTTGCTCCATTGACAGCTTCAATTGGGTCGGTTAGTTCTTCTTCTACTTTTAGTTTTATTGTGTTATTTTGGTAGATTTTTTAGATAGTTTTGATTATTCCTAGAGGTATATCTCTACCACCACTAACGAATTATTCAAAATAGCAGAAAATATAAGTAGAATCGCACTAATGATATCCAATCTCCGACAGAAGAGGCACTCAAAGAAGAAAAAGAAGTATATCTCTTGCATACAGTAAGTGGATAACGTCTTTTAATTTGACTAAGTCAAATGCCTTTGTAAAGTCCACGAAACATAGATATGCCGGTCTGTTGTATTCTAATGATTGCTCTTGCACTTGCCCCATTCTAAATATAGCGTCGTTGCATGATCTTCCCGACTTAAAAACTTATTATTCTTCTGCTAGTGTTATAATTTTACTCAATTTATTTGTTATTACTTTGGTTGTTAATTTTAGTGTTGTGTTCAATAAATTAATAATTGGTCTGTAATTTTCCGGGTACAATCTCCCTTTTTAAAGAAAGGTATTAGTATGCTTGATCTCCATTCTTGAGGAATTCTGTTTTGTTCTATTATTTTTTTGGATTAGTTTTAATAGTTGTGTGGTTAGATCTGGTTCTCCGTACTTTAGGAGTTCGTTCGGTATTCTAGCCTCTCCTGGTTATTTTCTACTTGTGTGTTTTGTTATGTTTGAATATTAGAAATTATTATGATTATGCATTTGGTCGTTTAATTGAAAGGGTGTTAGAACTATTGCATAACAATGTTATTGCTTGATTCTAAAACATACTTCTTTGATTTTGTATAACCTTGTTTTAAGCATTTTTTAATTATTTCGTCATTAGAAATATTAAACAAAACAAGTTTCAATTTTTCCTTCTTTCTAGAATAAAAATCTGACCCTATAGATGCTCACAGACAGCTGGTAAATGGTATTCTAGAAAAAACCTTCAGTAGTAAGCCAGTCGTCGGCGCTCGGTCCACAGCGACATTCGACGCCTAAATGTTTCAGTAGAAACCTAAGACTGGTAAACACTGAATCTTTTTTTTGGAATATTAGTTATCTCGGCTCTCTGTGTATTGTCTTTTTTATTTTTGAGAAAACTAAAATCTTCTATCTCAAGATAAAGTTGAAAATAATACATGGAAATTAAAACGTTTAGTGTTTTGTTCTTTTTCTCTTCCATTTCTTCTTTTTATATGGACAAGACTCTGTCTGTTTTTCAATGTGCCTCCAGTAAGTTGACATCCCATTGTTTTCGTGGTCTTCCAACTGATCGTCTTTCTATAGGAGACTCGTCTCTTGCCGTCTTATCTGGTCTATTTGTTATCATTCGGCTGTATCTGTAGTGTATGACCATTAATTTTTCCAAGTGTTTCCATTTCTGCTGTTTATAACATCCTTTTTGTCCTCTTTGTGTTAGGTCTTATTTCTGCAGCGTAGGTCATTATTGGTCTGATGACTGTTTCCCAAATTTTGCTTTTTGTTTCTTTCCCGATATTTTTAGTTTTCCATATTGTTTCATTTAGGCAGCCTACTGCCCTGTTTGCTCTATTTACTTGATTTTCCACTTCAGTTTTGAGCTTTCCGTATCTAGATAATGTGATGCATAGATATTTAAACTCCATTACTTGTTCTATTATTTGACCCCCGCTCTAAAAGAAGAAAAAATCTTCAGTAGTAAGCCAGTCGTCGGCGCTCGGTCCACAGCGACATTCGACGCCTAAATGTTTCAGTAGAAACCTAAGACTGGTAAACACTGAATCTTTTTTTTTTGGTATCAGTTATCCCGGCTCTGTGTGTATTGTTTTTGTCATTTTCGAGAAAACTAAAATCTTCTATCTCAAGATAAAGTTGAAAATAATACATGGAAAATAAAACGTTTAGTGTTTTGTTCTTTTTCTCTTCCATTTCTTCTTTTTATATGGACAAGACTCTGTCTGTTTTTCAATGTGCCTCCAGTAAGTTGACATCCCATTGTTTTCGTGGTCTTCCAACGGATCGTCTTTCTATAGGAGACTCGTCTCTTGCCGTCTTATCTGGTCTATTTGTTATCATTCGGCTGTATTTGTAGTGTATGACCATTAATTTTTCCACGTGTTTCCATTTCTGCTGTTTATAATATCCTTTTTGTCCTCTTTGTGTTAGGTCTTGTTTCTGCAGCGTAGGTTATTATTGGTCTGATGACTGTTTCCCAAATTTTGCTTTTTGTTTCTTTCCCGATATTTTTAGTTTTCCATATTGTTTCATTTAGGCAGCCTACTGCTCTGTTTGCTCTATTTACTTGATTTTCCACTTCAGTTTTGAGCTTTCCGTATCTAGATAATGTGATGCATAGATATTTAAACTCCATTACTTGTTCTATTATTTGACCCCCGCTCTAAAAGAAGAAAAAACCTTCAGTAGTAAGCCAGTCGTCGGCGCTCGGTCCACAGCGACATTCGACGCCTAAATGTTTCAGTAGAAACCTAAGACTGGTAAACACTGAATATTTTTTTTGGAATATCAGTTATCTCGGCTCTCTGTGTATTGTCTTTTTCATTTTTGAGAAAACTAAAATCTTCTATCTCAAGATAAAGTTAAAAATAATACATGGAAATTAAAACGTTTAGTGTTTTGTTCTTTTTCTCTTCCATTTCTTCTTTTTATATGGCCAAGACTCTGTCTGTTTTTCAATGTGCCTCCAGTAAGTTGACATCCCATTGTTTTCGTGGTCTTCCAACTGATCGTCTTTCTATAGGAGACTCGTTTCTTGCCGTCTTAACTGGTCTATTTGTTATCATTCGGCTGTATCTGTAGTGTATGACCATTAATTTTTCCAAGTGTTTTCATTTTTGCTGTTTATAATATCCTTTTTGTCCTCTTTGTGTTAGGTCTTGTTTCTGCAGCGTAGGTCATTATTGGTCTGATGACTGTTTCCCAAATTTTGCTTTTTGTTTCTTTCCCGATATTTTTAGTTTTCCATATTGTTTCATTTGGGCAGACTACTGCTCTGTTTGCTCTATTTACTTGATTTTCCACTTCAGTTTTGAGCTTTCCGTATCTAGATAATGTGATGCATAGATATTTAAACTCTATTACTGGTTCTAATATTTGACCCCCGCTCTAAAAGAAGAAAAAACCTTCATTAGTAAGCCAGTCGTCGGCGCTCGGTCCACAGCGACATTCAACGCCTAAATGTTTCAGTAGAAACCTAAGACTGGTAAACACTGAATCTTTTTTTTTTGGAATATTAGTTATCCCGGCTCTGTATGTATTGTCTTTTTCATTTCTGAGAAAACTAAAATCTTCTATCTCAAGATAAAGTTGAAAATAATACATGGAAATTAAAACGTTTAGTGTTTTGTTCTATTTCTCTTCCATTTCTTCTTTTTATATGGACAAGACTTTATCTGTTTTTCAATGTGCCTCCAGTAAGTTGACATCCCATTGTTTTCGTGGTCTTCCAACTGATCGTCTTTCTATAGAAAACTCGTCTCTTGCCGTCTTATCTGGTCTATTTGTTATCATTCGGCTGTATTTGTAGTGTATGACCATTAATTTTTCCACGTGTTTCCATTTCTGCTGTTTATAATATCCTTTTTGTCCTCTTTGTGTTAGGTCTTGTTTCTGCAGCGTAGGTCATTATTGGTCTGATGACTGTTTCCCAAATTTTGCTTTTTGTTTCTTTCCCGATATTTTTAGTTTTCCATATTGTTTCATTTAGGCAGCCTACTGCTCTGTTTGCTCTATTTACTTGATTTTCCACTTCAGTTTTGAGCTTTCCGTATCTAGATAATGTGATGCATAGATATTTAAACTCCATTACTTGTTCTATTATTTGACCCCCGCTCTAAAAGAAGAAAAAACCTTCAGTAGTAAGCCAGTCGTCGGCGCTCGGTCCACAGCGACATTCGACGCCTAAATGTTTCAGTAGAAACCTAAGACTGGTAAACACTGAATATTTTTTTTGGAATATCAGTTATCTCGGCTCTCTGTGTATTGTCTTTTTCATTTTTGAGAAAACTAAAATCTTCTATCTCAAGATAAAGTTAAAAATAATACATGGAAATTAAAACGTTTAGTGTTTTGTTCTTTTTCTCTTCCATTTCTTCTTTTTATATGGCCAAGACTCTGTCTGTTTTTCAATGTGCCTCCAGTAAGTTGACATCCCATTGTTTTCGTGGTCTTCCAACTGATCGTCTTTCTATAGGAGACTCGTTTCTTGCCGTCTTAACTGGTCTATTTGTTATCATTCGGCTGTATCTGTAGTGTATGACCATTAATTTTTCCAAGTGTTTTCATTTTTGCTGTTTATAATATCCTTTTTGTCCTCTTTGTGTTAGGTCTTGTTTCTGCAGCGTAGGTCATTATTGGTCTGATGACTGTTTCCCAAATTTTGCTTTTTGTTTCTTTCCCGATATTTTTAGTTTTCCATATTGTTTCATTTAGGCAGCCTACTGCTCTGTTTGCTCCATTTACTTGATTTTCTACATCAGTTTTGAGCTTTCCGTATCTAGATAATATGATGCATGGATATTTAAACTCCATTACTTGTTCTATTATTTGAACCCCGCTCTAAAAGAAGAAAAAACCTTCAGTAGTAAGCCAGTCGTCGGCGCTCGGTCCACAGCGACATTTTCGACGCCTAAATGTTTCAGTAGAAACCTAAGACTGGTAAACACTGAATCTTTTTTTTGGAATATCAGTTATCCCGGCTCCGCGTGTATTGATTTTGTCATTTTCGAGAAAACTATAATCTTTTATCTCAAGATAAAGTTGAAAATAATACATTGAAATTAAAACGTTTAGTGTTTTTTTCTTTTTCTCTTCCATTTCTTCTTTTTATATGGACAAGACTTTATCTGTTTTTCAATGTGCCTCCAGTAAGTTGACATCCCACTGTGGTCTTCCAACTGATCGTCTTTCTATAGGAGACTCGTCTCTTGCCGTCTTAACTGGTCTATTTGTTATCATTCGGCTGTATCTGTAGCGTATGACCATTAATTTTTCCAAGCGTTTTCATTTCTGCTGTTTATAATATCCTTTTTGTCCTCTTTGTGTTAGGTCTTGTTTCTGCAGCGTAGGTCATTATTGGTCTGATGACTGTTTCCCAAATTTTGCTTTTTGTTTCTTTCCCGATATTTTTAGTTTTCCATATTGTTTCATTTAGGCAGCCTACTGCTCTGTGTGCTCTATTTACTTGATTTTCCACTTCAGTTTTGAGCTTTCCGTATCTAGATAATGTGATGCATAGATATTTAAACTCCATTACTTGTTCTATTATTTGACCCCCGCTCTAAAAGAAGAAGAAACCTTCAGTAGTAAGCCAGTCGTCGGCACTCGGTCCACAGCGACATTCGACGCCTAAATGTTTCAGAAGAAACCTAAGACTGGTAAACACTGAATCTTTTTTTTGGAATATCAGTTATCCCGGCTCTGTGTGTATTGTCTTTTTCATTTCTGAGAAAACTAAAATCTTCTATCTCAAGATAAAGTTAAAAATAATACATGGAAATTAAAACGTTTAGTGTTTTGTTCTTTTTCTCTTTCATTTCTTCTTTTTATATGGACAAGACTTTGTCTGTTTTTCAATGTGCCTCCAGTAAGTTGACATCCCATTGTTTTCGTGGTCTTCCAACGGATCGTCTTTCTATAGGAGACTCGTCTCTTGCCGTCTTAACTGGTCTATTTGTTATCATTCGGCTGTATCTTTAGTGTATGACCATTAATTTTTCCAAGTGTTTTCATTTCTGCTGTTTATAATATCCTTTTTGTACTCTTTGTGTTAGGTCTTGTTTCTGCAGCGTAGGTCATTATTGGTCTGATGACTGTTTCCCAAATTTTGCTTTTTGTTTCTTTCCCGATATTTTTAGTTTTCCATATTGTTTCATTTAGGCAGCCTACTGCTCTGTTTGCTCCATTTACTTGATTTTCCACTTCAGTTTTGAGCTTTCCGTATCTAGATAATGTGATGCATAGATATTTAAACTCCATTACTTGTTCTATTATTTGACCCCCGCTCTAAAAGAAGAAAAAACCTTCAGTAGTAAGCCAGTCGTCGGCGCTCGGTCTACAGCGACATTCGACGCCTAAATGTTTCAGTAGAAACCTAAGACTGGTAAACACTGAATCTTTTGTTTGGAATATCAGTTATTCCGGCTCTGTGTGTATTGTCTTTTTCATTTCTGAGAAAACTAAAATCTTTTATCTCAAGATAAAGTTGAAAATAATACATGGAAATTAAAACGTTTAGTGTTTTTTTCTTTTTCCCTTCCATTTCTTCTTTTTATATGGACAAGACTTTATCTGTTTTTCAATGTGCCTCCAGTAAGTTGACATCCCATTGTTTTCGTGGTCTTCCAACTGATCGTCTTTCTATGGGAGACTCGTCTCTTGCCGTCTTAACTGGTCTATTTGTTATCATTCGGCTGTATCTGTAGTGTATGACCATTAATTTTTCCAAGTGTTTTCATTTCTGCTGTTTATAATATCCTTTTTGTCCTCTTTGTGTTAGGTCTTGTTTCTGCAGCGTAGGTCATTATTGGTCTGATGACTGTTTCCCTAATTTTGCTTTTTGTTTCTTTCCCGATATTTTTAGTTTTCCATATTGTTTCATTTAGGCAGCCTACTGCTCTGTTTGGTCTATTTACTTGATTTTTCACTTCAGTTTTGAGCTTTCCGTATCTAGATAATGTGATGCATAGATATTTAAACTCCATTACTTGTTCTATTATTTGACCCCCGCTCTAAAAGAAGAAAAAACCTTCAGTAGTAAGCCAGTCGTCGGCGCTCGGTCCACAGCGACATTCGACGCCTAAATGTTTCAGTAGAAACCTAAGACTGGTAAACACTGAATCTTTTTTTTGGAATATCAGTTATCCCGGCTCCGTGTGTATTGTTTTTGTCATTTTCGAGAAAACTATAATCTTTTATCTCAAGATAAAGTTGAAAATAATACATGGAAATTAAAACGTTTAGTGTTTTGTTCTTTTTCTCTTTTATTTCTGCTTTTTATATGGACAAGACTTTGTCTGTTTTTCAATGTGCCTCCAGTAAGTTGACATCCCATTGTTTTCGTGGTCTTCCAACTGATCGTCTTTCTATAGGAGACTCGACTCTTGCCGTCTTAACTGGTCTATTTGTTATCATTCGGCTGTATCTGTAGTGTATGACCATTAATTTTTCCAAGTGTTTTCATTTCTGCTGTTTATAATATCCTTTTTGTCCTCTTTGTGTTAGGTCTTGTTTCTGCAGCGTAGGTCATTATTGGTCTGATGACTGTTTCCCAAATTTTGCTTTTTGTTTCTTTCCCGATATTTTTAGTTTTTCATATTGTTTCATTTAGGCAGCCTACTGCTCTGTTTGGTCTATTTACTTGATTTTCCACTTCAGTTTTGAGCTTTCCGTATCTAGATAATGTGATGCATAGATATTTAAACTCCATTACTTGTTCTATTATTTGACCCCCGCTCTAAAAGAAGAAAAAACCTTCAGTAGTAAGCCAGTCGTCGGCGCTCGGTCCACAGCGACATTCGACGCCTAAATGTTTCAGTAGAAACCTAAGACTGGTAAACACTGAATCTTTTTTTTTTTGGATATCAGTTATCCCAGCTCTGTGTGTATTGTCTTTTTCATTTCTGAGAAAACTAAAATCGTATATCTCAAGATAAAGTTGAAAATAATACATGGAAATTAAAACGTTTAGTGTTTTGTTCTTTTTCTCTTCCATTTCTTCTTTTTAAATGGACAAGACTCTGTCTGTTTTTCAATGTGCCTCCAGTAAGTTGACATCTCATTGTTTTCGTGGTCTTCCAACTGATCGTCTTTCTATAGGAGACTCGTCTCTTGCCGTCTTAACTGGTCTATTTGTTATCATTCGGCTGTATCTGTAGTGTATGACCATTAATTTTTCCAAGTGTTTTCATTTCTGCTGTTTATAATATTTTTTTTGTCCTCTTTGTGTTAGGTCTTGTTTCTGCAGCGTAGGTCATTATTGGTCTGATGACTGTTTCCCAAATTTTGCTTTTTGTTTCTTTCCCGATATTTTTAGTTTTCCATATTGTTTCATTTAGGCAGCCTACTGCTCTGTGTGCTCTATTTACTTGATTTTCCACTTCAGTTTTGAGCTTTCCGTACCTAGATAATGTGATGCATAGATATTTAAACTCCATTACTTGTTCTATTATTTGACCCCCGCTCTAAAAGAAGAAAAAACCTTCAGTAGTAAGCCAGTCGTCGGCGCTCGGTCCACAGCGACATTCGACGCCTAAATGTTTCAGTAGAAACCTAAGACTGGTAAACACTGAATCTTTTTTTTGGAATATCAGTTATCCCGGCTCTGTGTGTATTGTCTTTTTCATTTCTGAGAAAACTAAAATCTTCTATCTCAAGATAAAGTTGAAAATAATACATGGAAATTAAAACGTTTAGTGTTTTGTTCTTTTTCTCTTTCATTTCTTCTTTTTATATGGACAAGACTTTGTCTGTTTTTCAATGTGCCTCCAGTAAGTTGACATCCCATTGTTTTCGTGGTCTTCCAACTGATCGTCTTTCTATAGGAGACTCGTCTCTTGCCGTCTTAACTGGTCTATTTGTTATCATTCGGCTGTATCTGTAGTGTATGACCATTAATTTTTCCAAGTGTTTTCATTTCTGCTGTTTATAATATCCTTTTTGTCCTCTTTGTGTTAGGTCTTGTTTCTGCAGCGTAGGTCATTATTGGTCTGATGACTGTTTCCCAAATTTTGCTTTTTTTTTCTTTCCCGATATTTTTAGTTTTCCATATTGTTTCATTTAGGCAGCCTACTGCTCTGTTTGCTCTATTTACTTGATTTTCCACTTCAGTTTTGAGCTTTCCGTATCTAGATAATGTGATGCATAGATATTTAAACTCCCTTACTTGTTCTATTATTTGACCTCCGCTCTAAAAGAAGAAAAACCTTCAGTAGTAAGCCAGTCGTCGGCGCTCGGTCCACAGCGACATTCGACGCCTAAATGTTTCAGTAGAAACCTAAGACTGGTAAACACTGAATCTTTTTTTGGAATATCAGTTATCCCGGCTCTGTGTGTATTGTCTTTTTCATTTCTGAGAAAACTAAAATCTTCTATCTCAAGATAAAGTTAAAAATAATACATGGAAATTAAAACGTTTAGTGTTTTGTTCTTTTTCTCTTCCATTTCTTCTTTTTATATGGACAAGACTCTGTCTGTTTTTCAATGTGCCTCCAGTAAGTTGACATCCCACTGTGGTCTTCCAACTGATCGTCTTTCTATAGGAGACTCGTCTCTTGCCGTCTTAACTGGTCTATTTGTTATCATTCGGCTGTATCTGTAGCGTATGACCATTAATTTTTCCAAGTGTTTTCATTTCTGCTGTTTATAATATCCTTTTTGTCCTCTTTGTGTTAGGTCTTGTTTCTGCAGCGTAGGTCATTATTGGTCTGATGACTGTTTCCCAAATTTTGCTTTTTGTTTCTTTCCCGATATTTTTAGTTTTCCATATTGTTTCATTTAGGCAGCCTACTGCTCTGTTTGCTCTATTTACTTGATTTTCCACTTCAGTTTTGAGCTTTCCGTATCTAGATAATGTGATGCATAGATATTTAAACTCCATTACTTGTTCTATTATTTGACCCCCGCTCTAAAAGAAGAAAAAACCTTCAGTAGTAAGCCAGTCGTCGGCGCTCGGTCCACAGCGACATTCGACGCCTAAATGTTTCAGTAGAAACCTAAGACTGGTAAACACTGAATCTTTTTTTTGGAATATCAGTTATCTCGGCTCTCTGTGTATTGTCTTTTTCATTTTTGAGAAAACTAAAATCTTCTATCTCAAGATAAAGTTAAAAATAATACATGGAAATTAAAACGTTTAGTGTTTTGTTCTTTTTCTCTTCCATTTCTTCTTTTTATATGGCCAAGACTCTGTCTGTTTTTCAATGTGCCTCCAGTAAGTTGACATCCCATTGTTTTCGTGGTCTTCCAACTGATCGTCTTTCTATAGGAGACTCGTTTCTTGCCGTCTTAACTGGTCTATTTGTTATCATTCGGCTGTATCTGTAGTGTATGACCATTAATTTTTCCAAGTGTTTTCATTTTTGCTGTTTATAATATCCTTTTTGTCCTCTTTGTGTTAGGTCTTGTTTCTGCAGCGTAGGTCATTATTGGTCTGATGACTGTTTCCCAAATTTTGCTTTTTGTTCCTTTTCCGATATTTTTAGTTTTCCATATTATTTCATTTGGGCAGACTACTGCTCTGTTTGCTCTGTTTGCTCTATTTACTTGATTTTCCACTTCAGTTTTGAGCTTTCCGTATCTAGATAATGTGATGCATAGATATTTAAACTCTATTACTGGTTCTAATATTTGACCCCCGCTCTAAAAGAAGAAAAAACCTTCAGTAGTAAGCCAGTCGTCGGCACTCGGTCCACAGCGACATTCAACGCCTAAATGTTTCAGTAGAAACCTAAGACTGGTAAACACTGAATCTTTTTTTTTGGAATATTAGTTATCCCGGCTCTGTATGTATTGTCTTTTTCATTTCTGAGAAAACTAAAGCTTCTATCTCAAGATAAAGTTGAAAATAATACATGGAAATTAAAACGTTTAGTGTTTTGTTCTTTTTCTCTTCCATTTCTTCTTTTTATATGGACAAGACTCTGTCTGTTTTTCAATGTGCCTCCAGTAAGTTGACATCCCACTGTGGTCTTCCAACTGATCGTCTTTCTATAGGAGACTCGTCTCTTGCCGTCTTAACTGGTCTATTTGTTATCATTCGGCTGTATCTGTAGCGTATGACCATTAATTTTTCCAAGTGTTTTCATTTCTGCTGTTTATAATATCCTTTTTGTCCTCTTTGTGTTAGGTCTTGTTTCTGCAGCGTAGGTCATTATTGGTCTGATGACTGTTTCCCAAATTTTGCTTTTTGTTTCTTTCCCGACATTTTTAGTTTTCCATATTGTTTCATTTAGGCAGCCTACTGCTCTGTTTGGTCTATTTACTTAATTTTCCACTTCAGTTTTGAGCTTTCCGTATCTAGATAATGTGATGCATAGATATTTAAACACCATTACTTGTTCTATTATTTGACCCCGGCTCTAAAAGAAGAAAAAACCTTCAGTAGTAAGCCAGTCGTCGGCGCTCGGTCCACAGCGACATTCGACGCCTAAATGTTTCAGTAGAAACCTAAGACTGGTAAACACTGAATCTTTTTTTTTTGGTATCAGTTATCCCGGCTCTGTGTGTATTGTTTTTGTCATTTTCGAGAAAACTAAAATCTTCTGTCTCAAGATAAAGTTGAAAATAATACATGGAAATTAAAACGTTTAGTGTTTTGTTCTTTTTCTCTTCCATTTCTTCTTTTTATATGGACAAGACTCTGTCTGTTTTTCAATGTGCCTCCAGTAAGTTGACATCCCATTGTTTTCGTGGTCTTCCAACTGATCGTCTTTCTATAGGAGACTCGTCTCTTGCCGTCTTATCTGGTCTATTTGTTATCATTCGGCTGTATCTGTAGTGTATGACCATTAATTTTTCCAAGTGTTTCCATTTCTGCTGTTTATAACATCCTTTTTGTTCTCTTTGTGTTAGGTCTTGTTTCTGCAGCGTAGGTCATTATTGGTCTGATGACTGTTTCCCAAATTTTGCATTTTGTTTCTTTCCCGATATTTTTAGTTTTCCATATTGTTTCATTTAGGCAGCCTACTGCCCTGTTTGCTCTATTTACTTGATTTTTCACTTCAGTTTTGAGCTTTCCGTATCTAGATAATGTGATGCATAGATATTTAAACACCATTACTTGTTCTATTATTTGACCCCGGCTCTAAAAGAAGAAAAAATCTTCAGTAGTAAGCCAGTCGTCGGCGCTCGGTCCACAGCGACATTCGACGCCTAAATGTTTCAGTAGAAACCTAAGACTGGTAAACACTGAATCTTTTTTTGGAATATCAGTTATCTCGGCTCTCTGTGTATTGTCTTTTTCATTTTTGAGAAAACTAAAATCTTCTATCTCAAGATAAAGTTAAAAATAATACATGGAAATTAAAACGTTTAGTGTTTTGTTCTTTTTCTTTTCCATTTCTTCTTTTTATATGGCCAAGACTCTGTCTGTTTTTCAATGTGCCTCCAGTAAGTTGACATCCCATTGTTTTCGTGGTCTTCCAACTGATCGTCTTTCTATAGGAGACTCGTTTCTTGCCGTCTTAACTGGTCTATTTGTTATCATTCGGCTGTATCTGTAGTGTATGACCATTAATTTTTCCAAGTGTTTTCATTTTTGCTGTTTATAATATCCTTTTTGTCCTCTTTGTGTTAGGTCTTGTTTCTGCAGCGTAGGTCATTATTGGTCTGATGACTGTTTCCCAAATTTTGCTTTTTGTTCCTTTCCCGATATTTTTAGTTTTCCATATTGTTTCATTTGGGCAGACTACTGCTCTGTTTGCTCTATTTACTTGATTTTCCACTTCAGTTTTGAGCTTTCCGTATCTAGATAATGTGATGCATAGATATTTAAACTCTATTACTGGTTCTAATATTTGACCCCGCTCTAAAAGAAGAAAAAACCTTCATTAGTAAGCCAGTCGTCGGCACTCGGTCCACAGCGACATTCAACGCCTAAATGTTTCAGTAGAAACCTAAGACTGGTAAACACTGAATCTTTTTTTTTGGAATATTAGTTATCCCGGCTCTGTATGTATTGTCTTTTTCATTTCTGAGAAAACTAAAGCTTCTATCTCAAGATAAAGTTGAAAATAATACATGGAAATTAAAACGTTTAGTGTTTTGTTCTTTTTCTATCCATTTCTTCTTTTTATATGGACAAGACTCTGTCTGTTTTTCAATGTGCCTCCAGTAAGTTGACATCCCACTGTGGTCTTCCAACTGATCGTCTTTCTATAGGAGACTCGTCTCTTGGCGTCTTAACTGGTCTATTTGTTATCATTCGGCTGTATCTGTAGCGTATGACCATTAATTTTTCCAAGTGTTTTCATTTCTGCTGTTTATAATATCCTTTTTGTCCTCTTTGTGTAAGGTCTTGTTTCTGCAGCGTAGGTCATTATTGGTCTGATGACTGTTTCCCAAATTTTGCTTTTTGTTTCTTTCCCGATATTTTTAGTTTTCCATATTGTTTCATTTAGGCAGCCTACTGCTCTGTGTGCTCTATTTACTTGATTTTCCACTTCAGTTTTGAGCTTTCCGTATCTAGATAATGTGATGCATAGATATTTAAACTCCATTACTTGTTCTATTATTTGACCCCCGCTCTAAAAGAAGAAAAAACCTTCAGTAGTAAGCCAGTCGTCGGCGCTCGGTCTACAGCGACATTCGACGCCTAAATGTTCCAGTAGAAACCTAAGACTGGTAAACACTGAATCTTTTGTTTGGAATATCAGTTATTCCGGCTCTGTGTGTATTGTCTTTTTCATTTCTGAGAAAACTAAAATCTTCTATCTCAAGATAAAGTTGAAAATAATACATGGAAATTAAAACGTTTAGTGTTTTGTTCTTTTTCTCTTTCATTTCTTCTTTTTATATGGACAAGACTTTGTCTGTTTTTCAATGTGCCTCCAGTAAGTTGACATCCCATTGTTTTCGTGGTCTTCCAACGGATCGTCTTTCTATAGGAGACTCGTCTCTTGCCGTCTTAACTGGTCTATTTGTTATCATTCGGCTGTATTTGTAGTGTATGACCATTAATTTTTCCACGTGTTTCCATTTCTGCTGTTTATAATATCCTTTTTGTCCTCTTTGTGTTAGGTCTTGTTTCTGCAGCGTAGGTCATTATTGGTCTGATGACTGTTTCCCAAATTTTGCTTTTTGTTTCTTTCCCGATATTTTTAGTTTTCCATATTGTTTCATTTAGGCAGCCTACTGCTCTGTTTGCTCTATTTACTTGATTTTTCACTTCAGTTTTGAGCTTTCCGTATCTAGATAATGTGATGCATAGATATTTAAACTCCATTACTTGTTCTATTATTTGACCCCCGCTCTAAAAGAAGAAAAAACCTTCAGTAGTAAGCCAGTCGTCGGCGCTCGGTCCACAGCGACATTCGACGCCTAAATGTTTCAGTAGAAACCTAAGACTGGTAAACACTGAATCTTTTTTTTGGAATATCAGTTATCTCGGCTCTCTGTGTATTGTCTTTTTCATTTTTGAGAAAACTAAAATCTTCTATCTCAAGATAAAGTTAAAAATAATACATGGAAATTAAAACGTTTAGTGTTTTGTTCTTTTTCTCTTCCATTTCTTCTTTTTATATGGCCAAGACTCTGTCTGTTTTTCAATGTGCCTCCAGTAAGTTGACATCCCATTGTTTTCGTGGTCTTCCAACTGATCGTCTTTCTATAGGAGACTCGTTTCTTGCCGTCTTAACTGGTCTATTTGTTATCATTCGGCTGTATCTGTAGTGTATGACCATTAATTTTTCCAAGTGTTTTCATTTTTGCTGTTTATAATATCCTTTTTGTCCTCTTTGTGTTAGGTCTTGTTTCTGCAGCGTAGGTCATTATTGGTCTGATGACTGTTTCCCAAATTTTGCTTTTTGTTCCTTTCCCGATATTTTTAGTTTTCCATATTGTTTCATTTGGGCAGACTACTGCTCTGTTTGCTCTATTTGCTCTATTTACTTGATTTTCCACTTCAGTTTTGAGCTTTCCGTATCTAGATAATGTGATGCATAGATATTTAAACTCTATTACTGGTTCTAATATTTGACCCCCGCTCTAAAAGAAGAAAAAACCTTCATTAGTAAGCCAGTCGTCGGCACTCGGTCCACAGCGACATTCAACGCCTAAATGTTTCAGTAGAAACCTAAGACTGGTAAACACTGAATCTTTTTTTTTGGAATATTAGTTATTCCGGCTCTGTATGTATTGTCTTTTTCATTTCTGAGAAAACTAAAATCTTCTATCTTAAGATAAAGTTGAAAATAATACATGGAAATTAAAACGTTTAGTGTTTTGTTCTTTTTCTCTTCCATTTCTTCTTTTTATATGGACAAGACTCTGTCTGTTTTTCAATGTGCCTCCAGTAAGTTGACATCCCATTGTTTTCGTGGTCTTCCAACTGATCGTCTTTCTATAGGAGACTCGTCTCTTGCCGTCTTAACTGGTCTATTTGTTATCATTCGGCTGTATCTGTAGCGTATGACCATTAATTTTTCCAAGTGTTTTCATTTCTGCTGTTTATAATATCCTTTTTGTCCTCTTTGTGTTAGGTCTTGTTTCTGCAGCGTAGGTCATTATTGGTCTGATGACTGTTTCCCAAATTTTGCTTTTTGTTTCTTTCCCGATATTTTTAGTTTTCCATATTGTTTCATTTAGGCAGCCTACTGCTCTGTGTGCTCTATTTACTTGATTTTCCACTTCAGTTTTGAGCTTTCCGTATCTAGATAATGTGAAGCATAGATATTTAAACTCCATTACTTGTTCTATTATTTGACCCCCGCTCTAAAAGAAGAAGAAACCTTCAGTAGTAAGCCAGTCGTCGGCACTCGGTCCACAGCGACATTCGACGCCTAAATGTTTCAGTAGAAACCTAAGACTGGTAAACACTGAATCTTTTTTTTGGAATATCAGTTATCCCGGCTCTGTGTGTATTGTCTTTTTCATTTCTGAGAAAACTAAAATCTTCTATCTCAAGATAAAGTTGAAAATAATACATGGAAATTAAAACGTTTAGTGTTTTGTTCTTTTTCTCTTCCATTTCTTCTTTTTATATGGACAAGACTTTATCTGTTTTTCAATGTGCCTCCAGTAAGTTGACATCCCATTGTTTTCGTGGTCTTCCAACGGATCGTCTTTCTATAGGAGACTCGTCTCTTGCCGTCTTAACTGGTCTATTTGTTATCATTCGGCTGTATCTGTAGTGTATGACCATTAATTTTTCCAAGTGTTTTCATTTCTGCTGTTTATAATATCCTTTTTGTCCTCTTTGTGTTAGGTCGTGTTTCTGCAGCGTAAGTCATTATTGGTCTGATGACTGTTTCCCAAATTTTGCTTTTTGTTTCTTTCCCGATATTTTTAGTTTTCCATATTATTTCATTTAGGCAGCCTACTGCTCTGTGTGCTCTATTTACTTGATTTTCTACATCAGTTTTGAGCTTTCCGTATCTAGATAATATGATGCATGGATATTTAAACTCCATTACTTGTTCTATTATTTGAACCCCGCTCTAAAAGAAGAAAAAACCTTCAGTAGTAAGCCAGTCGTCGGCGCTCGGTCCACAGCGACATTCGACGCCTAAATGTTTCAGTAGAAACCTAAGACTGGTAAACACTGAATCTTTTTTTTGGAATATCAGTTATCCCGGCTCCGTGTGTATTGTTTTTGTCATTTTCGAGAAAACTATAATCTTTTATCTCAAGATAAAGTTGAAAATAATACATGGAAATTAAAACGTTTAGTGTTTTGTTCTTTTTCTCTTTTATTTCTGCTTTTTATATGGACAAGACTTTGTCTGTTTTTCAATGTGCCTCCAGTAAGTTGACATCCCATTGTTTTCGTGGTCTTCCAACTGATCGTCTTTCTATAGGAGACTCGACTCTTGCCGTCTTAACTGGTCTATTTGTTATCATTCGGCTGTATCTGTAGTGTATGACCATTAATTTTTCCAAGTGTTTTCATTTCTGCTGTTTATAATATCCTTTTTGTCCTCTTTGTGTTAGGTCTTGTTTCTGCAGCGTAGGTCATTATTGGTCTGATGACTGTTTCCCAAATTTTGCTTTTTGTTTCTTTCCCGATATTTTTAGTTTTCCATATTGTTTCATTTAGGCAGCCTACTGCTCTGTTTGGTCTATTTACTTGATTTTTCACTTCAGTTTGGAGCTTTCCGTATCTAGATAATGTGATGCATAGATATTTAAACTCCATTACTTGTTCTATTATTTGACCCCCGCTCTAAAAGAAGAAAAAACCTTCAGTAGTAAGCCAGTCGTCGGCGCTCGGTCCACAGCGACATTCGACGCCTAAATGTTTCAGTAGAAACCTAAGACTGGTAAACACTGAATCTTTTTTTTTTGGATATCAGTTATCCCAGCTCTGTGTGTATTGTCTTTTTCATTTCTGAGAAAACTAAAATCGTATATCTCAAGATAAAGTTGAAAATAATACATGGAAATTAAAACGTTTAGTGTTTTGTTCTTTTTCTCTTCCGTTTCTTCTTTTTAAATGGACAAGACTCTGTCTGTTTTTCAATGTGCCTCCAGTAAGTTGACATCTCATTGTTTTCGTGGTCTTCCAACTGATCGTCTTTCTATAGGAGACTCGTCTCTTGCCGTCTTAACTGGTCTATTTGTTATCATTCGGCTGTATCTGTAGTGTATGACCATTAATTTTTCCAAGTGTTTTCATTTCTGCTGTTTATAATATCCTTTTTGTCCTCTTTGTGTTAGGTCTTGTTTCTGCAGCGTAGGTCATTATTGGTCTGATGACTGTTTCCCAAATTTTGCTTTTTGTTCCTTTCCCGATATTTTTAGTTTTCCATATTGTTTCATTTAGGCAGCCTACTGCTCTGTGTGCTCTATTTACTTGATTTTCCACTTCAGTTTTGAGCTTTGCGTATCTAGATAATGTAATGCATAGATATTTAAACTCCATTACTTGTTATATTATTTGACCCCCGCTCTAAAAGAAGAAAAAACCTTCAGTAGTAAGCCAGTCGTCGGCGCTCGGTCCACAGCGACATTCGACGCCTAAATGTTTCAGTAGAAACCTAAGACTGGTAAACACTGAATCTTTTTTTTGGAATATCAGTTATCCCGGCTCTGTGTGTATTGTCTTTTTCATTTCTGAGAAAACTAAAATCTTCTATCTCAAGATAAAGTTGAAAATAATACATGGAAATTAAAACGTTTAGTGTTTTGTTCTTTTTCTCTTCCATTTCTTCTTTTTATATGGACAAGACTTTATCTGTTTTTCAATGTGCCTCCAGTAAGTTGACATCCCATTGTTTTCGTGGTCTTCCAACTGATCGTCTTTCTATAGGAGACTCGTCTCTTGCCGTCTTAACTGGTCTATTTGTTATCATTCGGCTGTATCTGTAGTGTATGACCATTAATTTTTCCAAGTGTTTTCATTTCTGCTGTTTATAATATCCTTTTTGTCCTCTTTGTGTTAGGTCTTGTTTCTGCAGCGTAGGTCATTATTGGTCTGATGACTGTTTCCCAAATTTTGCTTTTTTTTTTCTTTCCCGATATTTTTAGGTTTCCATGTTGTTTCATTTAGGCAGCCTACTGCTCTGTGTGCTCTATTTACTTGATTTTCCACTTCAGTTTTGAGCTTTGCGTATCTAGATAATGTAATGCATAGATATTTAAACTCCATTACTTGTTATATTATTTGACCCCCGCTCTAAAAGAAGAAAAAACCTTCAGTAGTAAGCCAGTCGTCGGCGCTCGGTCCACAGCGACATTCGACGCCTAAATGTTTCAGTAGAAACCTAAGACTGGTAAACACTGAATCTTTTTTTTGGAATATCAGTTATCCCGGCTCTGTGTGTATTGTCTTTTTCATTTCTGAGAAAACTAAAATCTTCTATCTCAAGATAAAGTTGAAAATAATACATGGAAATTAAAACGTTTAGTGTTTTGTTCTTTTTCTCTTCCATTTCTTCTTTTTATATGGACAAGACTTTATCTGTTTTTCAATGTGCCTCCAGTAAGTTGACATCCCATTGTTTTCGTGGTCTTCCAACTGATCGTCTTTCTATAGGAGACTCGTCTCTTGCCGTCTTAACTGGTCTATTTGTTATCATTCGGCTGTATCTGTAGTGTATGACCATTAATTTTTCCAAGTGTTTTCATTTCTGCTGTTTATAATATCCTTTTTGTCCTCTTTGTGTTAGGTCTTGTTTCTGCAGCGTAGGTCATTATTGGTCTGATGACTGTTTCCCAAATTTTGCTTTTTTTTTCTTTCCCGATATTTTTAGGTTTCCATGTTGTTTCATTTAGGCAGCCTACTGCTCTGTTTGGTCTATTTACTTGATTTTTCACTTCAGTTTGGAGCTTTCCGTATCTAGATAATATGATGCATGGATATTTAAACTCCATTACTTGTTCTATTATTTGAACCCCGCTCTAAAAGAAGAAAAAACCTTCAGTAGTAAGCCAGTCGTCGGCGCTCGGTCCACAGCGACATTCGACGCCTAAATGTTTCAGTAGAAACCTAAGACTGGTAAACACTGAATCTTTTTTTTGGAATATCAGTTATCCCGGCTCCGTGTGTATTGTTTTTGTCATTTTCGAGAAAACTATAATCTTTTATCTCAAGATAAAGTTGAAAATAATACATGGAAATTAAAACGTTTAGTGTTTTGTTCTTTTTCTCTTTTATTTCTGCTTTTTATATGGACAAGACTTTGTCTGTTTTTCAATGTGCCTCCAGTAAGTTGACATCCCATTGTTTTCGTGGTCTTCCAACTGATCGTCTTTCTATAGGAGACTCGACTCTTGCCGTCTTAACTGGTCTATTTGTTATCATTCGGCTGTATCTGTAGTGTATGACCATTAATTTTTCCAAGTGTTTTCATTTCTGCTGTTTATAATATCCTTTTTGTCCTCTTTGTGTTAGGTCTTGTTTCTGCAGCGTAGGTCATTATTGGTCTGATGACTGTTTCCCAAATTTTGCTTTTTGTTTCTTTCCCGATATTTTTAGTTTTCCATATTGTTTCATTTAGGCAGCCTACTGCTCTGTTTGGTCTATTTACTTGATTTTTCACTTCAGTTTGGAGCTTTCCGTATCTAGATAATGTGATGCATAGATATTTAAACTCCATTACTTGTTCTATTATTTGACCCCCGCTCTAAAAGAAGAAAAAACCTTCAGTAGTAAGCCAGTCGTCGGCGCTCGGTCCACAGCGACATTCGACGCCTAAATGTTTCAGTAGAAACCTAAGACTGGTAAACACTGAATCTTTTTTTTTTGGATATCAGTTATCCCAGCTCTGTGTGTATTGTCTTTTTCATTTCTGAGAAAACTAAAATCGTATATCTCAAGATAAAGTTGAAAATAATACATGGAAATTAAAACGTTTAGTGTTTTGTTCTTTTTCTCTTCCGTTTCTTCTTTTTAAATGGACAAGACTCTGTCTGTTTTTCAATGTGCCTCCAGTAAGTTGACATCTCATTGTTTTCGTGGTCTTCCAACTGATCGTCTTTCTATAGGAGACTCGTCTCTTGCCGTCTTAACTGGTCTATTTGTTATCATTCGGCTGTATCTGTAGTGTATGACCATTAATTTTTCCAAGTGTTTTCATTTCTGCTGTTTATAATATCCTTTTTGTCCTCTTTGTGTTAGGTCTTGTTTCTGCAGCGTAGGTCATTATTGGTCTGATGACTGTTTCCCAAATTTTGCTTTTTGTTCCTTTCCCGATATTTTTAGTTTTCCATATTGTTTCATTTAGGCAGCCTACTGCTCTGTGTGCTCTATTTACTTGATTTTCCACTTCAGTTTTGAGCTTTGCGTATCTAGATAATGTAATGCATAGATATTTAAACTCCATTACTTGTTATATTATTTGACCCCCGCTCTAAAAGAAGAAAAAACCTTCAGTAGTAAGCCAGTCGTCGGCGCTCGGTCCACAGCGACATTCGACGCCTAAATGTTTCAGTAGAAACCTAAGACTGGTAAACACTGAATCTTTTTTTTGGAATATCAGTTATCCCGGCTCTGTGTGTATTGTCTTTTTCATTTCTGAGAAAACTAAAATCTTCTATCTCAAGATAAAGTTGAAAATAATACATGGAAATTAAAACGTTTAGTGTTTTGTTCTTTTTCTCTTCCATTTCTTCTTTTTATATGGACAAGACTTTATCTGTTTTTCAATGTGCCTCCAGTAAGTTGACATCCCATTGTTTTCGTGGTCTTCCAACTGATCGTCTTTCTATAGGAGACTCGTCTCTTGCCGTCTTAACTGGTCTATTTGTTATCATTCGGCTGTATCTGTAGTGTATGACCATTAATTTTTCCAAGTGTTTTCATTTCTGCTGTTTATAATATCCTTTTTGTCCTCTTTGTGTTAGGTCTTGTTTCTGCAGCGTAGGTCATTATTGGTCTGATGACTGTTTCCCAAATTTTGCTTTTTTTTTTCTTTCCCGATATTTTTAGGTTTCCATGTTGTTTCATTTAGGCAGCCTACTGCTCTGTGTGCTCTATTTACTTGATTTTCCACTTCAGTTTTGAGCTTTGCGTATCTAGATAATGTAATGCATAGATATTTAAACTCCATTACTTGTTATATTATTTGACCCCCGCTCTAAAAGAAGAAAAAACCTTCAGTAGTAAGCCAGTCGTCGGCGCTCGGTCCACAGCGACATTCGACGCCTAAATGTTTCAGTAGAAACCTAAGACTGGTAAACACTGAATCTTTTTTTTGGAATATCAGTTATCCCGGCTCTGTGTGTATTGTCTTTTTCATTTCTGAGAAAACTAAAATCTTCTATCTCAAGATAAAGTTGAAAATAATACATGGAAATTAAAACGTTTAGTGTTTTGTTCTTTTTCTCTTCCATTTCTTCTTTTTATATGGACAAGACTTTATCTGTTTTTCAATGTGCCTCCAGTAAGTTGACATCCCATTGTTTTCGTGGTCTTCCAACTGATCGTCTTTCTATAGGAGACTCGTCTCTTGCCGTCTTAACTGGTCTATTTGTTATCATTCGGCTGTATCTGTAGTGTATGACCATTAATTTTTCCAAGTGTTTTCATTTCTGCTGTTTATAATATCCTTTTTGTCCTCTTTGTGTTAGGTCTTGTTTCTGCAGCGTAGGTCATTATTGGTCTGATGACTGTTTCCCAAATTTTGCTTTTTTTTTCTTTCCCGATATTTTTAGGTTTCCATGTTGTTTCATTTAGGCAGCCTACTGCTCTGTTTGCTCTATTTACTTGATTTTCCACTTCAGTTTTGAGCTTTCCGTATCTAGATAATGTGATGCATGGATATTTAAACTCCCTTACTTGTTCTATTATTTGACCCCCGCTCTAAAAGAAGAAAAAACCGTCAGTAGTAAGCCAGTCGTCGGCGCTCGGTCCACAGCGACATTCGACGCCTAAATGTTTCAGTAGAAACCTAAGACTGGTAAACACTGAATCTTTTTTTTTTTTGGATATTAGTTATCCCAGCTCTGTGTGTATTGTCTTTTTCATTTCTGAGAAAACTAAAATCGTATATCTCAAGATAAAGTTGAAAATAATACATGGAAATTAAAACGTTTAGTGTTTTGTTCTTTTTCTCTTCCATTTCTTCTTTTTAAATGGACAAGACTCTGTCTGTTTTTCAATGTGCCTCCAGTAAGTTGACATCTCATTGTTTTCGTGGTCTTCCAACTGATCGTCTTTCTATAGGAGACTCGTCTCTTGCCGTCTTAACTGGTCTATTTGTTATCATTCAGCTGTATCTGTAGTGTATGACCATTAATTTTTCCAAGTGTTTTCATTTCTGCTGTTTATAATATCCTTTTTGTCCTCTTTGTGTTAGGTCTTGTTTCTGCAGCGTAGGTCATTATTGGTCTGATGACTGTTTCCCAAATTTTGCTTTTTGTTTCTTTCCCGATATTTTTAGTTTTCTATATTGTTTCATTTAGGCAGCCTACTGCTCTGTGTGCTCTATTTACTTGATTTTCCACTTCAGTTTTGAGCTTTTCGTATCTAGATAATGTAATGCATAGATATTTAAACTCCATTACTTGTTCTATTATTTGACCCCCGCTCTAAAAGAAGAAAAAACCTTCAGTAGTAAGCCAGTCGTCGGCGCTCGGTCCACAGCGACATTCGACGCCTAAATGTTTCAGTAGAAACCTAAGACTGGTAAACACTGAATCTTTTTTTTGGAATATCAGTTATCCCGGCTCTGTGTGTATTGTCTTTTTCATTTCTGAGAAAACTAAAATCTTCTATCTCAAGATAAAGTTGAAAATAATACATGGAAATTAAAACGTTTAGTGTTTTGTTCTTTTTCTCTTTCATTTCTTCTTTTTATATGGACAAGACTTTGTCTGTTTTTCAATGTGCCTCCAGTAAGTTGACATCCCATTGTTTTCGTGGTCTTCCAACTGATCGTCTTTCTATAGGAGACTCGTCTCTTGCCGTCTTAACTGGTCTATTTGTTATCATTCGGCTGTATCTGTAGTGTATGACCATTAATTTTTCCAAGTGTTTTCATTTCTGCTGTTTATAATATCCTTTTTGTCCTCTTTGTGTTAGGTCTTGTTTCTGCAGCGTAGGTCATTATTGGTCTGATGACTGTTTCCCAAATTTTGCTTTTTTTTTCTTTCCCGATATTTTTAGATTTCCATATTGTTTCATTTAGGCAGCCTACTGCTCTGTTTGCTCTATTTACTTGATTTTCCACTTCAGTTTTGAGCTTTCCGTATCTAGATAATGTGATGCATAGATATTTAAACTCCCTTACTTGTTCTATTATTTGACCCCCGCTCTAAAAGAAGAAAAAACCTTCAGTAGTAAGCCAGTCGTCGGCGCTCGGTCCACAGCGACATTCGACGCCTAAATGTTTCAGTAGAAACCTAAGACTGGTAAACACTGAATCTTTTTTTTGGAATATCAGTTATCCCGGCGCTGTGTGTATTGTCTTTTTCATTTCTGAGAAAAGTAAAATCTTCTATCTCAAGATAAAGTTGAAAATAATACATGGAAATTAAAACGTTTAGTGTTTTGTTCTTTTTCTCTTTCATTTCTTCTTTTTATATGGACAAGACTTTGTCTGTTTTTCAATGTGCCTCCAGTAAGTTGACATCCCATTGTTTTCGTGGTCTTCCAACTGATCGTCTTTGTATAGGAGACTCGTCTCTTGCCGTCTTAACTGGTCTATTTGTTATCATTCGGCTGTATCTGTAGTGTATGACCATTCATTTTTCCAAGTGTTTTCATTTCTGCTGTTTATAATATTTTTTTTGTCCTCTTTGTGTTAGGTCTTGTTTCTGCAGCGTAGGTCATTATTGGTCTGATGACTGTTTCCCAAATTTTGCTTTTTGTTTCTTTCCCGATATTTTTAGTTTTCCATATTGTTTCATTTAGGCAGCCTACTGCTCTGTGTGCTCTATTTACTTGATTTTCCAGTTCCGTTTTGAGCTTTCCGTATCTAGATAATGTGATGCATAGATATTTAAACTCCATTACTTGTTCTATTATTTGACCTCCGCTCTAAAAGAAGAAAAACCTTTAGTAGTAAGCCAGTCGTCGGCGCTCGGTCCACAGCGACATTCGACGCCTAAATGTTTCAGTAGAAACCTAAGACTGGTAAACACTGAATCTTTTTTTGGAATATCAGTTATCCCGGCTCTGTGTGTATTGTCTTTTTCATTTCTGAGAAAACTAAAATCTTCTATCTCAAGATAAAGTTGAAAATAATACATGGAAATTAAAACGTTTAGTGTTTTGTTCTTTTTCTCTTCCATTTCTTCTTTTTATATGGACAAGACCCTGTCTGTTTTTCAATGTGCCTCCAGTAAGTTGACATCCCATTGTTTTCGTGGTCTTCCAACTGATCGTCTTTCTATAGGAGACTCGTGTCTTGCCGTCTTAACTGGTCTATTTGTTATCATTCGGCTGTATCTGTAGTGTATGACCATTAATTTTTCCAAGTGTTTTTATTTCTGCTGTTTATAATATCCTTTTTGTCCTCTTTGTGTTAGGTCTTGTTTCTGCAGCGTAGGTCATTATTGGTCTGATGACTGTTTCCCAAATTTTGCTTTTTGTTTCTATCCCGATATTTTTAGTTTTCCATATTGTTTCATTTAGGCAGCCTACTGCTCTGTGTGCTCTATTTACTTGATTTTCCACTTCAGTTTTGAGCTTTCCGTATCTAGATAATGTGATGCATAGATATTTAAACTCCCTTACTTGTTCTATTATTTGACCCCCGCTCTAAAAGAAGAAAAACCTTCAGTAGTAAGCCAGTCGTCGGCGCTCGGTCCACAGCGAAATTCGACGCCTAAATGTTTCAGTAGAAACCTAAGACTGGTAAACACTGAATCTTTTTTTGGAATATCAGTTATCCCGGCTCTGTGTGTATTGTCTTTTTCATTTCTGAGAAAACTAAAATCTTCTATCTCAAGATAAAGTTGAAAATAATACATGGAAATTAAAACGTCTAGTGTTTTGTTCTTTTTCTCTTCCATCTCTTCTTTTTATATGGACAAGATTTTATCTGTTTTTCAGTGTGCCTCCAGTAAGTTGACATCCCATTGTTTTCGTGGTCTTCCAACTGATCGTCTTTCTATAGGAGACTCGTCTCTTGCCGTCTTAACTGGTCTATTTGTTATCATTCGGCTGTATCTGTAGTGTATGACCATTAATTTTTCCAAGTGTTTTCATTTCTGCTGTTTATAATATCCTTTTTGTCCTCTTTGTGTTAGGTCTTGTTTCTGCAGCGTAGGTCATTATTGGTCTGATGACTGTTTCCCAAATTTTGCTTTTTTTTTTCTTTCCCGATATTTTTAGTTTTCCATATTGTTTCATTTAGGCAGCCTACTGCTCTGTTTGCTCTATTTACTTGATTTTCCACTTCAGTTTTGAGCTTTCCGTATCTAGATAATGTGATGCATAGATATTTAAACTCCCTTACTTGTTCTATTATTTGACCCCTCGCTCTAAAAGAAGAAAAAACCTTCAGTAGTAAGCCAGTCGTCGGCGCTCGGTCCACAGCGACATTCGACGCCTAAATGTTTCAGTAGAAACCTAAGACTGGTAAACACTGAATCTTTTTTTTGGAATATCAGTTATCCCGTCTCTGTGTGTATTGTCTTTTTCATTTCTGAGAAAACTAAAATCTTCTATCTCAAGATAAAGTTGAAAATAATACATGGAAATTAAAACGTTTAGTGTTTTGTTCTTTTTCTCTTTCATTTCTTCTTTTTATATGGACAAGACTTTGTCTGTCTTTCAATGTGCCTCCAGTAAGTTGACATCCCATTGTTTTCGTTGTCTTCCAACTGATCGTCTTTGTATAGGAGACTCGTCTCTTGCCGTCTTAACTGGCCTATTTGTTATCATTCGGCTGTATCTGTAGTGTATGACCATTAATTTTTCCAAGTGTTTTAATTTCTGCTGTTTATAATATTTTTTTTGTCCTCTTTGTGTTAGGTCTTGTTTCTGCAGCGTAGGTCATTATTGGTCTGATGACTGTTTCCCAAATTTTGCTTTTTGTTTCTTTCCCGATATTTTTAGTTTTCCATATTGTTTCATTTAGGCAGCCTACTGCTCTGTGTGCTCTATTTACTTGATTTTCCACTTCAGTTTTGAGCTTTCCGTATCTAGATAATGTGATGCATAGATATTTAAACTCCATTACTTGTTCTATTATTTGACCTCCGCTCTAAAAGAAGAAAAACCTTCAGTAGTAAGCCAGTCGTCGGCGCTCGGTCCACAGCGACATTCGACGCCTAAATGTTTCAGTAGAAACCTAAGACTGGTAAACACTGAATCTTTTTTTGGAATATCAGTTATCCCGGCTCTGTGTGTATTGTCTTTTTCATTTCTGAGAAAACTAAAATCTTCTATCTCAAGATAAAGTTGAAAATAATACATGGAAATTAAAACGTTTAGTGTTTTGTTCTTTTTCTCTTTCATTTCTTCTTTTTATATGGACAAGACCCTGTCTGTTTTTCAATGTGCCTCCAGTAAGTTGACATCCCATTGTTTTCGTGGTCTTCCAACTGATCGTCTTTTTATAGGAGACTCGTCTCTTGCCGTCTTAACTGGTCTATTTGTTATCATTCGGCTGTATCTGTAGTGTATGACCATTAATTTTTCCAAGTGTTTTCATTTCTGCTGTTTTTAATATCCTTTTTGTCCTCTTTGTGTTAGGTCTTGTTTCTGCAGCGTAGGTCATTATTGGTCTGATGACTGTTTCCCAAATTTTGCTTTTTGTTTCTTTCCCGATATTTTTAGTTTTCCATATTGTTTCATTTAAGCAGCCTACTGCTCTGTGTGCTCTATTTACTTGATTTTCCACTTCAGTTTTGAGCTTTCCGTATCTAGATAATGTGATGCATAGATATTTAAACTCCATTACTTGTTCTATTATTTGACCTCCGCTCTAAAAGAAGAAAAACCTTCAGTAGTAAGCCAGTCGTCGGCGCTCGGTCCACAGCGACATTCGACGCCTAAATGTTTCAGTAGAAACCTAAGACTGGTAAACACTTTTTTTTTTTTGGAATATCAGTTATCCCGGCTCTGTGTGTATTGTCTTTTTCATTTCTGAGAAAACTAAAATCTTCTATCTCAAGATAAAGTTGAAAATAATACATTGAAATTAAAACGTTTAGTGTTTTGTTCTTTTTCTCTTCCATTTCTTCTTTTTATATGGACAAGACCCTGTCTGTTTTTCAATGTGCCTCCAGTAAGTTGACATCCCATTGTTTTCGTGGTCTTCCAACTGATCGTCTTTCTATAGGAGACTCGTCTCTTGCCGTCTTAACTGGTCTATTTGTTATCATTCGGCTGTATCTGTAGTGTATGACCATTAATTTTTCCAAGTGTTTTCATTTCTGCTGTTTATAATATCCTTTTTGTCCTCTTTGTGTTAGGTCTTGTTTCTGCAGCGTAGGTCATTATTGGTCTGATGACTGTTTCCCAAATTTTGCTTTTTGTTTCTTTCCCGATATTTTTAGTTTTCCATATTGTTTCATTTAGGCAGCCTACTGCTCTGTGTGCTCTATTTACTTGATTTTCCACTTCAGTTTTAAGCTTTTCGTATCTAGATAATGTGATGCATAGATATTTAAACTCCATTACTTGTTCTATTATTTGACCTCCGCTCTAAAAGAAGAAAAAACCTTCAGCAGTAAGCCAGTCGTCGGCGCTTGGTCCACAGCGACATTCGACGCCTAAATGTTTCAGTAGAAACCTAAGACTGGTAAACACTGAATCTTTTTTTTGGAATATCAGTTATCCCGGCTCTGTGTGTATTGTCTTTTTCATTTCTGAGAAAACTAAAATCTTCTATCTCAAGATAAAGTTAAAAATAATACATGGAAATTAAAACGTTTAGTGTTTTGTTCTTTTTCTCTTTCATTTCTTCTTTTTATATGGACAAGACTTTGTCTGTTTTTCAATGTGCCTCCAGTAAGTTGACATCCCATTGTTTTCGTGGTCTTCCAACTGATCGTCTTTGTATAGGAGACTCGTCTCTTGCCGTCTTAACTGGCCTATTTGTTATCATTCGGCTGTATCTGTAGTGTATGACCATTAATTTTTCCAAGTGTTTTCATTTCTGCTGTTTATAATATTTTTTTTGTCCTCTTTGTGTTAGGTCTTGTTTCTGCAGCGTAGGTCATTATTAGTCTGATGACTGTTTCCCAAATTTTGCTTTTTGTTTCTTTCCCGATATTTTTAGTTTTCCATATTGTTTCATTTAGGCAGCCTACTGCTCTGTGTGCTCTATTTACTTGATTTTCCACTTCAGTTTTGAGCTTTCCGTATCTAGATAATGTGATGCATAGATATTTAAACTCCATTACTTGTTCTATTATTTGACCTCCGCTCTAAAAGAAGAAAAACCTTCAGTAGTAAGCCAGTCGTCGGCGCTCGGTCCACAGCGACATTCGACGCCTAAATGTTTCAGTAGAAACCTAAGACTGGTAAACACTGAATCTTTTTTTGGAATATCAGTTATCCCGGCTCTGTGTGTATTGTCTTTTTCATTTCTGAGAAAACTAAAATCTTATATCTCAAGATAAAGTTGAAAATAATATATGGAAATTAAAACGTTTAGTGTTTTGTTCTTTTTCTCTTCCATTTCTTCTTATTATATGGACAAGACCCTGTCTGTTTTTCAATGTGTCTCCAGTAAGTTGACATCCCATTGTTTTCGTGGTCTTCCAACTGATCGTCTTTGTATAGCAGACTCGTCTCTTGCCGTCTTAACTGGCCTATTTGTTATCATTCGGCTGTATCTGTAGTGTATGACCATTAATTTTTCCAAGTGTTTTCATTTCTGCTGTTTATAATATTTTTTTTGTCCTCTTTGTGTTAGGTCTTGTTTCTGCAGCGTAGGTCATTATTGGTCTGATGACTGTTTCCCAAATTTTGCTTTTTGTTTCTTTCCCGATATTTTTAGTTTTCCATATTGTTTCATTTAGGCAGCCTACTGCTCTGTGTGCTCTATTTACTTGATTTTTCACTCCAGTTTTGAGCTTTTCGTATCTAGATAATGTGATGCATAGATATTTAAACTCCCTTACTTGTTCTATTATTTGACCCCCGCTCTAAAAGAAGAAAAAACCTTCAGTAGTAAGCCAGTCGTCGGCGCTCGGTCCACAGCGACATTCGACGCCTAAATGTTTCAGTAGAAACCTAAGACTGGTAAACACTGAATCTTTTTTTGGAATATCAGTTATCCCGGCTCTGTGTGTATTGTCTTTTTCATTTCTGAGAAAACTAAAATCTTCTATCTCAAGATAAAGTTGAAAATAATACATGGAAATTAAAACGTTTAGTGTTTTGTTCTTTTTCTATTTCATTTCTTCTTTTTATATGGACAAGACTTTGTCTGTTTTTCAATGTGCCTCCAGTAAGTTGACATCCCATTGTTTTCGTGGTCTTCCAACTGATCGTCTTTGTATAGGAGACTCGTCTCTTGCCGTCTTAACTGGCCTATTTGTTATCATTCGGCTGTATCTGTAGTGTATGACCATTAATTTTTCCAAGTGTTTTAATTTCTGCTGTTTATAATATTTTTTTTGTCCTCTTTGTGTTAGGTCTTGTTTCTGCAGCGTAGGTCATTATTGGTCTGATGACTGTTTCCCAAATATTGCTTTTTGTTTCTCTCCCGATATTTTTAGTTTTCCATATTGTTTCATTTAGGCAGCCTACTGCTCTGTGTGCTCTATTTACTTGATTTTCCACTTCAGTTTTGAGCTTTCCGTACCTAGATAATGTGATGCATAGATATTTAAACTCCATTACTTGTTCTATTATTTGACCCCCGCTCTAAAAGAAGAAAAAACCTTCAGTAGTAAGCCAGTCGTCGGCGCTCGGTCCACAGCGACATTCGACGCCTAAATGTTTCAGTAGAAACCTAAGACTGGTGAACACTGAATCTTTTTTTGGAATATCAGTTATCCCGGCTCTGTGTGTATTGTCTTTTTCATTTCTGAGAAAACTAAAATCTTCTATCTCAAGATAAAGTTGAAAATAATACATGGAAATTAAAACGTTTAGTGTTTTGTTCTTTTTTTTTTCATTTCTTCTTTTTATATGGACAAGACTTTGTCTGTTTTTCAATGTGCCTCCAGTAAGTTGACATCCCATTGTTTTCGTGGTCTTCCAACTGATCGTCTTTCTATAGGAGACTCGTCTCTTGCCGTCTTAACTGGTCTATTTGTTATCATTCGGCTGTATCTGTAGTGTATGACCATTAATTTTTCCAAGTGTTTTCATTTCTGCAGTTTATAATATCCTTTTTGTCCTCTTGGTGTTAGGTCTTGTTTCTGCATCGTAGGTCATTATTGGTCTGATGACTGTTTCCCAAATTTTGCTTTTTGTTCCTTTCCCGATATTTTTAGTTTTCCATATTGTTTCATTTAGGCAGCCTACTGCTCTGTTTGCTCTATTTACTTGATTTTCCACTTCAGTTTTGAGCTTTCCGTATCTAGATAATGTGATGCATAGATATTTAAACTCCATTACTTGTTCTATTATTTGACCCTCACTCTAAAAGAAGAAAAAACCTTCAGTAGTAAGCCAGTCGTCGGCGCTCGGTCTAAAGCGACATTCGACGCCTAAATGTTTCAGTAGAAACCTAAGACTGGTAAACACTGAATCTTTTTTTTGGAATATCAGTTATCCCGGCTCTGTGTGTATTGTCTTTTTCATTTCTGAGAAAACTAAAATCTTCTATCTCAAGATAAAGT
Source organism: Diabrotica undecimpunctata (assembly GCF_040954645.1). Lineage (NCBI taxonomy): Eukaryota > Metazoa > Arthropoda > Insecta > Coleoptera > Chrysomelidae > Diabrotica > Diabrotica undecimpunctata. The sequence goes on from NC_092811.1 coordinate 52,748,333, forward strand.
TGAAAATAATACATGGAAATTAAAACGTTTAGTGTTTTGTTCTTTTTCTCTTTCATTTCTTCTTTTTATATGGACAAGACTTTGTCTGTTTTTCAATGTGCCTCCAGTAAGTTGACATCCCATTGTTTTCGTGGTCTTCCAACTGATCGTCTTTCTATAGGAGACTCGTCTCTTGCCGTCTTAACTGGTCTATTTGTTATCATTCGGCTGTATCTGTAGTGTATGACCATTAATTTTTCCAAGTGTTTTCATTTCTGCTGTTTATAATATCCTTTTTGTCCTCTTTGTGTTAGGTCTTGTTTCTGCAGCGTAGGTCATTATTGGTCTGATGACTGTTTCCCAAATTTTGCTTTTTTTTTCTTTCCCGATATTTTTAGATTTCCATATTGTTTCATTTAGGCAGCCTACTGCTCTGTTTGCTCTATTTACTTGATTTTCCACTTCAGTTTTGAGCTTTCCGTATCTAGATAATGTGATGCATAGATATTTAAACTCCCTTACTTGTTCTATTATTTGACCCCCGCTCTAAAAGAAGAAAAAACCTTCAGTAGTAAGCCAGTCGTCGGCGCTCGGTCCACAGCGACATTCGACGCCTAAATGTTTCAGTAGAAACCTAAGACTGGTAAACACTGAATCTTTTTTTTGGAATATCAGTTATCCCGGCGCTGTGTGTATTGTCTTTTTCATTTCTGAGAAAAGTAAAATCTTCTATCTCAAGATAAAGTTGAAAATAATACATGGAAATTAAAACGTTTAGTGTTTTGTTCTTTTTCTCTTTCATTTCTTCTTTTTATATGGACAAGACTTTGTCTGTTTTTCAATGTGCCTCCAGTAAGTTGACATCCCATTGTTTTCGTGGTCTTCCAACTGATCGTCTTTGTATAGGAGACTCGTCTCTTGCCGTCTTAACTGGTCTATTTGTTATCATTCGGCTGTATCTGTAGTGTATGACCATTCATTTTTCCAAGTGTTTTCATTTCTGCTGTTTATAATATTTTTTTTGTCCTCTTTGTGTTAGGTCTTGTTTCTGCAGCGTAGGTCATTATTGGTCTGATGACTGTTTCCCAAATTTTGCTTTTTGTTTCTTTCCCGATATTTTTAGTTTTCCATATTGTTTCATTTAGGCAGCCTACTGCTCTGTGTGCTCTATTTACTTGATTTTCCAGTTCCGTTTTGAGCTTTCCGTATCTAGATAATGTGATGCATAGATATTTAAACTCCATTACTTGTTCTATTATTTGACCTCCGCTCTAAAAGAAGAAAAACCTTTAGTAGTAAGCCAGTCGTCGGCGCTCGGTCCACAGCGAGATTCGACGCCTAAATGTTTCAGTAGAAACCTAAGACTGGTAAACACTGAATCTTTTTTTGGAATATCAGTTATCCCGGCTCTGTGTGTATTGTCTTTTTCATTTCTGAGAAAACTAAAATCTTCTATCTCAAGATAAAGTTGAAAATAATACATGGAAATTAAAACGTTTAGTGTTTTGTTCTTTTTCTCTTCCATTTCTTCTTTTTATATGGACAAGACCCTGTCTGTTTTTCAATGTGCCTCCAGTAAGTTGACATCCCATTGTTTTCGTGGTCTTCCAACTGATCGTCTTTCTATAGGAGACTCGTGTCTTGCCGTCTTAACTGGTCTATTTGTTATCATTCGGCTGTATCTGTAGTGTATGACCATTAATTTTTCCAAGTGTTTTTATTTCTGCTGTTTATAATATCCTTTTTGTCCTCTTTGTGTTAGGTCTTGTTTCTGCAGCGTAGGTCATTATTGGTCTGATGACTGTTTCCCAAATTTTGCTTTTTGTTTCTATCCCGATATTTTTAGTTTTCCATATTGTTTCATTTAGGCAGCCTACTGCTCTGTGTGCTCTATTTACTTGATTTTCCACTTCAGTTTTGAGCTTTCCGTATCTAGATAATGTGATGCATAGATATTTAAACTCCCTTACTTGTTCTATTATTTGACCCCCGCTCTAAAAGAAGAAAAACCTTCAGTAGTAAGCCAGTCGTCGGCGCTCGGTCCACAGCGAAATTCGACGCCTAAATGTTTCAGTAGAAACCTAAGACTGGTAAACACTGAATCTTTTTTTGGAATATCAGTTATCCCGGCTCTGTGTGTATTGTCTTTTTCATTTCTGAGAAAACTAAAATCTTCTATCTCAAGATAAAGTTGAAAATAATACATGGAAATTAAAACGTCTAGTGTTTTGTTCTTTTTCTCTTCCATCTCTTCTTTTTATATGGACAAGATTTTATCTGTTTTTCAGTGTGCCTCCAGTAAGTTGACATCCCATTGTTTTCGTGGTCTTCCAACTGATCGTCTTTCTATAGGAGACTCGTCTCTTGCCGTCTTAACTGGTCTATTTGTTATCATTCGGCTGTATCTGTAGTGTATGACCATTAATTTTTCCAAGTGTTTTCATTTCTGCTGTTTATAATATCCTTTTTGTCCTCTTTGTGTTAGGTCTTGTTTCTGCAGCGTAGGTCATTATTGGTCTGATGACTGTTTCCCAAATTTTGCTTTTTTTTTTCTTTCCCGATATTTTTAGTTTTCCATATTGTTTCATTTAGGCAGCCTACTGCTCTGTTTGCTCTATTTACTTGATTTTCCACTTCAGTTTTGAGCTTTCCGTATCTAGATAATGTGATGCATAGATATTTAAACTCCCTTACTTGTTCTATTATTTGACCCCTCGCTCTAAAAGAAGAAAAAACCTTCAGTAGTAAGCCAGTCGTCGGCGCTCGGTCCACAGCGACATTCGACGCCTAAATGTTTCAGTAGAAACCTAAGACTGGTAAACACTGAATCTTTTTTTTGGAATATCAGTTATCCCGTCTCTGTGTGTATTGTCTTTTTCATTTCTGAGAAAACTAAAATCTTCTATCTCAAGATAAAGTTGAAAATAATACATGGAAATTAAAACGTTTAGTGTTTTGTTCTTTTTCTCTTTCATTTCTTCTTTTTATATGGACAAGACTTTGTCTGTCTTTCAATGTGCCTCCAGTAAGTTGACATCCCATTGTTTTCGTTGTCTTCCAACTGATCGTCTTTGTATAGGAGACTCGTCTCTTGCCGTCTTAACTGGCCTATTTGTTATCATTCGGCTGTATCTGTAGTGTATGACCATTAATTTTTCCAAGTGTTTTAATTTCTGCTGTTTATAATATTTTTTTTGTCCTCTTTGTGTTAGGTCTTGTTTCTGCAGCGTAGGTCATTATTGGTCTGATGACTGTTTCCCAAATTTTGCTTTTTGTTTCTTTCCCGATATTTTTAGTTTTCCATATTGTTTCATTTAGGCAGCCTACTGCTCTGTGTGCTCTATTTACTTGATTTTCCACTTCAGTTTTGAGCTTTCCGTATCTAGATAATGTGATGCATAGATATTTAAACTCCATTACTTGTTCTATTATTTGACCTCCGCTCTAAAAGAAGAAAAACCTTCAGTAGTAAGCCAGTCGTCGGCGCTCGGTCCACAGCGACATTCGACGCCTAAATGTTTCAGTAGAAACCTAAGACTGGTAAACACTGAATCTTTTTTTGGAATATCAGTTATCCCGGCTCTGTGTGTATTGTCTTTTTCATTTCTGAGAAAACTAAAATCTTCTATCTCAAGATAAAGTTGAAAATAATACATGGAAATTAAAACGTTTAGTGTTTTGTTCTTTTTCTCTTTCATTTCTTCTTTTTATATGGACAAGACCCTGTCTGTTTTTCAATGTGCCTCCAGTAAGTTGACATCCCATTGTTTTCGTGGTCTTCCAACTGATCGTCTTTTTATAGGAGACTCGTCTCTTGCCGTCTTAACTGGTCTATTTGTTATCATTCGGCTGTATCTGTAGTGTATGACCATTAATTTTTCCAAGTGTTTTCATTTCTGCTGTTTTTAATATCCTTTTTGTCCTCTTTGTGTTAGGTCTTGTTTCTGCAGCGTAGGTCATTATTGGTCTGATGACTGTTTCCCAAATTTTGCTTTTTGTTTCTTTCCCGATATTTTTAGTTTTCCATATTGTTTCATTTAAGCAGCCTACTGCTCTGTGTGCTCTATTTACTTGATTTTCCACTTCAGTTTTGAGCTTTCCGTATCTAGATAATGTGATGCATAGATATTTAAACTCCATTACTTGTTCTATTATTTGACCTCCGCTCTAAAAGAAGAAAAACCTTCAGTAGTAAGCCAGTCGTCGGCGCTCGGTCCACAGCGACATTCGACGCCTAAATGTTTCAGTAGAAACCTAAGACTGGTAAACACTTTTTTTTTTTTGGAATATCAGTTATCCCGGCTCTGTGTGTATTGTCTTTTTCATTTCTGAGAAAACTAAAATCTTCTATCTCAAGATAAAGTTGAAAATAATACATTGAAATTAAAACGTTTAGTGTTTTGTTCTTTTTCTCTTCCATTTCTTCTTTTTATATGGACAAGACCCTGTCTGTTTTTCAATGTGCCTCCAGTAAGTTGACATCCCATTGTTTTCGTGGTCTTCCAACTGATCGTCTTTCTATAGGAGACTCGTCTCTTGCCGTCTTAACTGGTCTATTTGTTATCATTCGGCTGTATCTGTAGTGTATGACCATTAATTTTTCCAAGTGTTTTCATTTCTGCTGTTTATAATATCCTTTTTGTCCTCTTTGTGTTAGGTCTTGTTTCTGCAGCGTAGGTCATTATTGGTCTGATGACTGTTTCCCAAATTTTGCTTTTTGTTTCTTTCCCGATATTTTTAGTTTTCCATATTGTTTCATTTAGGCAGCCTACTGCTCTGTGTGCTCTATTTACTTGATTTTCCACTTCAGTTTTAAGCTTTTCGTATCTAGATAATGTGATGCATAGATATTTAAACTCCATTACTTGTTCTATTATTTGACCTCCGCTCTAAAAGAAGAAAAAACCTTCAGCAGTAAGCCAGTCGTCGGCGCTTGGTCCACAGCGACATTCGACGCCTAAATGTTTCAGTAGAAACCTAAGACTGGTAAACACTGAATCTTTTTTTTGGAATATCAGTTATCCCGGCTCTGTGTGTATTGTCTTTTTCATTTCTGAGAAAACTAAAATCTTCTATCTCAAGATAAAGTTAAAAATAATACATGGAAATTAAAACGTTTAGTGTTTTGTTCTTTTTCTCTTTCATTTCTTCTTTTTATATGGACAAGACTTTGTCTGTTTTTCAATGTGCCTCCAGTAAGTTGACATCCCATTGTTTTCGTGGTCTTCCAACTGATCGTCTTTGTATAGGAGACTCGTCTCTTGCCGTCTTAACTGGCCTATTTGTTATCATTCGGCTGTATCTGTAGTGTATGACCATTAATTTTTCCAAGTGTTTTCATTTCTGCTGTTTATAATATTTTTTTTGTCCTCTTTGTGTTAGGTCTTGTTTCTGCAGCGTAGGTCATTATTAGTCTGATGACTGTTTCCCAAATTTTGCTTTTTGTTTCTTTCCCGATATTTTTAGTTTTCCATATTGTTTCATTTAGGCAGCCTACTGCTCTGTGTGCTCTATTTACTTGATTTTCCACTTCAGTTTTGAGCTTTCCGTATCTAGATAATGTGATGCATAGATATTTAAACTCCATTACTTGTTCTATTATTTGACCTCCGCTCTAAAAGAAGAAAAACCTTCAGTAGTAAGCCAGTCGTCGGCGCTCGGTCCACAGCGACATTCGACGCCTAAATGTTTCAGTAGAAACCTAAGACTGGTAAACACTGAATCTTTTTTTGGAATATCAGTTATCCCGGCTCTGTGTGTATTGTCTTTTTCATTTCTGAGAAAACTAAAATCTTCTATCTCAAGATAAAGTTGAAAATAATACATGGAAATTAAAACGTTTAGTGTTTTGTTCTTTTTCTCTTCCATTTCTTCTTATTATATGGACAAGACCCTGTCTGTTTTTCAATGTGTCTCCAGTAAGTTGACATTCCATTGTTTTCGTGGTCTTCCAACTGATCGTCTTTGTATAGCAGACTCGTCTCTTGCCGTCTTAACTGGCCTATTTGTTATCATTCGGCTGTATCTGTAGTGTATGACCATTAATTTTTCCAAGTGTTTTCATTTCTGCTGTTTATAATATTTTTTTTGTCCTCTTTGTGTTAGGTCTTGTTTCTGCAGCGTAGGTCATTATTGGTCTGATGACTGTTTCCCAAATTTTGCTTTTTGTTTCTTTCCCGATATTTTTAGTTTTCCATATTGTTTCATTTAGGCAGCCTACTGCTCTGTGTGCTCTATTTACTTGATTTTTCACTCCAGTTTTGAGCTTTTCGTATCTAGATAATGTGATGCATAGATATTTAAACTCCCTTACTTGTTCTATTATTTGACCCCCGCTCTAAAAGAAGAAAAAACCTTCAGTAGTAAGCCAGTCGTCGGCGCTCGGTCCACAGCGACATTCGACGCCTAAATGTTTTAGTAGAAACCTAAGACTGGTAAACACTGAATCTTTTTTTGGAATATCAGTTATCCCGGCTCTGTGTGTATTGTCTTTTTCATTTCTGAGAAAACTAAAATCTTCTATCTCAAGATAAAGTTGAAAATAATACATGGAAATTAAAACGTTTAGTGTTTTGTTCTTTTTCTATTTCATTTCTTCTTTTTATATGGACAAGACTTTGTCTGTTTTTCAATGTGCCTCCAGTAAGTTGACATCCCATTGTTTTCGTGGTCTTCCAACTGATCGTCTTTGTATAGGAGACTCGTCTCTTGCCGTCTTAACTGGCCTATTTGTTATCATTCGGCTGTATCTGTAGTGTATGACCATTAATTTTTCCAAGTGTTTTAATTTCTGCTGTTTATAATATTTTTTTTGTCCTCTTTGTGTTAGGTCTTGTTTCTGCAGCGTAGGTCATTATTGGTCTGATGACTGTTTCCCAAATATTGCTTTTTGTTTCTCTCCCGATATTTTTAGTTTTCCATATTGTTTCATTTAGGCAGCCTACTGCTCTGTGTGCTCTATTTACTTGATTTTCCACTTCAGTTTTGAGCTTTCCGTACCTAGATAATGTGATGCATAGATATTTAAACTCCATTACTTGTTCTATTATTTGACCCCCGCTCTAAAAGAAGAAAAAACCTTCAGTAGTAAGCCAGTCGTCGGCGCTCGGTCCACAGCGACATTCGACGCCTAAATGTTTCAGTAGAAACCTAAGACTGGTGAACACTGAATCTTTTTTTGGAATATCAGTTATCCCGGCTCTGTGTGTATTGTCTTTTTCATTTCTGAGAAAACTAAAATCTTCTATCTCAAGATAAAGTTGAAAATAATACATGGAAATTAAAACGTTTAGTGTTTTGTTCTTTTTTTTTTCATTTCTTCTTTTTATATGGACAAGACTTTGTCTGTTTTTCAATGTGCCTCCAGTAAGTTGACATCCCATTGTTTTCGTGGTCTTCCAACTGATCGTCTTTCTATAGGAGACTCGTCTCTTGCCGTCTTAACTGGTCTATTTGTTATCATTCGGCTGTATCTGTAGTGTATGACCATTAATTTTTCCAAGTGTTTTCATTTCTGCAGTTTATAATATCCTTTTTGTCCTCTTTGTGTTAGGTCTTGTTTCTGCATCGTAGGTCATTATTGGTCTGATGACTGTTTCCCAAATTTTGCTTTTTGTTTCTTTCCCGATATTTTTAGTTTTCCATATTGTTTCATTTAGGCAGCCTACTGCTCTGTTTGCTCTATTTACTTGATTTTCCACTTCAGTTTTGAGCTTTCCGTATCTAGATAATGTGATGCATAGATATTTAAACTCCATTACTTGTTCTATTATTTGACCCTCACTCTAAAAGAAGAAAAAACCTTCAGTAGTAAGCCAGTCGTCGGCGCTCGGTCTAAAGCGACATTCGACGCCTAAATGTTTCAGTAGAAACCTAAGACTGGTAAACACTGAATCTTTTTTTTGGAATATCAGTTATCCCGGCTCTGTGTGTATTGTCTTTTTCATTTCTGAGAAAACTAAAATCTTCTATCTCAAGATAAAGTTGAAAATAATACATGGAAATTAAAACGTTTAGTGTTTTGTTCTTTTTCTCTTTCATTTCTTCTTTTTATATGGACAAGACTTTGTCTGTTTTTCAATGTGCCTCCAGTAAGTTGACATCCCATTGTTTTCGTGGTCTTCCAACTGATCGTCTTTGTATAGGAGACTCGTCTCTTGCCGTCTTAACTGGCCTATTTGTTATCATTCGGCTGTATCTGTAGTGTATGACCATTAATTTTTCCAAGTGTTTTAATTTCTGCTGTTAATAATATTTTTTTTGTCCTCTTTGTGTTAGGTCTTGTTTCTGCAGCGTAGGTCATTATTGGTCTGATGACTGTTTCCCAAATATTGCTTTTTGTTTCTCTCCTGATATTTTTAGTTTTCCATATTGTTTCATTTAGGCAGCCTACTGCTCTGTGTGCTCTATTTACTTGAGTTTCCACTTCAGTTTTGAGCTTTCCGTACCTAGATAATGTGATGCATAGATATTTAAACTCCATTACTTGTTCTATTATTTGACCCCCGCTCTAAAAGAAGAAAAAACCTTTAGTAGTAAGCCAGTCGTCGGCGCTCGGTCCACAGCGACATTCGACGCCTAAATGTTTCAGTAGAAACCTAAGACTGGTAAACACTGAATCTTGTTTTTGGAATATCAGTTATCCCGGCTCTGTGTGTATTGTCTTTTTCATTTCTGAGAAAACTAAAATCTTCTATCTCAAGATAAAGTTGAAAATAATACATGGAAATTAAAACGTTTAGTGTTTTGTTCTTTTTTTTTTCATTTCTTCTTTTTATATGGACAAGACTTTGTCTGTTTCTCAATGTGCCTCCAGTAAGTTGACATCCCATTGTTTTCGTGGTCTTCCAACTGATCGTCTTTCTATAGGAGACTCGTCTCTTGCCGTCTTAACTGGTCTATTTGTTATCATTCGGCTGTATCTGTAGTGTATGACCATTAATTTTTCCAAGTGTTTTCATTTCTGCTGTTTATAATATCCTTTTTGTCCTCTTTGTGTTAGGTCTTGTTTCTGCATCGTAGGTCATTATTGGTCTGATGACTGTTTCCCAAATTTTGCTTTTTGTTTCTTTCCCGATATTTTTAGTTTTCCATATTGTTTCATTTAGGCAGCCTACTGCTCTGTTTGCTCTATTTACTTGATTTTCCACTTCAGTTTTGAGCTTTCCGTATCTAGATAATGTGATGCATAGATATTTAAACTCCATTACTTGTTCTATTATTTGACCCTCACTCTAAAAGAAGAAAAAACCTTCAGTAGTAAGCCAGTCGTCGGCGCTCGGTCTAAAGCGACATTCGACGCCTAAATGTTTCAGTAGAAACCTAAGACTGGTAAACACTGAATCTTTTTTTTGGAATATCAGTTATCCCGGCTCTGTGTGTATTGTCTTTTTCATTTCTGAGAAAACTAAAATCTTCTATCTCAAGATAAAGTTGAAAATAATACATGGAAATTAAAACGTTTAGTGTTTTGTTCTTTTTCTCTTTCATTTCTTCTTTTTATATGGACAAGACTTTGTCTGTTTTTCAATGTGCCTCCAGTAAGTTGACATCCCATTGTTTTCGTGGTCTTCCAACTGATCGTCTTTCTATAGGAGACTCGTCTCTTGCCGTCTTAACTGGTCTATTTGTTATCATTCGGCTGTATCTGTAGTGTATGACCATTAATTTTTCCAAGTGTTTTCATTTCTGCTGTTTATAATATCCTTTTTGTCCTCTTTGTGTTAGGTCTTGTTTCTGCAGCGTAGGTCATTATTGGTCTGATGACTGTTTCCCAAATTTTGCTTTTTTTTTCTTTCCCGATATTTTTAGTTTTCCATATTGTTTCATTTAGGCAGCCTACTGCTCTGTTTGCTCTATTTACTTGATTTTCCACTTCAGTTTTGAGCTTTCCGTATCTAGATAATGTGATGCATAGATATTTAAACTCCCTTACTTGTTCTATTATTTGACCCCCGCTCTAAAAGAAGAAAAAACCTTCAGTAGTAAGCCGGTCGTCGGCGCTCGGTCCACAGCGACATTCGACGCCTAAATGTTTCAGTAGAAACCTAAGACTGGTAAACACTGAATCTTTTTTTTTGGATATCAGTTATCCCGGCTCTGTGTGTATTGTCTTTTTCATTTCTGAGAAAACTAAAATCTTCTATCTCAAGATAAAGTTGAAAATAATACATGGAAATTAAAACGTTTAGTGTTTTGTTCTTTTTCTCTTTCATTTCTTCTTTTTATATGGACAAGACTTTGTCTGTTTTTCAATGTGCCTCCAGTAAGTTGACATCCCATTGTTTTCGTGGTCTTCCAACTGATCGTCTTTCTATAGGAGACTCGTCTCTTGCCGTCTTAACTGGTCTATTTGTTATCATTCGGCTGTATCTGTAGTGTATGACCATTAATTTTTCCAAGTGTTTTCATTTCTGCTGTTTATAATATTTTTTTTGTCCTCTTTGTGTTAGGTCTTGTTTCTGCAGCGTAGGTCATTATTGGTCTGATGACTGTTTCCCAAATTTTGCTTTTTGTTTCTTTCCCGATATTTTTAGTTTTCCATATTGTTTCATTTAGGCAGCCTACTGCTCTGTGTGCTCTATTTACTTGACTTTCCACTTCAGTTTTGAGCTTTCCGTACCTAGATAATGTGATGCATAGATATTTAAACTCCATTACTTGTTCTAGTATTTGACCTCCGCTCTAAAAGAAGAAAAAACCTTCAGTAGTAAGCCAGTCGTCGGCGCTCGGTCCACAGCGACATTCGACGCCTAAATGTTTCAGTAGAAACCTAAGACTGGTAAACACTAAATCTTTTTTTGGAATCAGTTATCCCGGCTCTGTGTGTATTGTCTTTTTCATTTCTGAAAGAAACTAAAATCTTTTATCTCAAGATAAAGTTGAAAATAATACATGGAAATTAAAACGTTTAGTGTTTTGTTCTTTTTCTCTTCCATTTCTTCTTTTTATATGGACAAGACCCTGTCTGTTTTTCAATGTGCCTCCAGTAAGTTGACATCCCATTGTTTTCGTGGTCTTCCAACTGATTGTCTTTCTATAGGAGACTCGTCTCTTGCCGTCTTAACTGGTCTATTTGTTATCATTCGGCTGTATCTGTAGTGTATGACCATTAATTTTTCCAAGTGTTTTCATTTCTGCTGTTTATAATATCCTTTTTGTCCTCTTTGTGTTAGGTCTTGTTTCTGCAGCGTAGGTCATTATTGGTCTGATGACTGTTTCCCAAATTTTGCTTTTTGTTTCTTTCCCGATATTTTTAGTTTTCCATATTGTTTCATTTAGGCAGCCTACTGCTCTGTGTGCTCTATTTACTTGATTTTCCACTTCAGTTTTGAGCTTTCCGTATCTAGATAATGTGATGCATAGATATTTAAACTCCCTTACTTGTTCTATTATTTGACCCCCGCTCTAAAAGAAGAAAAAACCTTCAGTAGTAAGCCAGTCGTCGGCGCTCGGTCCACAGCGACATTCGACGCCTAAATGTTTCAGTAGAAACCTAAGACTGGTAAACACTGAATTTTTTTTTGGAATATCAGTTATCCCGGCTCTGTGTGTATTGTCTTTTTCATTTCTGAGAAAACTAAAATCTTCTATCTCAAGATAAAGTTGAAAATAATACATGGAAATTAAAACGTCTAGTGTTTTGTTCTTTTTCTCTTCCATTTCTTCTTTTTATATGGACAAGATTTTATCTGTTTTTCAATGTGCCTCCAGTAAGTTGACATCCCATTGTTTTCGTGGTCTTCCAACTGATCGTCTTCCTATAGGAGACTCGTCTCTTGCCGTCTTAACTGGTCTATTTGTTATCATTCGGCTGTATCTGTAGTGTATGACCATTAATTTTTCCAAGTGTTTTCATTTCTGCTGTTTATAATATCCTTTTTGTCCTCTTTGTGTTAGGTCTTGTTTCTGCAGCGTAGGTCATTATTGGTCTGATGACTGTTTCCCAAATTTTGCTTTTTGTTTCTTTCCCGATATTTTTAGTTTTCCATATTGTTTCATTTAGGCAGCCTACTGCTCTGTGTGCTCTATTTACTTGATTTTCCACTTCAGTTTTGAGCTTTCCGTATCTAGATAATGTGATGCATAAATATTTAAACTCCATTACTTGTTCTATTATTTGACCTCCGCTCTAAAAGAAGAAAAACCTTCAGTAGTAAGCCAGTCGTCGGCGCTCGGTCCACAGCGACATTCGACGCCTAAATGTTTCAGTAGAAACCTAAGACTGGTAAACACTAAATCTTTTTTTGGAATCAGTTATCCCGGCTCTGTGTGTATTGTCTTTTTCATTTCTGAGAAAACTAAAATCTTCTATCTCAAGATAAAGTTGAAAATAATACATGGAAATTAAAACGTTTAGTGTTTTGTTCTTTTTCTCTTCCATTTCTTCTTTTTATATGGACAAGACCCTGTCTGTTTTTCAATGTGCCTTCAGTAAGTTGACATCCCATTGTTTTCGTGGTCTTCCAACTGATTGTCTTTCTATAGGAGACTCGTCTCTTGCCGTCTTAACTGGTCTATTTGTTATCATTCGGCTGTATCTGTAGTGTATGACCATTAATTTTTCCAAGTGTTTTCATTTCTGCTGTTTATAATATCCTTTTTGTCCTCTTTGTGTTAGGTCTTGTTTCTGCAGCGTAGGTCATTATTGGTCTGATGACTGTTTCCCAAATTTTGCTTTTTGTTTCTTTCCCGATATTTTTAGTTTTCCATATTGTTTCATTTAGGCAGCCTACTGCTCTGTGTGCTCTATTTACTTAATTTTCCACTTCAGTTTTGAGCTTTCCGTATCTAGATAATGTGATGCATAGATATTTAAACTCCCTTACTTGTTCTATTATTTGACCCCCGCTCTAAAAGAAGAAAAAACCTTCAGTAGTAAGCCAGTCGTCGGCGCTCGGTCCACAGCGACATTCGACGCCTAAATGTTTCAGTAGAAACCTAAGACTGGTAAACACTGAATCTTTTTTTGGAATATCAGTTATCCCGGCTCTGTGTGTATTGTCTTTTTCATTTCTGAGAAAACTAAAATCTTCTATCTCAAGATAAAGTTGAAAATAATACATGGAAATTAAAACGTTTAGTGTTTTGTTCTTTTTCTCTTTCATTTCTTCTTTTTATATGGACAAGACTTTGTCTGTTTTTCAATGTGCGTCCAGTAAGTTGACATCCCATTGTTTTCGTGGTCTTCCAACTGATCGTCTTTGTATAGGAGACTCGTCTCTTGCCGTCTTAACTGGCCTATTTGTTATCATTCGGCTGTATCTGTAGTGTATGACCATTAATTTTTCCAAGTGTTTTAATTTCTGCTGTTTATAATATTTTTTTTGTCCTCTTTGTGTTAGGTCTTGTTTCTGCAGCGTAGGTCATTATTGGTCTGATGACTGTTTCCCAAATTTTGCTTTTTGTTTCTTTCCCGATATTTTTAGTTTTCCATATTGTTTCATTTAGGCAGCCTACTGCTCTGTGTGCTCTATTTACTTGATTTTCCACTTCAGTTTTGAGCTTTCCGTATCTAGATAATGTGATGCATAGATATTTAAACTCCATTACTTGTTCTATTATTTGACCTCCGCTCTAAAAGAAGAAAAACCTTCAGTAGTAAGCCAGTCGTCGGCGCTCGGTCCACAGCGACATTCGACGCCTAAATGTTTCAGTAGAAACCTAAGACTGGTAAACACTGAATCTTTTTTTGGAATATCAGTTATCCCGGCTCTGTGTGTATTGTCTTTTTCATTTCTGAGAAAACTAAAATCTTCTATCTCAAGATAAAGTTGAAAATAATACATGGAAATTAAAACGTGTAGTGTTTTGTTCTTTTTCTCTTTCATTTCTTCTTTTTATATGAACAAGACTTTGTCTGTTTTTCAATGTGCCTCCAGTAAGTTGACATCCCATTGTTTTCGTGGTCTTCCAACTGACAGTCTTTCTATAGGAGACTCGTCTCTTGCCGTCTTAACTGGTCTATTTGTTATCATTCGGCTGTATCTGTAGTGTATGACCATTAATTTTTCCAAGTGTTTTCATTTCTGCTGTTTATAATATCCTTTTTGTCCTCTTTGTGTTAGGTCTTGTTTCTGCATCGTAGGTCATTATTGGTCTGATGACTGTTTCCCAAATTTTGCTTTTTGTTTCTTTCCCGATATTTTTAGTTTTCCATATTGTTTCATTTAGGCAGCCTACTGCTCTGTTTGCTCTATTTACTTGATTTTCCACTTCAGTTTTGAGCTTTCCGTATCTAGATAATGTGATGCATAGATATTTAAACTCCATTACTTGTTCTATTATTTGACCCTCACTCTAAAAGAAGAAAAAACCTTCAGTAGTAAGCCGGTCGTCGGCGCTCGGTCCACAGCGACATTCGACGCCTAAATGTTTCAGTAGAAACCTAAGACTGGTGAACACTGAATCTTTTTTTTGGAATATCAGTTATCCCGGCTCTGTGTGTATTGTCTTTTTCATTTCTGAGAAAACTAAAATCTTCTATCTCAAGATAAAGTTGAAAATAATACATGGAAATTAAAACGTGTAGTGTTTTGTTCTTTTTCTCTTTCATTTCTTCTTTTTATATGGACAAGACTTTGTCTGTTTTTCAATGTGCCTCCAGTAAGTTGACATCCCATTGTTTTCGTGGTCTTCCAACTGATCGTCTTTCTATAGGAGACTCGTCTCTTGCCGTCTTAACTGGTCTATTTGTTATCATTCGGCTGTATCTGTAGTGTATGACCATTAATTTTTCCAAGTGTTTTCATTTCTGCTGTTTTTAATATCCTTTTTGTCCTCTTTGTGTTAGGTCTTGTTTCTGCAGCGTAGGTCATTATTGGTCTGATGACTGTTTTCCAAATTTTGCTTTTTGTTTCTTTCCCGATATTTTTAGTTTTCCATATTGTTTCATTAAGGCAGCCTACTGCTCTGTGTGCTATATTTACTTGATTTTCCACTTCAGTTTTGAGCTTTCCGTATCTAGATAATGTGATGCATAGATATTTAAACTCCATTACTTGTTCTATTATTTGACCCCCGCTCTAAAAGAAGAAAAAACCTTCAGTAGTAAGCCAGTCGTCGGCGCTCGGTCCACAGCGACATTCGACGCTTAAATGTTTCAGTAGAAACCTAAGACTGGTAAACACTGAATCTTTTTTTTGGAATATCAGTTATCCCGGCTCTGTGTGTATTGTCTTTTTCATTTCTGAGAAAACTAAAATCTTCTATCTCAAGATAAAGTTAAAAATAATACATGGAAATTAAAACGTTTAGTGTTTTGTTCTTTTTCTCTTTCATTTCTTCTTTTTATATGGACAAGACTTTGTCTGTTTTTCAATGTGCCTCCAGTAAGTTGACATCCCATTGTTTTCGTGGTCTTCCAACTGATCGTCTTTATATAGGAGACTCGTCTCTTGCCGTCTTAACTGGCCTATTTGTTATCATTCGGCTGTATCTGTAGTGTATGAACATTAATTTTTCCAAGTGTTTTCATTTCTGCTGTTTATAATATTTTTTTTGTCCTCTTTGTGTTAGGTCTTGTTTCTGCAGCGTAGGTCATTATTGGTCTGATGACTGTTTCCCAAATTTTGCTTTTTGTTTCTTTCCCGATATTTTTAGTTTTCCATATTGTTTCATTTAGGCAGCCTACTGCTCTGTGTGCTCTATTTACTTGATTTTCCACTTCAGTTTTGAGCTTTCCGTATCTAGATAATGTGATGCATAGATATTTAAACTCCATTACTTGTTCTATTATTTGACCTCCGCTCTAAAGGAAGAAAAACCTTCAGTAGTAAGCCAGTCGTCGGCGCTCGGTCCACAGCGACATTCGACGCCCAAATGTTTCAGTAGAAACCTAAGACTGGTAAACACTGAATCTTTTTTTGGAATATCAGTTATCCCGGCTCTGTGTGTATTGTCTTTTTCATTTCTGAGAAAACTAAAATCTTCTATCTCAAGATAAAGTTGAAAATAATACATGGAAATTAAAACGTTTAGTGTTTTGTTCTTTTTCTCTTCCATTTCTTCTTTTTATATGGACAAGACCCTGTCTGTTTTTCAATGTGCCTCCAGTAAGTTGACATCCCATTGTTTTCGTGGTCTTCCAACTGATCGTCTTTCTATAGGAGACTCGTCTCTTGCCGTCTTAACTGGACTATTTGTTATAATTCGGAGGTATCTGTAGTGTATGACCATTAATTTTTCCAAGTGTTTTCATTTCTGCTGTTTATAATATGCTTTTTGTCCTCTTTGTGTTAGGTCTTGTTTCTGCAGCGTAGGTCATTATTGGTCTGATGACTGTTTCCCAAATTTTGCTTTTTTTTTTCTTTCCCGATATTTTTAGTTTTCCATATTGTTTCATTTAGGCAGCCTACTGCTCTGTTTGCTCTATTTACTTGATTTTCCACTTCAGTTTTGAGCTTTCCGTATCTAGATAATGTGATGCATAGATATTTAAACTCCCTTACTTGTTCTATTATTTGACCCCCGCTCTAAAAGAAGAAAAAACCTTCAGTAGTAAGCCAGTCGTCGGCGCTCGGTCCACAGCGACATTCGACGCCTAAATGTTTCAGTACAAACCTAAGACTGGTAAACACTGAATCTTTTTTTTGGAATATCAGTTATCCCGGCTCTGTGTGTATTGTCTTTTTCATTTCTGAGAAAACTAAAATCTTCTATCTCAAGATAAAGTTGAAAATAATACATGGAAATTAAAACGTTTAGTGTTTTGTTCTTTTTCTCTTTCATTTCTTTTTTTTATATGGACAAGACTTTGTCTGTCTTTCAATGTGCCTCCAGTAAGTTGACATCCCATTGTTTTCGTGGTCTTCCAACTGATCGTCTTTGTATAGGAAACTCGTCTCTTGCCGTCTTAACTGGCCTATTTGTTATCATTCGGCTGTATCTGTAGTGTATGACCATTAATTTTTCCAAGTGTTTTAATTTCTGCTGTTTATAATATTTTTTTTGTCCTCTTTGTGTTAGGTCTTGTTTCAGCAGCGTAGGTCACTATTGGTCTGATGACTGTTTCCCAAATTTTGCTTTTTGTTTCTTTCCCGATATTTTTAGTTTTCCATATTGTTTCATTTAGGCAGCCTACTGCTCTGTGTGCTCTATTTACTTGATTTCCACTTCAGTTTTGAGCTTTCCGTATCTAGATAATGTGATGCATAGATATTTAAACTCCATTACTTGTTCTATTATTTGACCTCCGCTCTAAAAGAAGAAAAACCTTCAGTAGTAAGCCAGTCGTCGGCGCTCGGTCCACAGCGACATTCGACGCCTAAATGTTTCAGTAGAAACCTAAGACTGGTAAACACTGAATCTTTTTTTGGAATATCAGTTATCCCGGCTCTGTGTGTATTGTCTTTTTCATTTCTGAGAAAACTAAAATCTTCTATCTCAAGATAAAGTTGAAAATAATACATGGAAATTAAAATGTGTAGTGTTTTGTTCTTTTTCTCTTTCATTTCTTCTTTTTATATGGACAAGACTTTGTCTGTTTTTCAATGTGCCTCCAGTAAGTTGACATCCCATTGTTTTCGTGGTCTTCCAACTGACAGTCTTTCTATAGGAGACTCGTCTCTTGCCGTCTTAACTGGTCTATTTGTTATCATTCGGCTGTATCTGTAGTGTATGACCATTAATTTTTCCAAGTGTTTTCATTTCTGCTGTTTATAATATCCTTTTTGTCCTCTTTGTGTTAGGTCTTGTTTCTGCATCGTAGGTCATTATTGGTCTGATGACTGTTTCCCAAATTTTGCTTTTTGTTTCTTTCCCGATATTTTTAGTTTTCCATATTGTTTCATTTAGGCAGCCTACTGCTCTGTTTGCTCTATTTACTTGATTTTCCACTTCAGTTTTGAGCTTTCCGTATCTAGATAATGTGATGCATAGATATTTAAACTCCATTACTTGTTCTATTATTTGACCCTCACTCTAAAAGAAGAAAAAACCTTCAGTAGTAAGCCGGTCGTCGGCGCTCGGTCCACAGCGACATTCGACGCCTAAATGTTTCAGTAGAAACCTAAGACTGGTGAACACTGAATCTTTTTTTTGGAATATCAGTTATCCCGGCTCTGTGTGTATTGTCTTTTTCATTTCTGATAAAACTAAAATCTTCTATCTCAAGATAAAGTTGAAAATAATACATGGAAATTAAAACGTGTAGTGTTTTGTTCTTTTTCTCTTTCATTTCTTCTTTTTATATGGACAAGACTTTGTCTGTTTTTCAATGTGCCTCCAGTAAGTTGACATCCCATTGTTTTCGTGGTCTTCCAACAGATCGTCTTTCTATAGGAGACTCGTCTCTTGCCGTCTTAACTGGTCTATTTGTTATCATTCGGCTGTATCTGTAGTGTATGACCATTAAAGTTTCCAAGTGTTTTCATTTCTGCTGTTTTTAATATCCTTTTTGTCCTCTTTGTGTTAGGTCTTGTTTCTGCAGCGTAGGTCATTATTGGTCTGATGACTGTTTTCCAAATTTTGCTTTTTGTTTCTTTCCCGATATTTTTAGTTTTCCATATTGTTTCATTAAGGCAGCCTACTGCACTGTGTGCTCTATTTACTTGATTTTCCACTTCAGTTTTGAGCTTTCCGTATCTAGATAATGTGATGCATAGATATTTAAACTCCATTACTTGTTCTATTATTTGACCCCCGCTCTAAAAGAAGAAAAAACCTTCAGTAGTAAGCCAGTCGTCGGCGCTCGGTCCACAGCGACATTCGACGCCTAAATGTTTCAGTAGAAACCTAAGACTGGTAAACACTGAATCTTTTTTTTGGAATATCAGTTATCCCGGCTCTGTGTGTATTGTCTTTTTCATTTCTGAGAAAACTAAAATCTTCTATCTCAAGATAAAGTTGAAAATAATACATGGAAATTAAAACGTTTAGTGTTTTGTTCTTTTTCTCTTTCATTTCTTCTTTTTATATGGACAAGACTTTGTCTGTTTTTCAATGTGCCTCCAGTAAGTTGACATCCCATTGTTTTCGTGGTCTTCCAACTGATCGTCTTTGTATAGGAGACTCGTCTCTTGCCGTCTTAACTGGCCTATTTGTTATCATTCGGCTGTATCTGTAGTGTATGACCATTAATTTTTCGAAGTGTTTTTATTTCTGCTGTTTATAATATTTTTTTTGTCCTCTTTGTGTTAGGTCTTGTTTCTGCAGCGTAGGTTATTATTGGTCTGATGACTGTTTCCCAAATTTTGCTTTTTGTTTCTTTCCCGATATTTTTAGTTTTCCATATTGTTTCATTTAAGCAGCCTACTGCTTTGTGTGCTCTATTTACTTGATTTTCCACTTCAGTTTTGAGCTTTCCGTATCTAGATAATGTGATGCATAGATATTTAAACTCCATTACTTGTTCTATTATTTGACCTCCGCTCTAAAAGAAGAAAAACCTTCAGTAGTAAGCCAGTCGTCGGCGCTCGGTCCACAGCGACATTCGACGCCTAAATGTTTCAGTAGAAACCTAAGACTGGTAAACACTGAATCTTTGTTTGGAATATCAGTTATCCCGGCTCTGTGTGTATTGTCTTTTTCATTTCTGAGAAAACTAAAATCTTCTATCTCAAGATAAAGTTGAAAATAATACATGAAAATTAAAACGTTTAGTGTTTTGTTCTTTTTCTCTTCCATTTCTTCTTTTTATATGGACAAGACCCTGTCTGTTTTTCAATGTGCCTCCAGTAAGTTGACATCCCATTGTTTTCGTGGTCTTCCAACTGATCGTCTTTCTATAGGAGACTCGTCTCTTGCCGTCTTAACTGGTCTATTTGTTATCATTCGGCTGTATCTGTAGTGTATGACCATTAATTTTTCCAAGTGTTTTCATTTCTGCTGTTTATAATATCCTTTTTGTCTTTTTTGTGTTAGGTCTTGTTTCTGCAGCGTAGGTCATTATTGGTCTGATGACTGTTTCCCAAATTTTGCTTTTTTTTTTCTTTCCCGATATTTTTAGTTTTCCATATTGTTTCATTTAGGCAGCCTACTGCTCTGTGTGCTCTATTTACTTGATTTTCCACTTCAGTTTTGAGCTTTCCGTACCTAGATAATGTGATGCATAGATATTTAAACTCCATTACTTGTTCTAGTATTTGACCTCCGCTCTAAAAGAAGAAAAAACCTTCAGTAGTAAGCCAGTCGTCGGCGCTCGGTCCACAGCGACATTCGACGCCTAAATGTTTCAGTAGAAACCTAAGACTGGTAAACACTAAATCTTTTTTTGGAATCAGTTATCCCGGCTCTGTGTGTATTGTCTTTTTCATTTCTGAAAGAAACTAAAATCTTTTATCTCAAGATAAAGTTGAAAATAATACATGGAAATTAAAACGTTTAGTGTTTTGTTCTTTTTCTCTTCCATTTCTTCTTTTTATATGGACAAGACCCTGTCTGTTTTTCAATGTGCCTCCAGTAAGTTGACATCCCATTGTTTTCGTGGTCTTCCAACTGATTGTCTTTCTATAGGAGACTCGTCTCTTGCCGTCTTAACTGGTCTATTTGTTATCATTCGGCTGTATCTGTAGTGTATGACCATTAATTTTTCCAAGTGTTTTCATTTCTGCTGTTTATAATATCCTTTTTGTCCTCTTTGTGTTAGGTCTTGTTTCTGCAGCGTAGGTCATTATTGGTCTGATGACTGTTTCCCAAATTTTGCTTTTTGTTTCTTTCCCGATATTTTTAGTTTTCCATATTGTTTCATTTAGGCAGCCTACTGCTCTGTGTGCTCTATTTACTTGATTTTCCACTTCAGTTTTGAGCTTTCCGTATCTAGATAATGTGATGCATAGATATTTAAACTCCCTTACTTGTTCTATTATTTGACCCCCGCTCTAAAAGAAGAAAAAACCTTCAGTAGTAAGCCAGTCGTCGGCGCTCGGTCCACAGCGACATTCGACGCCTAAATGTTTCAGTAGAAACCTAAGACTGGTAAACACTGAATCTTTTTTTTGGAATATCAGTTATCCCGGCTCTGTGTGTATTGTCTTTTTCATTTCTGAGAAAACTAAAATCTTCTATCTCAAGATAAAGTTGAAAATAATACATGGAAATTAAAACGTTTAGCGTTTTGTTCTTTTTCTCTTTCATTTCTGCTTTTTATATGGACAAGACTTTGTCTGTTTTTCAATGTCCCTCCAGTAAGTTGACATCCCATTGTTTTCGTGGTCTTCCAACTGATCGTCTTTGTATAGGAGACTCGTCTCTTTCCGTCTTAACTGGCCTATTTGTTATCATTCGGCTGTATCTGTAGTGTATGACCATTAATTTTTCCAAGTGTTTTAATTTCTGCTGTTTATAATATTTTTTTTGTCCTGTTTGTGTTAGGTCTTGTTTCTGCAGCGTAGGTCATTATTGGTCTGATGACTGTTTCCCAAATTTTGCTTTTTGTTTCTTTCCCGATATTTTTAGTTTTCCATATTGTTTCATTTAGGCAGCCTACTGCTCTGTGTGCTCTATTTACTTGATTTTCCAGTTCAGTTTTGAGCTTTCCGTATCTAGATAATGTGATGCATAGATATTTAAACTCCATTACTTGTTCTATTATTTGACCTCCGCTCTAAAAGAAGAAAAACCTTTAGTAGTAAGCCAGTCGTCGGCGCTCGGTCCACAGCGACATTCGACGCCTAAATGTTTCAGTAGAAACCTAAAACTGGTAAACACTGAATCTTTTTTGTGGAATATCAGGTATCCCGGCTCTGTGTGTATTGTCTTTTTCATTTCTGAGAAAACTAAAATCTTCTATCTCAAGATAAAGTTGAAAATAATACATGGAAATTAAAACGTTTAGTGTTTTGTTCTTTTTCTCTTCCATTTCTTCTTTTTATATGGACAAGACCCTGTCTGTTTTTCAATGTGCCTCCAGTAAGTTGACATCCCATTGTTTTCGTGGTCTTCCAACTGATCGTCTTTCTATAGGAGACTCGTCTCTTGCCGTCTTAACTGGTCTATTTGTTATCATTCGGCTGTATCTGTAGTGTATGACCATTAATTTTTCCAAGTGTTTTCATTTCTGCTGTTTATAATATCCTTTTTGTCTTTTTTGTGTTAGGTCTTGTTTCTGCAGCGTAGGTCATTATTGGTCTGATGACTGTTTCCCAAATTTTGCTTTTTTTTTTCTTTCCCGATATTTTTAGTTTTCCATATTGTTTCATTTAGGCAGCCTACTGCTCTGTGTGCTCTATTTACTTGATTTTCCACTTCAGTTTTGAGCTTTCCGTACCTAGATAATGTGATGCATAGATATTTAAACTCCATTACTTGTTCTAGTATTTGACCTCCGCTCTAAAAGAAGAAAAAACCTTCAGTAGTAAGCCAGTCGTCGGCGCTCGGTCCACAGCGACATTCGACGCCTAAATGTTTCAGTAGAAACCTAAGACTGGTAAACACTAAATCTTTTTTTGGAATCAGTTATCCCGGCTCTGTGTGTATTGTCTTTTTCATTTCTGAAAGAAACTAAAATCTTTTATCTCAAGATAAAGTTGAAAATAATACATGGAAATTAAAACGTTTAGTGTTTTGTTCTTTTTCTCTTCCATTTCTTCTTTTTATATGGACAAGACCCTGTCTGTTTTTCAATGTGCCTCCAGTAAGTTGACATCCCATTGTTTTCGTGGTCTTCCAACTGATTGTCTTTCTATAGGAGACTCGTCTCTTGCCGTCTTAACTGGTCTATTTGTTATCATTCGGCTGTATCTGTAGTGTATGACCATTAATTTTTCCAAGTGTTTTCATTTCTGCTGTTTATAATATCCTTTTTGTCCTCTTTGTGTTAGGTCTTGTTTCTGCAGCGTAGGTCATTATTGGTCTGATGACTGTTTCCCAAATTTTGCTTTTTGTTTCTTTCCCGATATTTTTAGTTTTCCATATTGTTTCATTTAGGCAGCCTACTGCTCTGTGTGCTCTATTTACTTGATTTTCCACTTCAGTTTTGAGCTTTCCGTATCTAGATAATGTGATGCATAGATATTTAAACTCCCTTACTTGTTCTATTATTTGACCCCCGCTCTAAAAGAAGAAAAAACCTTCAGTAGTAAGCCAGTCGTCGGCGCTCGGTCCACAGCGACATTCGACGCCTAAATGTTTCAGTAGAAACCTAAGACTGGTAAACACTGAATCTTTTTTTTGGAATATCAGTTATCCCGGCTCTGTGTGTATTGTCTTTTTCATTTCTGAGAAAACTAAAATCTTCTATCTCAAGATAAAGTTGAAAATAATACATGGAAATTAAAACGTTTAGCGTTTTGTTCTTTTTCTCTTTCATTTCTGCTTTTTATATGGACAAGACTTTGTCTGTTTTTCAATGTCCCTCCAGTAAGTTGACATCCCATTGTTTTCGTGGTCTTCCAACTGATCGTCTTTGTATAGGAGACTCGTCTCTTTCCGTCTTAACTGGCCTATTTGTTATCATTCGGCTGTATCTGTAGTGTATGACCATTAATTTTTCCAAGTGTTTTAATTTCTGCTGTTTATAATATTTTTTTTGTCCTGTTTGTGTTAGGTCTTGTTTCTGCAGCGTAGGTCATTATTGGTCTGATGACTGTTTCCCAAATTTTGCTTTTTGTTTCTTTCCCGATATTTTTAGTTTTCCATATTGTTTCATTTAGGCAGCCTACTGCTCTGTGTGCTCTATTTACTTGATTTTCCAGTTCAGTTTTGAGCTTTCCGTATCTAGATAATGTGATGCATAGATATTTAAACTCCATTACTTGTTCTATTATTTGACCTCCGCTCTAAAAGAAGAAAAACCTTTAGTAGTAAGCCAGTCGTCGGCGCTCGGTCCACAGCGACATTCGACGCCTAAATGTTTCAGTAGAAACCTAAGACTGGTAAACACTGAATCTTTTTTGTGGAATATCAGGTATCCCGGCTCTGTGTGTATTGTCTTTTTCATTTCTGAGAAAACTAAAATCTTCTATCTCAAGATAAAGTTGAAAATAATACATGGAAATTAAAACGTTTAGTGTTTTGTTCTTTTTCTCTTCCATTTCTTCTTTTTATATGGACAAGACCCTGTCTGTTTTTCAATGTGCCTCCAGTAAGTTGACATCCCATTGTTTTCGTGGTCTTATAACTGATCGTCTTTCTATAGGAGACTCGTCTCTTGCCGTCTTAACTGGTCTATTTGTTATCATTCGGCTGTATCTGTAGTGTATAACCATTAATTTTTCCAAGTGTTTTCATTTCTGCTGTTTATAATATCCTTTTTGTCCTCTTTGTGTTAGGTCTTGTTTCTGCAGCGTAGGTCATTATTGGTCTGATGACTGTTTCCCAAATTTTGCTTTTTGTTTCTTTCCCGATATTTTTAGTTTTCCATATTGTTTCATTTAGGCAGCCTACTGCTCTGTGTGCTCTATTTACTTGATTTTCCACTTCAGTTTTGAGCTTTCCGTATCTAGATAATGTGATGCATAGATATTTAAACTCCCTTACTTGTTCTATTATTTGACCCCCGCTCTAAAAGAAGAAAAAACCTTCAGTAGTAAGCCAGTCGTCGGCGCTCGGTCCACAGCGACATTCGACGCCTAAATGTTTCAGTAGAAACCTAAGACTGGTAAACACTGAATCTTTTTTTGGAATATCAGTTATCCCGGCTCTGTGTGTATTGTCTTTTTCATTTCTGAGAAAACTAAAATCTTCTATCTCAAGATAAAGTTGAAAATAATACATGGAAATTAAGACGTCTAGTGTTTTGTTCTTTTTCTCTTCCATTTCTTCTTTTTATATGGACAAGATTTTATCTGTTTTTCAATGTGCCTCCAGTAAGTTGACATCCCATTGTTTTCGTGGTCTTCCAACTGATCGTCTTCCTATAGGAGACTCGTCTCTTGCCGTCTTAACTGGTCTATTTGTTATCATTCGGCTGTATCTGTAGTGTATGACCATTAATTTTTCCAAGTGTTTTCATTTCTGCTGTTTATAATATCCTTTTTGTCCTCTTTGTGTTAGGTCTTGTTTCTGCAGCGTAGGTCATTATTGGTCTGATGACTGTTTCCCAAATTTTGCTTTTTGTTTCTTTCCCGATATTTTTAGTTTTCCATATTGTTTCATTTAGGCAGCCTACTGCTCTGTGTGCTCTATTTACTTGATTTTCCACTTCAGTTTTGAGCTTTCCGTATCTAGATAATGTGATGCATAAATATTTAAACTCCATTACTTGTTCTATTATTTGACCTCCGCTCTAAAAGAAGAAAAACCTTCAGTAGTAAGCCAGTCGTCGGCGCTCGGTCCACAGCGACATTCGACGCCTAAATGTTTCAGTAGAAACCTAAGACTGGTAAACACTAAATCTTTTTTTGGAATCAGTTATCCCGGCTCTGTGTGTATTGTCTTTTTCATTTCTGAGAAAACTAAAATCTTCTATCTCAAGATAAAGTTGAAAATAATACATGGAAATTAAAACGTTTAGTGTTTTGTTCTTTTTCTCTTCCATTTCTTCTTTTTATATGGACAAGACCCTGTCTGTTTTTCAATGTGCCTTCAGTAAGTTGACATCCCATTGTTTTCGTGGTCTTCCAACTGATTGTCTTTCTATAGGAGACTCGTCTCTTGCCGTCTTAACTGGTCTATTTGTTATCATTCGGCTGTATCTGTAGTGTATGACCATTAATTTTTCCAAGTGTTTTCATTTCTGCTGTTTATAATATCCTTTTTGTCCTCTTTGTGTTAGGTCTTGTTTCTGCAGCGTAGGTCATTATTGGTCTGATGACTGTTTCCCAAATTTTGCTTTTTGTTTCTTTCCCGATATTTTTAGTTTTCCATATTGTTTCATTTAGGCAGCCTACTGCTCTGTGTGCTCTATTTACTTAATTTTCCACTTCAGTTTTGAGCTTTCCGTATCTAGATAATGTGATGCATAGATATTTAAACTCCCTTACTTGTTCTATTATTTGACCCCCGCTCTAAAAGAAGAAAAAACCTTCAGTAGTAAGCCAGTCGTCGGCGCTCGGTCCACAGCGACATTCGACGCCTAAATGTTTCAGTAGAAACCTAAGACTGGTAAACACTGAATCTTTTTTTGGAATATCAGTTATCCCGGCTCTGTGTGTATTGTCTTTTTCATTTCTGAGAAAACTAAAATCTTCTATCTCAAGATAAAGTTGAAAATAATACATGGAAATTAAAACGTTTAGTGTTTTGTTCTTTTTCTCTTTCATTTCTTCTTTTTATATGGACAAGACTTTGTCTGTTTTTCAATGTGCGTCCAGTAAGTTGACATCCCATTGTTTTCGTGGTCTTCCAACTGATCGTCTTTGTATAGGAGACTCGTCTCTTGCCGTCTTAACTGGCCTATTTGTTATCATTCGGCTGTATCTGTAGTGTATGACCATTAATTTTTCCAAGTGTTTTAATTTCTGCTGTTTATAATATTTTTTTTGTCCTCTTTGTGTTAGGTCTTGTTTCTGCAGCGTAGGTCATTATTGGTCTGATGACTGTTTCCCAAATTTTGCTTTTTGTTTCTTTCCCGATATTTTTAGTTTTCCATATTGTTTCATTTAGGCAGCCTACTGCTCTGTGTGCTCTATTTACTTGATTTTCCACTTCAGTTTTGAGCTTTCCGTATCTAGATAATGTGATGCATAGATATTTAAACTCCATTACTTGTTCTATTATTTGACCTCCGCTCTAAAAGAAGAAAAACCTTCAGTAGTAAGCCAGTCGTCGGCGCTCGGTCCACAGCGACATTCGACGCCTAAATGTTTCAGTAGAAACCTAAGACTGGTAAACACTGAATCTTTTTTTGGAATATCAGTTATCCCGGCTCTGTGTGTATTGTCTTTTTCATTTCTGAGAAAACTAAAATCTTCTATCTCAAGATAAAGTTGAAAATAATACATGGAAATTAAAACGTGTAGTGTTTTGTTCTTTTTCTCTTTCATTTCTTCTTTTTATATGAACAAGACTTTGTCTGTTTTTCAATGTGCCTCCAGTAAGTTGACATCCCATTGTTTTCGTGGTCTTCCAACTGACAGTCTTTCTATAGGAGACTCGTCTCTTGCCGTCTTAACTGGTCTATTTGTTATCATTCGGCTGTATCTGTAGTGTATGACCATTAATTTTTCCAAGTGTTTTCATTTCTGCTGTTTATAATATCCTTTTTGTCCTCTTTGTGTTAGGTCTTGTTTCTGCATCGTAGGTCATTATTGGTCTGATGACTGTTTCCCAAATTTTGCTTTTTGTTTCTTTCCCGATATTTTTAGTTTTCCATATTGTTTCATTTAGGCAGCCTACTGCTCTGTTTGCTCTATTTACTTGATTTTCCACTTCAGTTTTGAGCTTTCCGTATCTAGATAATGTGATGCATAGATATTTAAACTCCATTACTTGTTCTATTATTTGACCCTCACTCTAAAAGAAGAAAAAACCTTCAGTAGTAAGCCGGTCGTCGGCGCTCGGTCCACAGCGACATTCGACGCCTAAATGTTTCAGTAGAAACCTAAGACTGGTGAACACTGAATCTTTTTTTTGGAATATCAGTTATCCCGGCTCTGTGTGTATTGTCTTTTTCATTTCTGAGAAAACTAAAATCTTCTATCTCAAGATAAAGTTGAAAATAATACATGGAAATTAAAACGTGTAGTGTTTTGTTCTTTTTCTCTTTCATTTCTTCTTTTTATATGGACAAGACTTTGTCTGTTTTTCAATGTGCCTCCAGTAAGTTGACATCCCATTGTTTTCGTGGTCTTCCAACTGATCGTCTTTCTATAGGAGACTCGTCTCTTGCCGTCTTAACTGGTCTATTTGTTATCATTCGGCTGTATCTGTAGTGTATGACCATTAATTTTTCCAAGTGTTTTCATTTCTGCTGTTTTTAATATCCTTTTTGTCCTCTTTGTGTTAGGTCTTGTTTCTGCAGCGTAGGTCATTATTGGTCTGATGACTGTTTTCCAAATTTTGCTTTTTGTTTCTTTCCCGATATTTTTAGTTTTCCATATTGTTTCATTAAGGCAGCCTACTGCTCTGTGTGCTCTATTTACTTGATTTTCCACTTCAGTTTTGAGCTTTCCGTATCTAGATAATGTGATGCATAGATATTTAAACTCCATTACTTGTTCTATTATTTGACCCCCGCTCTAAAAGAAGAAAAAACCTTCAGTAGTAAGCCAGTCGTCGGCGCTCGGTCCACAGCGACATTCGACGCTTAAATGTTTCAGTAGAAACCTAAGACTGGTAAACACTGAATCTTTTTTTTGGAATATCAGTTATCCCGGCTCTGTGTGTATTGTCTTTTTCATTTCTGAGAAAACTAAAATCTTCTATCTCAAGATAAAGTTAAAAATAATACATGGAAATTAAAACGTTTAGTGTTTTGTTCTTTTTCTCTTTCATTTCTTCTTTTTATATGGACAAGACTTTGTCTGTTTTTCAATGTGCCTCCAGTAAGTTGACATCCCATTGTTTTCGTGGTCTTCCAACTGATCGTCTTTATATAGGAGACTCGTCTCTTGCCGTCTTAACTGGCCTATTTGTTATCATTCGGCTGTATCTGTAGTGTATGAACATTAATTTTTCCAAGTGTTTTCATTTCTGCTGTTTATAATATTTTTTTTGTCCTCTTTGTGTTAGGTCTTGTTTCTGCAGCGTAGGTCATTATTGGTCTGATGACTGTTTCCCAAATTTTGCTTTTTGTTTCTTTCCCGATATTTTTAGTTTTCCATATTGTTTCATTTAGGCAGCCTACTGCTCTGTGTGCTCTATTTACTTGATTTTCCACTTCAGTTTTGAGCTTTCCGTATCTAGATAATGTGATGCATAGATATTTAAACTCCATTACTTGTTCTATTATTTGACCTCCGCTCTAAAGGAAGAAAAACCTTCAGTAGTAAGCCAGTCGTCGGCGCTCGGTCCACAGCGACATTCGACGCCCAAATGTTTCAGTAGAAACCTAAGACTGGTAAACACTGAATCTTTTTTTGGAATATCAGTTATCCCGGCTCTGTGTGTATTGTCTTTTTCATTTCTGAGAAAACTAAAATCTTCTATCTCAAGATAAAGTTGAAAATAATACATGGAAATTAAAACGTTTAGTGTTTTGTTCTTTTTCTCTTCCATTTCTTCTTTTTATATGGACAAGACCCTGTCTGTTTTTCAATGTGCCTCCAGTAAGTTGACATCCCATTGTTTTCGTGGTCTTCCAACTGATCGTCTTTCTATAGGAGACTCGTCTCTTGCCGTCTTAACTGGACTATTTGTTATAATTCGGAGGTATCTGTAGTGTATGACCATTAATTTTTCCAAGTGTTTTCATTTCTGCTGTTTATAGTATGCTTTTTGTCCTCTTTGTGTTAGGTCTTGTTTCTGCAGCGTAGGTCATTATTGGTCTGATGACTGTTTCCCAAATTTTGCTTTTTTTTTTCTTTCCCGATATTTTTAGTTTTCCATATTGTTTCATTTAGGCAGCCTACTGCTCTGTTTGCTCTATTTACTTGATTTTCCACTTCAGTTTTGAGCTTTCTGTATCTAGATAATGTGATGCATAGATATTTAAACTCCCTTACTTGTTCTATTATTTGACCCCCGCTCTAAAAGAAGAAAAAACCTTCAGTAGTAAGCCAGTCGTCGGCGCTCGGTCCACAGCGACATTCGACGCCTAAATGTTTCAGTACAAACCTAAGACTGGTAAACACTGAATCTTTTTTTTGGAATATCAGTTATCCCGGCTCTGTGTGTATTGTCTTTTTCATTTCTGAGAAAACTAAAATCTTCTATCTCAAGATAAAGTTGAAAATAATACATGGAAATTAAAACGTTTAGTGTTTTGTTCTTTTTCTCTTTCATTTCTTCTTTTTATATGGACAAGACTTTGTCTGTCTTTCAATGTGCCTCCAGTAAGTTGACATCCCATTGTTTTCGTGGTCTTCCAACTGATCGTCTTTGTATAGGAAACTCGTCTCTTGCCGTCTTAACTGGCCTATTTGTTATCATTCGGCTGTATCTGTAGTGTATGACCATTAATTTTTCCAAGTGTTTTAATTTCTGCTGTTTATAATATTTTTTTTGTCCTCTTTGTGTTAGGTCTTGTTTCAGCAGCGTAGGTCACTATTGGTCTGATGACTGTTTCCCAAATTTTGCTTTTTGTTTCTTTCCCGATATTTTTAGTTTTCCATATTGTTTCATTTAGGCAGCCTACTGCTCTGTGTGCTCTATTTACTTGATTTCCACTTCAGTTTTGAGCTTTCCGTATCTAGATAATGTGATGCATAGATATTTAAACTCCATTACTTGTTCTATTATTTGACCTCCGCTCTAAAAGAAGAAAAACCTTCAGTAGTAAGCCAGTCGTCGGCGCTCGGTCCACAGCGACATTCGACGCCTAAATGTTTCAGTAGAAACCTAAGACTGGTAAACACTGAATCTTTTTTTGGAATATCAGTTATCCCGGCTCTGTGTGTATTGTCTTTTTCATTTCTGAGAAAACTAAAATCTTCTATCTCAAGATAAAGTTGAAAATAATACATGGAAATTAAAACGTTTAGTGTTTTGTTCTTTTTCTCTTTCATTTCTTCTTTTTATATGGACAAGACTTTGTCTGTCTTTCAATGTGCCTCCAGTAAGTTGACATCCCATTGTTTTCGTGGTCTTCCAACTGATCGTCTTTGTATAGGAAACTCGTCTCTTGCCGTCTTAACTGGTCTATTTGTTATCATTCGGCTGTATCTGTAGTGTATGACCATTAATTTTTCCAAGTGTTTTCATTTCTGCTGTTTATAATATCCTTTTTGTCCTCTTTGTGTTAGGTCTTGTTTCTGCATCGTAGGTCATTATTGGTCTGATGACTGTTTCCCAAATTTTGCTTTTTGTTTCTTTCCCGATATTTTTAGTTTTCCATATTGTTTCATTTAGGCAGCCTACTGCTCTGTTTGCTCTATTTACTTGATTTTCCACTTCAGTTTTGAGCTTTCCGTATCTAGATAATGTGATGCATAGATATTTAAACTCCATTACTTGTTCTATTATTTGACCCTCACTCTAAAAGAAGAAAAAACCTTCAGTAGTAAGCCGGTCGTCGGCGCTCGGTCCACAGCGACATTCGACGCCTAAATGTTTCAGTAGAAACCTAAGACTGGTGAACACTGAATCTTTTTTTTGGAATATCAGTTATCCCGGCTCTGTGTGTATTGTCTTTTTCATTTCTGATAAAACTAAAATCTTCTATCTCAAGATAAAGTTGAAAATAATACATGGAAATTAAAACGTGTAGTGTTTTGTTCTTTTTCTCTTTCATTTCTTCTTTTTATATGGACAAGACTTTGTCTGTTTTTCAATGTGCCTCCAGTAAGTTGACATCCCATTGTTTTCGTGGTCTTCCAACTGATCGTCTTTCTATAGGAGACTCGTCTCTTGCCGTCTTAACTGGTCTATTTGTTATCATTCGGCTGTATCTGTAGTGTATGACCATTAAAGTTTCCAAGTGTTTTCATTTCTGCTGTTTTTAATATCCTTTTTGTCCTCTTTGTGTTAGGTCTTGTTTCTGCAGCGTAGGTCATTATTGGTCTGATGACTGTTTTCCAAATTTTGCTTTTTGTTTCTTTCCCGATATTTTTAGTTTTCCATATTGTTTCATTAAGGCAGCCTACTGCTCTGTGTGCTCTATTTACTTGATTTTCCACTTCAGTTTTGAGCTTTCCGTATCTAGATAATGTGATGCATAGATATTTAAACTCCATTACTTGTTCTATTATTTGACCCCCGCTCTAAAAGAAGAAAAAACCTTCAGTAGTAAGCCAGTCGTCGGCGCTCGGTCCACAGCGACATTCGACGCCTAAATGTTTCAGTAGAAACCTAAGACTGGTAAACACTGAATCTTTTTTTTGGAATATCAGTTATCCCGGCTCTGTGTGTATTGTCTTTTTCATTTCTGAGAAAACTAAAATCTTCTATCTCAAGATAAAGTTGAAAATAATACATGGAAATTAAAACGTTTAGTGTTTTGTTCTTTTTCTCTTTCATTTCTTCTTTTTATATGGACAAGACTTTGTCTGTTTTTCAATGTGCCTCCAGTAAGTTGACATCCCATTGTTTTCGTGGTCTTCCAACTGATCGTATTTGTATAGGAGACTCGTCTCTTGCCGTCTTAACTGGCCTATTTGTTATCATTCGGCTGTATCTGTAGTGTATGACCATTAATTTTTCGAAGTGTTTTTATTTCTGCTGTTTATAATATTTTTTTTGTCCTCTTTGTGTTAGGTCTTGTTTCTGCAGCGTAGGTTATTATTGGTCTGATGACTGTTTCCCAAATTTTGCTTTTTGTTTCTTTCCCGATATTTTTAGTTTTCCATATTGTTTCATTTAAGCAGCCTACTGCTCTGTGTGCTCTATTTACTTGATTTTCCACTTCAGTTTTGAGCTTTCCGTATCTAGATAATGTGATGCATAGATATTTAAACTCCATTACTTGTTCTATTATTTGACCTCCGATCTAAAAGAAGAAAAACCTTCAGTAGTAAGCCAGTCGTCGGCGCTCGGTCCACAGCGACATTCGACGCCTAAATGTTTCAGTAGAAACCTAAGACTGGTAAACACTGAATCTTTGTTTGGAATATCAGTTATCCCGGCTCTGTGTGTATTGTCTTTTTCATTTCTGAGAAAACTAAAATCTTCTATCTCAAGATAAAGTTGAAAATAATACATGAAAATTAAAACGTTTAGTGTTTTGTTCTTTTTCTCTTCCATTTCTTCTTTTTATATGGACAAGACCCTGTCTGTTTTTCAATGTGCCTCCAGTAAGTTGACATCCCATTGTTTTCGTGGTCTTCCAACTGATCGTCTTTCTATAGGAGACTCGTCTCTTGCCGTCTTAACTGGTCTATTTGTTATCATTCGGCTGTATCTGTAGTGTCTGACCATTAATTTTTCCAAGTGTTTTCATTTCTGCTGTTTATAATATCCTTTTTGTCCTCTTTGTGTTAGGTCTTGTTTCTGCAGCGTAGGTCATTATTGGTCTGATGACTGTTTCCCAAATTTTGCTTTTTTTTTCTTTCCCGATATTTTTAGATTTCCATATTGTTTCATTTAGGCAGCCTACTGCTCTGTTTGCTCTATTTACTTGATTTTCCACTTCAGTTTTAAGCTTTCCGTATCTAGATAATGTGATGCATAGGTATTTAAACTCCATTACTTGTTCTATCATTTGACCCCCGCTCTAAAAGAAGAAAAAACCTTCAGTAGTAAGCCAGTCGTCGGCGCTCGGTCTAAAGCGACATTCGACGCCTAAATGTTTCGGTAGAAACCTAAGACTGGTAAACACTGAATCTTTTTTTTGGAATATCAGTTATCCCGGCTCTGTATGTATTGTCTTTTTCATTTCTGAGAAAACTAAAATCTTCTATCTCAAGATAAAGTTGAAAATAATACATGGAAATTAAAAAGTTTAGTGTTTTTTTCTTTTTCTCTTCCATTTCTTCTTTTTATATTGACAAGACTCTGTCTGTTCTTCAATGTGCCTCCAGTAAGTTGACATCCCATTGTTTTCGTGGTCTTCCAACTGATCGTCTTTGTATAGGAGACTCGTCTCTTGCCGTGTTAACTGGCCTATTTGTTATCATTCGGCTGTATCTGTAGTGTATGACCATTAATTTTTCCAAGTGTTTTCATTTCTGCTGTTTATAATATTTTTTTTGTCCTCTTTGTGTTAGGTCTTGTTTCTGCAGCGTAGGTCATTATTGGTCTGATGACTGTTTCCCAAATGTTGCTTTTTGTTTCTTTCCCGATATTTTTAGTTTTCCACATTGTTTCATTTAGGCAGCCTACTGCTCTGTTTGCTCTATTTACTTGATTTTCCACTTCAGTTTTGAGCTTTCCGTATCTAGATAATGTGATGCATAGATATTTAAACTCCATTACTTGTTCTATTATTTGACCCTCACTCTAAAAGAAGAAAAAACCTTCAGTAGTAAGCCGGTCGTCGGCGCTCGGTCCACAGCGACATTCGACGGCTAAATGTTTCAGTAGAAACCTAAGACTGGTAAACACTGAATCTTTTTTTTGGAATATCAGTTATCCCGGCTCTGTGTGTATTGTCTTTTTTATTTCTGAGAAAACTAAAATCTTCTATCTCAAGATAAAGTTGAAAATAATACATGGAAATTAAAACGTGTAGTGTTTTGTTCTTTTTCTCTTTCATTTCTTCTTTTTATATGGACAAGACTTTGTCTGTTTTTCAATGTGCCTCCAGTAAGTTGACATCCCATTGTTTTCGTGGTCTTCCAACTGATCGTCTTTCTATAGGAGACTCGTCTCTTGCCGTCTTAACTGGTCTATTTGTTATCATTCGGCTGTATCTGTAGTGTATGACCATTAATTTTTCCAAGTGTTTTCATTTCTGCTGTTTATAATATTCTTTTTGTCCTCTTTGTGTTAGGTCTTGTTTCTGCAGTGTAGGTCATTATTGGTCTGATGACTGTTTCCCAAATTTTGCTTTTTGTTTCTTTCCCGATATTTTTAGTTTTCCGTATTGTTTCATTTAGGCAGCCTACTGCTCTGTGTGCTCTATTTACTTGATTTTCCACTTCAGTTTTGAGCTTTCCGTATCTAGATAATGTGATGCATGGATATTTAAACTCCATTACTTGTTCTATTATTTGACCCCCGCTCTAAAAGAAGAAAAAACCTTCAGTAGTAAGCCAGTCGTCGGCGCTCGGTCCACAGCGACATTCGACGCCTAAATGTTTCAGTAGAAACCTAAGACTGGTAAACACTGAATCTTTTTTTTGGAATATCAGTTATCCCGGCTCTGTGTGTATTGTCTTTTTCATTTCTGAGAAAACTAAAATCTTCTATCTCAAGATAAAGTTGAAAATAATACATGGAAATTAAAACGTTTAGTGTTTTGTTCTTTTTCTCTTCCATTTCTTCTTTTTATATGGACAAGACCCTGTCTGTTTTTCAATGTGCCTCCAGTAAGTTGACATCCCATTGTTTTCGTGGTCTTCCAACTGATCGTCTTTCTATAGGAGACTCGTCTCTTGCCGTCTTAACTGGTCTATTTGTTATCATTCGGCTGTATCTGTAGTGTATGACCATTAATTTTTCCAAGTGTTTTCATTTCTGCTGTTTATAATATCCTTTTTGTCTTTTTTGTGTTAGGTCTTGTTTCTGCAGCGTAGGTCATTATTGGTCTGATGACTGTTTCCCAAATTTTGCTTTTTTTTTTCTTTCCCGATATTTTTAGTTTTCCATATTGTTTCATTTAGGCAGCCTACTGCTCTGTTTGCTCTATTTACTTGATTTTCCACTTCAGTTTTGAGCTTTCCGTATCTAGATAATGTGATGCATAGATATTTAAACTCCCTTACTTGTTCTATTATTTGACCCCCGCTCTAAAAGAAGAAAAAACCTTCAGTAGTAAGCCAGTCGTCGGCGCTCGGTCCACAGCGACATTCGACGCCTAAATGTTTCAGTAGAAACCTAAGACTGGTAAACACTGAATCTTTTTTTTTTGGATATCAGTTATCCCGGCTCTGTGTGTATTGTCTTTTTCATTTCTGAGAAAACTAAAATCGTATATCTCAAGATAAAGTTGAAAATAATACATGGAAATTAAAACGTTTAGTGTTTTGTTCTTTTTCTTTTCCATTTCTTCTTTTTATATGGACAAGACTCTGTCTGTTTTTCAATGTGCCTCCAGTAAGTTGACATCTCATTGTTTTCGTGGTCTTCCAACTGATCGTCTTTCTATAGGAGACTCGTCTCTTGCCGTCTTAACTGGTGTATTTGTTATCATTCGGCTGTATCTGTAGTGTATGACCATTAATTTTTCCAAGTGTTTTCATTTCTGCTGTTTATAATATCCTTTTTGTCCTCTTTGTGTTAGCAAAGTTTCTGCAGCGTAGGTCATTATTGGTCTGATGACTGTTTCCCAAATTTTGCTTTTTGTTTCTTTCCCGATATTTTTAGTTTTCCATATTGTTTCATTTAGGCAGCCTACTGCTCTGTTTGGTCTATTTACTTGATTTTCCAATTCAGTTTTGAGCTTTCCGTATCTAGATAATGTGATGCATAGATATTTAAACTCCATTACTGGTTCTATTATTTGACCCCCGCTCTAAAAGAAGAAAAAACCTTTAGTAGTAAGCCAGTCGTCGGCGCTCGGTTCACAGCGACATTCGACGCCTAAATGTTTCGGTAGAAACCTAAGACTGGTAAACACTGAATCTCTTTTTTTTGGATATCAGTTATCCCGGCTCTGTGTGTATTGTCTTTTTCATTTCTGAGAAAACTAAAATCTTTTATCTCAAGATAAAGTTGAAAATAATACATGGAAATTAAAACGTTTAGTGTTTTGTTCTTTTTCTCTTCCATTTCTTCTTTTTATATGGACAAGACTCTGTCTGTTTTTCAATGTGCCTCCAGTAAGTTGACATCTCATTGTTTTCGTGGTCTTCCAACTGATCGTCTTTCTATAGGAGACTCGTCTCTCGCCGTCTTAACTAGTCTATTTGTTATCATTCGGCTGTATCTGTAGTGTATGACCATTAATTTTTCCAAGTGTTTTCATTTCTGCTGTTTATAATATCCTTTTTGTCCTCTTTGTGATAGGTCTTTTTTCTGCAGCGTAGGTCATTATTGGTCTGATGACTGTTTCCCAAATTTTGCTTTTTGCTTCTTTCCCGATATTTTTAGCTTTCCATATTGTTTCATTTAATTACTATTTAACTGGGAATAAGCCACAATTAAAGGTTAAAATACGTTTATTGACGTTTCAGTTTCCACTTCGGAAATCGTTCTCAAAATACAAACATTAGTTTGTATTTTGAGAACGATTTCCGAAGTGGAAATTGAAACGTCAATAAACGTATTTTAACCTTTAATAGTGTCTTATTCCCAGTTAAATAGTAATTAATTTAAAATGCCACAAGAAAATAGCTTCAGAACAATATTGTTTCATTTAGGCAGCCTACTGCTCTGTTTGGTCTATTTACTTGATTTTCCACTTCAGTTTTGAGCTTTCCGTATTTAGATAATGTGATGCATAGATATTTAAACTTCATTACTTGTTCTATTATTTGACCCTCACTCTAAAAGAAGAAAAAACCTTCAGTAGTAAGCCGGTCGTCGGCGCTCGGTCCACAGCGACATTCGACGCCTAAATGTTTCAGTAGAAACCTAAGACTGGTAAACACTGAATCTTTTTTTTGGAATATCAGTTATCCCGGCTCTGTGTGTATTGTCTTTTTCATTTCTGAGAAAACTAAAATCTACTATCTCAAGATAAAGTTGAAAATAATACATGGAAATTAAAACGTGTAGTGTTTTGTTCTTTTTCTCTTTCATTTCTTCTTTCTATATGGACAAGACTTTGTCTGTTTTTCAATGTGCCTCCAGTAAGTTGACATCCCATTGTTTTCGTGGTCTTCCAACTGATCGTCTTTCTATAGGAGACTCGTCTCTTGCCGTCTTAACTGGTCTATTTGTTATCATTCGGCTGTATCTGTAGTGTATGACCATTAATTTTTCCAAGTGTTTTTATTTCTGCTGTTTATAATATCCTTTTTGTCCTCTTTGTGTTAGGTCTTGTTTCTGCAGCGTAGGTCATTATTGGTCTGATGACTGTTTCCCAAATTTTGCTT
This sequence comes from Diabrotica undecimpunctata, assembly GCF_040954645.1. Taxonomy (NCBI): domain Eukaryota; kingdom Metazoa; phylum Arthropoda; class Insecta; order Coleoptera; family Chrysomelidae; genus Diabrotica; species Diabrotica undecimpunctata. The sequence goes on from NC_092811.1 coordinate 52,785,862, forward strand.
TTTGTTTCTTTCCCGATATTTTTAGTTTTCCATATTGTTTCATTTAGGCAGCCTACTGCTCTGTGTGCTCTATTTACTTGATTTTCCACTTCAGTTTTGAGCTTTCCGTATCTAGATAATGTGATGCATAGATATTTAAACTCCATTACTTGTTCTATTATTTGACCCCCGCTCTAAAAGAAGGAAAAACCTTCAGTAGTAAGCCAGTCGACGGCGCTCGGTCCACAGCGACATTCGACGCCTAAATGTTTCAGTAGAAACCTAAGACTGGTAAACACTGAATCTTTTTTTTGGAATATCAGTTATCCCGGCTCTGTGTGTATTGTCTTTTTCATTTCTGAGAAAACTAAAATCTTCTATCTCAAGATAAAGTTGAAAATAATACATGGAAATTAAAACGTTTAGTGTTTTGTTCTTTTTCTCTTCCATTTCTTCTTTTTATATGGACAAGACTTTGTCTGTTTTTCAATGTGCCTCCAGTAAGTTGACATCCCATTGTTTTCGTGGTCTTCCAACTGATCGTCTTTGTATAGGAGACTAGTCTCTTGCCGTCTTAACTGGCCTATTTGTTATCATTCGGCTGTATCTGTAGTGTATGACCATTAATTTTTCCAAGTGTTTTCATTTCTGCTGTTTATAATATCCTTTTTGTCCTCTTTGTGTTAGGTCTTGTTTCTGCAGCGTAGGTCATTATTGGTCTGATGACTGTTTCCCAAATTTTGCTTTTTGTTTCTTTCCCGATATTTTTAGTTTTCCATATTGTTTCATTTAGGCAGCCTGCTGCTCTGTGTGCTCTATTTACTTGATTTTCCACTTCAGTTTTGAGCTTTTTGTATCTAGATAATGTGATGCATAGATATTTAAACTCCATTACTTGTTCTATTATTTGACCTCCGCTCTAAAAGAAGAAAAAACCTTCAGTAGTAAGCCAGTCGTCGGCGCTCGGTCCACAGCGACATTCGACGCCTAAATGTTTCAGTAGAAACCTAAGACTGGTAAACACTGAATCTTTTTTTGGAATATCAGTTATCCCGGCTCTGTGTGTATTGTCTTTTTCATTTCTGAGAAAACTAAAATCGTATATCTCAAGATAAAGTTGAAAATAATACATGGAAATTAAAACGTTTAGTGTTTTGTTCTTTTTCTCTTCCATTTCTTCTTTTTATATGGACAAGACTTTATCTGTTTTTCAATGTGCCTCCAGTAAGTTGACATCCCATTGTTTTCGTGGTCTTCCAACTGATCGTCTTTCTATAGGAGACTCGTCTCTTGCCGTCTTAACTGGTCTATTTGTTATCATTCGGCTGTATCTGTAGTGTATGACCATTAATTTTTCCAAGTGTTTTCATTTCTGCTGTTTATAATATCCTTTTTGTTCTCTTTGTGTTAGGTCTTGTTTCTGCAGCGTAGGTCATTATTGGTCTGATGACTGTTTCCCAAATTTTGCTTTTTGCTTCTTTCCCGATATTTTTAGCTTTCCATATTGTTTCATTTAATTACTATTTAACTGGGAATAAGCCACAATTAAAGGTTAAAATACGTTTATTGACGTTTCAATTTCCACTTCGGAAATCGTTCTCAAAATACAAACATTAGTTTGTATTTTAAGAACGATTTCCGAAGTAGAAATTGAAACGTCAATAAACGTATTTTAACCTTTAATTGTGGCTTATTTCCAGTTAAATAGTAATTAATTTAAAATGCCACAAGAAAATAGCTTCAGAACAATATTGTTTCATTTAGGCAGCCTACTGCTCTGTTTGGTCTATTTACTTGATTTTCCACTTCAGTTTTGAGCTTTCCGTATCTAGATAATGTGATGCATAGATATTTAAACTCCATTACTTGTTCTATTATTTGACCCTCACTCTAAAAGAAGAAAAAACCTTCAGTAGTAAGCCGGTCGTCGGCGCTCGGTCCACAGCGACATTCGACGCCTAAATGTTTCAGTAGAAACCTAAGACTGGTAAACACTGAATCTTTTTTTTGGAATATCAGTTATCCCGGCTCTGTGTGTATTGTCTTTTTCATTTCTGAGAAAACTAAAATCTTCTATCTCAAGATAAAGTTGAAAATAATACATGGAAATTAAAACGTGTAGTGTTTTGTTCTTTTTCTCTTCCATTTCTTCTTTTTATATGGACAAGACTTTGTCTGTTTTTCAATGTGCCTCCAGTAAGTTGACATCCCATTGTTTTCGTGGTCTTCCAACTGATCGTCTTTGTATAGGAGACTAGTCTCTTGCCGTCTTAACTGGCCTATTTGTTATCATTCGGCTGTATCTGTAGTGTATGACCATTAATTTTTCCAAGTGTTTTCATTTCTGCTGTTTATAATATTTTTTTGTCCTCTTTGTGTTAGGTCTTGTTTCTGCAGCGTAGGTCATTATTGGTCTGATGACTGTTTCCCAAATTTTGCTTTTTGTTTCTTTCCCGATATTTTTAGTTTTCCATATTGTTTCATTTAGGCAGCCTGCTGCTCTGTGTGCTCTATTTACTTGATTTTCCACTTCAGTTTTGAGCTTTTCGTATCTAGATAATGTGATGCATAGATATTTAAACTCCATTACTTGTTCTATTATTTGACCTCCGCTCTAAAAGAAGAAAAAACCTTCAGTAGTAAGCCAGTCGTCGGCGCTCGGTCCACAGCGACATTCGACGCCTAAATGTTTCAGTAGAAACCTAAGACTGGTAAACACTGAATCTTTTTTTGGAATATCAGTTATCCCGGCTCTGTGTGTATTGTCTTTTTCATTTCTGAGAAAACTAAAATCGTATATCTCAAGATAAAGTTGAAAATAATACATGGAAATTAAAACGTTTAGTGTTTTGTTCTTTTTCTCTTCCATTTCTTCTTTTTATATGGACAAGACTTTATCTGTTTTTCAATGTGCCTCCAGTAAGTTGACATCCCATTGTTTTCGTGGTCTTCCAACTGATCGTCTTTCTATAGGAGACTCGTCTCTTGCCGTCTTAACTGGTCTATTTGTTATCATTCGGCTGTATCTGTAGTGTATGACCATTAATTTTTCCAAGTGTTTTCATTTCTGCTGTTTATAATATCCTTTTTGTCCTCTTTGTGTTAGGTCTTGTTTCTGCAGCGTAGGTCATTATTGGTCTGATGACTGTTTCCCAAATTTTGCTTTTTTTTTTCTTTCCCGATATTTTTAGTTTTCCATATTGTTTCATTTAGGCAGCCTACTGCTCTGTTTGCTCTATTTACTTGATTTTCCACTTCAGTTTTGAGCTTCCCGTATCTAGATAATGTGATGCATAGATATTTAAACTCCCTTACTTGTTCTATTATTTGACTCCCGCTCTAAAAGAAGAAAAAACCTTCAGTAGTAAGCCAGTCGTCGGCGCTCGGTCCACAGCGACATTCGACGCCTAAATGTTTCAGTAGAAACCTAAGACTGGTAAACACTGAATCTTTTTTTTTTGGATATCAGTCATCCCGGCTCTGTGTGTATTGTCTTTTTCATTTCTGAGAAAACTAAAATCGTATATCTCAAGATAAAGTTGAAAATAATACATGGAAATTAAAACGTTTAGTGTTTTGTTCTTTTTCTCTTCCATTTCTTCTTTTTATATGGACAAGACTCTGTCTGTTTTTCAATGTGCCTCCAGTAAGTTGACATCTCATTGTTTTCGTGGTCTTCCAACTGATCGTCTTTCTATAGGAGACTCGTCTCTTGCCGTCTTAACTGGTGTATTTGTTATCATTCGGCTGTATCTGTAGTGTATGACCATTAATTTTTCCAAGTGTTTTCATTTCTGCTGTTTATAATATCCTTTTTGTCCTCTTTGTGTTAGGTCTTGTTTCTGCAGCGTAGGTCATTATTGGTCTGATGACTGTTTCCCAAATTTTGCTTTTTGTTTCTTTCCCGATATTTTTAGTTTTCCATATTGTTTCATTTAGGCAGCCTACTGCTCTGTTTGGTCTATTTACTTGATTTTCCAATTCAGTTTTGAGCTTTCCGTATCTAGATAATGTGATGCATAGATATTTAAACTCCATTACTGGTTCTATTATTTGACCCCCGCTCTAAAAGAAGAAAAAACCTTCAGTAGTAAGCCAGTCGTCGGCGCTCGGTTCACAGCGACATTCGACGCCTAAATGTTTCAGTAGAAACCTAAGACTGGTAAACACTGAATCTCTTTTTTTTGGATATCAGTTATCCCGGCTCTGTGTGTATTGTCTTTTTCATTTCTGAGAAAACTAAAATCTTTTATCTCAAGATAAAGTTGAAAATAATACATGGAAATTAAAACGTTTAGTGTTTTGTTCTTTTTCTCTTCCATTTCTTCTTTTTATATGGACAAGACTCTGTCTGTTTTTCAATGTGCCTCCAGTAAGTTGACATCTCATTGTTTTCGTGGTCTTCCAACTGATCGTCTTTCTATAGGAGACTCGTCTCTCGCCGTCTTAACTAGTCTATTTGTTATCATTCGGCTGTATCTGTAGTGTATGACCATTAATTTTTCCAAGTGTTTTCATTTCTGCTGTTTATAATATCCTTTTTGTCCTCTTTGTGTTAGGTCTTGTTTCTGCAGCGTAGGTCATTATTGGTCTGATGACTGTTTCCCAAATTTTGCTTTTTGCTTCTTTCCCGATATTTTTAGCTTTCCATATTGTTTCATTTAATTACTATTTAACTGGGAATAAGCCACAATTAAAGGTTAAAATACGTTTATTGACGTTTCAATTTCCACTTCGGAAATCGTTCTCAAAATACAAACATTAGTTTGTATTTTAAGAACGATTTCCGAAGTAGAAATTGAAACGTCAATAAACGTATTTTAACCTTTAATTGTGGCTTATTTCCAGTTAAATAGTAATTAATTTAAAATGCCACAAGAAAATAGCTTCAGAACAATATTGTTTCATTTAGGCAGCCTACTGCTCTGTTTGGTCTATTTACTTGATTTTCCACTTCAGTTTTGAGCTTTCCGTATCTAGATAATGTGATGCATAGATATTTAAACTCCATTACTTGTTCTATTATTTGACCCTCACTCTAAAAGAAGAAAAAACCTTCAGTAGTAAGCCGGTCGTCGGCGCTCGGTCCACAGCGACATTCGACGCCTAAATGTTTCAGTAGAAACCTAAGACTGGTAAACACTAAATCTTTTTTTTGGAATATCAGTTATCCCGGCTCTGTGTGTATTGTCTTTTTCATTTCTGAGAAAACTAAAATCTTCTATCTCAAGATAAAGTTGAAAATAATACATGGAAATTAAAACGTGTAGTGTTTTGTTCTTTTTCTCTTTCATTTCTTCTTTCTATATGGACAAGACTTTGTCTGTTTTTCAATGTGCCTCCAGTAAGTTGACATCCCATTGTTTTCGTGGTCTTCCAACTGATCGTCTTTCTATAGGAGACTCGTCTCTTGCCGTCTTAACTAGTCTATTTGTTATCATTCGGCTGTATCTGTAGTGTATGACCATTAATTTTTCCAAGTGTTTTTATTTCTGCTGTTTATAATATCCTTTTTGTCCTCTTTGTGTTAGGTCTTGTTTCTGCAGCGTAGGTCATTATTGGTCTGATGACTGTTTCCCAAATTTTGCTTTTTGTTTTTTTCCCGATATTTTTAGTTTTCCATATTGTTTCATTTAGGCAGCCTACTGCTCTGTGTGCTCTATTTACTTGATTTTCCACTTCAGTTTTGAGCTTTCCGTATCTAGATAATGTGATGCATAGATATTTAAACTCCATTACTTGTTCTATTATTTGACCCCCGCTCTAAAAGAAGAAAAAACCTTCAGTAGTAAGCCAGTCGTCGGCGCTCGGTCCACAGCGACATTCGACGCCTAAATGTTTCAGTAGAAACCTAAGACTGGTAAACACTGAATCTTTTTTTTGGAATATCAGTTATCCCGGCTCTGTGTGTATTGTCTTTTTCATTTCTGAGAAAACTAAAATCTTCTATCTCAAGATAAAGTTGAAAATAATACATGGAAATTAAAACGTTTAGTGTTTTGTTTTTTTTCTCTTTCATTTCTTCTTTTTGTATGGACAAGACTTTGTCTGTTTTTCAATGTGCCTCCAGTAAGTTGACATCCCATTGTTTTCGTGGTCTTCCAACTGATCGTCTTTGTATAGGAGACTCGTCTCTTGCCGTCTTAACTGGCCTATTTGTTATCATTCGGCTGTATCTGTAGTGTATGACCATTAATTTTTCCAAGTGTTTTTATTTCTGCTGTTTATAATATCCTTTTCGTCCTCTTTGTGTTAGGTCTTGTTTCTGCAGCGTAGGTCATTATTGGTCTGATGACTGTTTCCCAAATTTTGCTTTTTGTTTCTTTCCCGATATTTTTAGTTTTCCATATTGTTTCATTTAGGCAGCCTACTGCTCTGTGTGCTCTATTTACTTGATTTTCCACTTCAGTTTTGAGCTTTCCGTATCTAGATAATGTGATGCATAGATATTTAAACTCCATTACTTGTTCTATTATTTGACCCCCGCTCTAAAAGAAGAAAAAACCTTCAGTAGTAAGCCAGTCGTCGGCGCTCGGTCCACAGCGACATTCGACGCCTAAATGTTTCAGTAGAAACCTAAGACTGGTAAACACTGAATCTTTTTTTTGGAATATCAGTTATCCCGGCTCTGTGTGTATTGTCTTTTTCATTTCTGAGAAAACTAAAATCTTCTATCTCAAGATAAAGTTGAAAATAATACATGGAAATTAAAACGTTTGGTGTTTTGTTCTTTTTCTCTTCCATTTCTTCTTTTTATATGGACAAGACTTTATCTGTTTTTCAATGTGCCTCCAGTAAGTTGACATCCCATTGTTTTCGTGGTCTTCCAACTGATCGTCTTTCTATAGGAGACTCGTCTCTTGCCGTCTTAACTGGTCTATTTGTTATCATTCGGCTGTATCTGTAGTGTATGACCATTAATTTTTCCAAGTGTTTTCATTTCTGCTGTTTATAATATCCTTTTTGTCCTCTTTGTGTTAGGTCTTGTTTCTGCAGCGTAGGTCATTATTGGTCTGATGACTGTTTCCCAAATTCTGCTTTTTGTTTCTTTCCCGATATTTTTAGTTTTCCATATTGTTTCATTTAGGCAGCCTACTGCTCTGTTAGGTCTATTTACTTGATTTTCCACTTCAGTTTTGAGCTTTCCGTATCTAGATAATGTGATGCATAGATATTTAAACTCCATTACTGGTTCTATTATTTGACCCCCGCTCTAAAAGAAGAAAAAACCTTCAGTAGTAAGCCAGTCGTCGGCGCTCGGTCCACAGCGACATTCGACGCCTAAATGTTTCAGTAGAAACCTAAGACTGGTAAACACTGAATCTCTTTTTTTTGGATATCAGTTATCCCGGCTCTGTGTGTATTGTCTTTTTCATTTCTGAGAAAACTAAAATCTTCTATCTCAAGATAAAGTTGAAAATAATACATGGAAATTAAAACGTTTTGTTCTTTTTCTCTTCCATTTCTTCTTTTTATATGGACAAAACTCTGTCTGTTTTTCAATGTGCCTCCAGTAAGTTGACATCTCATTGTTTTCGTGGTCTTCCAACTGATCGTCTTTCTATAGGAGACTCGTCTCTTGCCGTCTTAACTGGTCTATTTGTTATTATTCGGCTGTATCTGTAGTGTATGACCATTAATTTTTCCAAGTGTTTTCATTTCTGCTGTTTATAATATCCTTTTTGTCCTCTTTGTGTTAGGTCTTGTTTCTGCAGCGTAGGTCATTATTGGTCTGATGACTGTTTCCCAAATTTTGCTTTTTGTTTCTTTCCCGATATTTTTAGTTTTCCATATTGTTTCATTTAGGCAGCCTACTGCTCTGTTAGGTCTATTTACTTGATTTTCCACTTCAGTTTTGAGCTTTCCGTATCTAGATAATGTGATGCATAGATATTTAAACTCCATTACTTGTTCTATTATTTGACCTCCGCTCTAAAAGAAGAAAAACCTTCAGTAGTAAGCCAGTCGTCGGCGCTCGGTCCACAGCGACATTCGACGCCTAAATGTTTCAGTAGAAACCTAAGACTGGTAAACACTAAATCTTTTTTTGGAATCAGTTATCCCGGCTCTGTGTGTATTGTCTTTTTCATTTCTGAGAAAACTAAAATCTTCTATCTCAAGATAAAGTTGAAAATAATACATGGAAATTAAAACGTTTAGTGTTTTGTTCTTTTTCTCTTCCATTTCTTCTTTTGATATGGACAAGACCCTGTCTGTTTTTCAATGTGCCTTCAGTAAGTTGACATCCCATTGTTTTCGTGGTCTTCCAACTGATTGTCTTTCTATAGGAGACTCGTCTCTTGCCGTCTTAACTGGTCTATTTGTTATCATTCGGCTGTATCTGTAGTGTATGACCATTAATTTTTCCAAGTGTTTTCATTTCTGCTGTTTATAATATCCTTTTTGTCCTCTTTGTGTTAGGTCTTGTTTCTGCAGCGTAGGTCATTATTGGTCTGATGACTGTTTCCCAAATTTTGCTTTTTGTTTCTTTCCCGATATTTTTAGTTTTCCATATTGTTTCATTTAGGCAGCCTACTGCTCTGTTAGGTCTATTTACTTGATTTTCCACTTCAGTTTTGAGCTTTCCGTATCTAGATAATGTGATGCATAGATATTTAAACTCCATTACTGGTTCTATTATTTGACCCCCGCTCTAAAAGAAGAAAAAACCTTCAGTAGTAAGCCAGTCGTCGGCGCTCGGTCCACAGCGACATTCGACGCCTAAATGTTTCAGTAGAAACCTAAGACTGGTAAACACTGAATCTCTTTTTTTTGGATATCAGTTATCCCGGCTCTGTGTGTATTGTCTTTTTCATTTCTGAGAAAACTAAAATCTTCTATCTCAAGATAAAGTTGAAAATAATACATGGAAATTAAAACGTTTTGTTCTTTTTCTCTTCCATTTCTTCTTTTTATATGGACAAAACTCTGTCTGTTTTTCAATGTGCCTCCAGTAAGTTGACATCTCATTGTTTTCGTGGTCTTCCAACTGATCGTCTTTCTATAGGAGACTCGTCTCTTGCCGTCTTAACTGGTCTATTTGTTATCATTCGGCTGTATCTGTAGTGTATGACCATTAATTTTTCCAAGTGTTTTCATTTCTGCTGTTTATAATATCCTTTTTGTCCTCTTTGTGTTAGGTCTTGTTTCTGCAGCGTAGGTCATTATTGGTCTGATGACTGTTTCCCAAATTTTGCTTTTTGTTTCTTTCCCGATATTTTTAGTTTTCCATATTGTTTCATTTAGGCAGCCTGCTGCTCTGTGTGCTCTATTTACTTGATTTTCCACTTCAGTTTTGAGCTTTTTGTATCTAGATAATGTGATGCATAGATATTTAAACTCCATTACTTGTTCTATTATTTGACCTCCGCTCTAAAAGAAGAAAAAACCTTCAGTAGTAAGCCAGTCGTCGGCGCTCGGTCCACAGCGACATTCGACGCCTAAATGTTTCAGTAGAAACCTAAGACTGGTAAACACTGAATCTTTTTTTGGAATATCAGTTATCCCGGCTCTGTGTGTATTGTCTTTTTCATTTCTGAGAAAACTAAAATCGTATATCTCAAGATAAAGTTGAAAATAATACATGGAAATTAAAACGTTTAGTGTTTTGTTCTTTTTCTCTTCCATTTCTTCTTTTTATATGGACAAGACTTTATCTGTTTTTCAATGTGCCTCCAGTAAGTTGACATCCCATTGTTTTCGTGGTCTTCCAACTGATCGTCTTTCTATAGGAGACTCGTCTCTTGCCGTCTTAACTGGTCTATTTGTTATCATTCGGCTGTATCTGTAGTGTATGACCATTAATTTTTCCAAGTGTTTTCATTTCTGCTGTTTATAATATCCTTTTTGTTCTCTTTGTGTTAGGTCTTGTTTCTGCAGCGTAGGTCATTATTGGTCTGATGACTGTTTCCCAAATTTTGCTTTTTGCTTCTTTCCCGATATTTTTAGCTTTCCATATTGTTTCATTTAATTACTATTTAACTGGGAATAAGCCACAATTAAAGGTTAAAATACGTTTATTGACGTTTCAATTTCCACTTCGGAAATCGTTCTCAAAATACAAACATTAGTTTGTATTTTAAGAACGATTTCCGAAGTAGAAATTGAAACGTCAATAAACGTATTTTAACCTTTAATTGTGGCTTATTTCCAGTTAAATAGTAATTAATTTAAAATGCCACAAGAAAATAGCTTCAGAACAATATTGTTTCATTTAGGCAGCCTACTGCTCTGTTTGGTCTATTTACTTGATTTTCCACTTCAGTTTTGAGCTTTCCGTATCTAGATAATGTGATGCATAGATATTTAAACTCCATTACTTGTTCTATTATTTGACCCTCACTCTAAAAGAAGAAAAAACCTTCAGTAGTAAGCCGGTCGTCGGCGCTCGGTCCACAGCGACATTCGACGCCTAAATGTTTCAGTAGAAACCTAAGACTGGTAAACACTGAATCTTTTTTTTGGAATATCAGTTATCCCGGCTCTGTGTGTATTGTCTTTTTCATTTCTGAGAAAACTAAAATCTTCTATCTCAAGATAAAGTTGAAAATAATACATGGAAATTAAAACGTGTAGTGTTTTGTTCTTTTTCTCTTCCATTTCTTCTTTTTATATGGACAAGACTTTGTCTGTTTTTCAATGTGCCTCCAGTAAGTTGACATCCCATTGTTTTCGTGGTCTTCCAACTGATCGTCTTTGTATAGGAGACTAGTCTCTTGCCGTCTTAACTGGCCTATTTGTTATCATTCGGCTGTATCTGTAGTGTATGACCATTAATTTTTCCAAGTGTTTTCATTTCTGCTGTTTATAATATTTTTTTGTCCTCTTTGTGTTAGGTCTTGTTTCTGCAGCGTAGGTCATTATTGGTCTGATGACTGTTTCCCAAATTTTGCTTTTTGTTTCTTTCCCGATATTTTTAGTTTTCCATATTGTTTCATTTAGGCAGCCTGCTGCTCTGTGTGCTCTATTTACTTGATTTTCCACTTCAGTTTTGAGCTTTTCGTATCTAGATAATGTGATGCATAGATATTTAAACTCCATTACTTGTTCTATTATTTGACCTCCGCTCTAAAAGAAGAAAAAACCTTCAGTAGTAAGCCAGTCGTCGGCGCTCGGTCCACAGCGACATTCGACGCCTAAATGTTTCAGTAGAAACCTAAGACTGGTAAACACTGAATCTTTTTTTGGAATATCAGTTATCCCGGCTCTGTGTGTATTGTCTTTTTCATTTCTGAGAAAACTAAAATCGTATATCTCAAGATAAAGTTGAAAATAATACATGGAAATTAAAACGTTTAGTGTTTTGTTCTTTTTCTCTTCCATTTCTTCTTTTTATATGGACAAGACTTTATCTGTTTTTCAATGTGCCTCCAGTAAGTTGACATCCCATTGTTTTCGTGGTCTTCCAACTGATCGTCTTTCTATAGGAGACTCGTCTCTTGCCGTCTTAACTGGTCTATTTGTTATCATTCGGCTGTATCTGTAGTGTATGACCATTAATTTTTCCAAGTGTTTTCATTTCTGCTGTTTATAATATCCTTTTTGTCCTCTTTGTGTTAGGTCTTGTTTCTGCAGCGTAGGTCATTATTGGTCTGATGACTGTTTCCCAAATTTTGCTTTTTTTTTTCTTTCCCGATATTTTTAGTTTTCCATATTGTTTCATTTAGGCAGCCTACTGCTCTGTTTGCTCTATTTACTTGATTTTCCACTTCAGTTTTGAGCTTTCCGTATCTAGATAATGTGATGCATAGATATTTAAACTCCCTTACTTGTTCTATTATTTGACTCCCGCTCTAAAAGAAGAAAAAACCTTCAGTAGTAAGCCAGTCGTCGGCGCTCGGTCCACAGCGACATTCGACGCCTAAATGTTTCAGTAGAAACCTAAGACTGGTAAACACTGAATCTTTTTTTTTTGGATATCAGTCATCCCGGCTCTGTGTGTATTGTCTTTTTCATTTCTGAGAAAACTAAAATCGTATATCTCAAGATAAAGTTGAAAATAATACATGGAAATTAAAACGTTTAGTGTTTTGTTCTTTTTCTCTTCCATTTCTTCTTTTTATATGGACAAGACTCTGTCTGTTTTTCAATGTGCCTCCAGTAAGTTGACATCTCATTGTTTTCGTGGTCTTCCAACTGATCGTCTTTCTATAGGAGACTCGTCTCTTGCCGTCTTAACTGGTGTATTTGTTATCATTCGGCTGTATCTGTAGTGTATGACCATTAATTTTTCCAAGTGTTTTCATTTCTGCTGTTTATAATATCCTTTTTGTCCTCTTTGTGTTAGGTCTTGTTTCTGCAGCGTAGGTCATTATTGGTCTGATGACTGTTTCCCAAATTTTGCTTTTTGTTTCTTTCCCGATATTTTTAGTTTTCCATATTGTTTCATTTAGGCAGCCTACTGCTCTGTTTGGTCTATTTACTTGATTTTCCAATTCAGTTTTGAGCTTTCCGTATCTAGATAATGTGATGCATAGATATTTAAACTCCATTACTGGTTCTATTATTTGACCCCCGCTCTAAAAGAAGAAAAAACCTTCAGTAGTAAGCCAGTCGTCGGCGCTCGGTTCACAGCGACATTCGACGCCTAAATGTTTCAGTAGAAACCTAAGACTGGTAAACACTGAATCTCTTTTTTTTGGATATCAGTTATCCCGGCTCTGTGTGTATTGTCTTTTTCATTTCTGAGAAAACTAAAATCTTTTATCTCAAGATAAAGTTGAAAATAATACATGGAAATTAAAACGTTTAGTGTTTTGTTCTTTTTCTCTTCCATTTCTTCTTTTTATATGGACAAGACTCTGTCTGTTTTTCAATGTGCCTCCAGTAAGTTGACATCTCATTGTTTTCGTGGTCTTCCAACTGATCGTCTTTCTATAGGAGACTCGTCTCTCGCCGTCTTAACTAGTCTATTTGTTATCATTCGGCTGTATCTGTAGTGTATGACCATTAATTTTTCCAAGTGTTTTTATTTCTGCTGTTTATAATATCCTTTTTGTCCTCTTTGTGTTAGGTCTTGTTTCTGCAGCGTAGGTCATTATTGGTCTGATGACTGTTTCCCAAATTTTGCTTTTTGCTTCTTTCCCGATATTTTTAGCTTTCCATATTGTTTCATTTAATTACTATTTAACTGGGAATAAGCCACAATTAAAGGTTAAAATACGTTTATTGACGTTTCAATTTCCACTTCGGAAATCGTTCTCAAAATACAAACATTAGTTTGTATTTTAAGAACGATTTCCGAAGTAGAAATTGAAACGTCAATAAACGTATTTTAACCTTTAATTGTGGCTTATTTCCAGTTAAATAGTAATTAATTTAAAATGCCACAAGAAAATAGCTTCAGAACAATATTGTTTCATTTAGGCAGCCTACTGCTCTGTTTGGTCTATTTACTTGATTTTCCACTTCAGTTTTGAGCTTTCCGTATCTAGATAATGTGATGCATAGATATTTAAACTCCATTACTTGTTCTATTATTTGACCCTCACTCTAAAAGAAGAAAAAACCTTCAGTAGTAAGCCGGTCGTCGGCGCTCGGTCCACAGCGACATTCGACGCCTAAATGTTTCAGTAGAAACCTAAGACTGGTAAACACTAAATCTTTTTTTTGGAATATCAGTTATCCCGGCTCTGTGTGTATTGTCTTTTTCATTTCTGAGAAAACTAAAATCTTCTATCTCAAGATAAAGTTGAAAATAATACATGGAAATTAAAACGTGTAGTGTTTTGTTCTTTTTCTCTTTCATTTCTTCTTTCTATATGGACAAGACTTTGTCTGTTTTTCAATGTGCCTCCAGTAAGTTGACATCCCATTGTTTTCGTGGTCTTCCAACTGATCGTCTTTCTATAGGAGACTCGTCTCTTGCCGTCTTAACTAGTCTATTTGTTATCATTCGGCTGTATCTGTAGTGTATGACCATTAATTTTTCCAAGTGTTTTTATTTCTGCTGTTTATAATATCCTTTTTGTCCTCTTTGTGTTAGGTCTTGTTTCTGCAGCGTAGGTCATTATTGGTCTGATGACTGTTTCCCAAATTTTGCTTTTTGTTTCTTTCCCGATATTTTTAGTTTTCCATATTGTTTCATTTAGGCAGCCTACTGCTCTGTGTGCTCTATTTACTTGATTTTCCACTTCAGTTTTGAGCTTTCCGTATCTAGATAATGTGATGCATAGATATTTAAACTCCATTACTTGTTCTATTATTTGACCCCCGCTCTAAAAGAAGAAAAAACCTTCAGTAGTAAGCCAGTCGTCGGCGCTCGGTCCACAGCGACATTCGACGCCTAAATGTTTCAGTAGAAACCTAAGACTGGTAAACACTGAATCTTTTTTTTGGAATATCAGTTATCCCGGCTCTGTGTGTATTGTCTTTTTCATTTCTGAGAAAACTAAAATCTTCTATCTCAAGATAAAGTTGAAAATAATACATGGAAATTAAAACGTTTAGTGTTTTGTTTTTTTTCTCTTTCATTTCTTCTTTTTGTATGGACAAGACTTTGTCTGTTTTTCAATGTGCCTCCAGTAAGTTGACATCCCATTGTTTTCGTGGTCTTCCAACTGATCGTCTTTGTATAGGAGACTCGTCTCTTGCCGTCTTAACTGGCCTATTTGTTATCATTCGGCTGTATCTGTAGTGTATGACCATTAATTTTTCCAAGTGTTTTTATTTCTGCTGTTTATAATATCCTTTTCGTCCTCTTTGTGTTAGGTCTTGTTTCTGCAGCGTAGGTCATTATTGGTCTGATGACTGTTTCCCAAATTTTGCTTTTTGTTTCTTTCCCGATATTTTTAGTTTTCCATATTGTTTCATTTAGGCAGCCTACTGCTCTGTGTGCTCTATTTACTTGATTTTCCACTTCAGTTTTGAGCTTTCCGTATCTAGATAATGTGATGCATAGATATTTAAACTCCATTACTTGTTCTATTATTTGACCCCCGCTCTAAAAGAAGAAAAAACCTTCAGTAGTAAGCCAGTCGTCGGCGCTCGGTCCACAGCGACATTCGACGCCTAAATGTTTCAGTAGAAACCTAAGACTGGTAAACACTGAATCTTTTTTTTGGAATATCAGTTATCCCGGCTCTGTGTGTATTGTCTTTTTCATTTCTGAGAAAACTAAAATCTTCTATCTCAAGATAAAGTTGAAAATAATACATGGAAATTAAAACGTTTGGTGTTTTGTTCTTTTTCTCTTCCATTTCTTCTTTTTATATGGACAAGACTTTATCTGTTTTTCAATGTGCCTCCAGTAAGTTGACATCCCATTGTTTTCGTGGTCTTCCAACTGATCGTCTTTCTATAGGAGACTCGTCTCTTGCCGTCTTAACTGGTCTATTTGTTATCATTCGGCTGTATCTGTAGTGTATGACCATTAATTTTTCCAAGTGTTTTCATTTCTGCTGTTTATAATATCCTTTTTGTCCTCTTTGTGTTAGGTCTTGTTTCTGCAGCGTAGGTCATTATTGGTCTGATGACTGTTTCCCAAATTCTGCTTTTTGTTTCTTTCCCGATATTTTTAGTTTTCCATATTGTTTCATTTAGGCAGCCTACTGCTCTGTTAGGTCTATTTACTTGATTTTCCACTTCAGTTTTGAGCTTTCCGTATCTAGATAATGTGATGCATAGATATTTAAACTCCATTACTGGTTCTATTATTTGACCCCCGCTCTAAAAGAAGAAAAAACCTTCAGTAGTAAGCCAGTCGTCGGCGCTCGGTCCACAGCGACATTCGACGCCTAAATGTTTCAGTAGAAACCTAAGACTGGTAAACACTGAATCTCTTTTTTTTGGATATCAGTTATCCCGGCTCTGTGTGTATTGTCTTTTTCATTTCTGAGAAAACTAAAATCTTCTATCTCAAGATAAAGTTGAAAATAATACATGGAAATTAAAACGTTTTGTTCTTTTTCTCTTCCATTTCTTCTTTTTATATGGACAAAACTCTGTCTGTTTTTCAATGTGCCTCCAGTAAGTTGACATCTCATTGTTTTCGTGGTCTTCCAACTGATCGTCTTTCTATAGGAGACTCGTCTCTTGCCGTCTTAACTGGTCTATTTGTTATTATTCGGCTGTATCTGTAGTGTATGACCATTAATTTTTCCAAGTGTTTTCATTTCTGCTGTTTATAATATCCTTTTTGTCCTCTTTGTGTTAGGTCTTGTTTCTGCAGCGTAGGTCATTATTGGTCTGATGACTGTTTCCCAAATTTTGCTTTTTGTTTCTTTCCCGATATTTTTAGTTTTCCATATTGTTTCATTTAGGCAGCCTACTGCTCTGTTAGGTCTATTTACTTGATTTTCCACTTCAGTTTTGAGCTTTCCGTATCTAGATAATGTGATGCATAGATATTTAAACTCCATTACTTGTTCTATTATTTGACCTCCGCTCTAAAAGAAGAAAAACCTTCAGTAGTAAGCCAGTCGTCGGCGCTCGGTCCACAGCGACATTCGACGCCTAAATGTTTCAGTAGAAACCTAAGACTGGTAAACACTAAATCTTTTTTTGGAATCAGTTATCCCGGCTCTGTGTGTATTGTCTTTTTCATTTCTGAGAAAACTAAAATCTTCTATCTCAAGATAAAGTTGAAAATAATACATGGAAATTAAAACGTTTAGTGTTTTGTTCTTTTTCTCTTCCATTTCTTCTTTTGATATGGACAAGACCCTGTCTGTTTTTCAATGTGCCTTCAGTAAGTTGACATCCCATTGTTTTCGTGGTCTTCCAACTGATTGTCTTTCTATAGGAGACTCGTCTCTTGCCGTCTTAACTGGTCTATTTGTTATCATTCGGCTGTATCTGTAGTGTATGACCATTAATTTTTCCAAGTGTTTTCATTTCTGCTGTTTATAATATCCTTTTTGTCCTCTTTGTGTTAGGTCTTGTTTCTGCAGCGTAGGTCATTATTGGTCTGATGACTGTTTCCCAAATTTTGCTTTTTGTTTCTTTCCCGATATTTTTAGTTTTCCATATTGTTTCATTTAGGCAGCCTACTGCTCTGTTAGGTCTATTTACTTGATTTTCCACTTCAGTTTTGAGCTTTCCGTATCTAGATAATGTGATGCATAGATATTTAAACTCCATTACTGGTTCTATTATTTGACCCCCGCTCTAAAAGAAGAAAAAACCTTCAGTAGTAAGCCAGTCGTCGGCGCTCGGTCCACAGCGACATTCGACGCCTAAATGTTTCAGTAGAAACCTAAGACTGGTAAACACTGAATCTCTTTTTTTTGGATATCAGTTATCCCGGCTCTGTGTGTATTGTCTTTTTCATTTCTGAGAAAACTAAAATCTTCTATCTCAAGATAAAGTTGAAAATAATACATGGAAATTAAAACGTTTTGTTCTTTTTCTCTTCCATTTCTTCTTTTTATATGGACAAAACTCTGTCTGTTTTTCAATGTGCCTCCAGTAAGTTGACATCTCATTGTTTTCGTGGTCTTCCAACTGATCGTCTTTCTATAGGAGACTCGTCTCTTGCCGTCTTAACTGGTCTATTTGTTATCATTCGGCTGTATCTGTAGTGTATGACCATTAATTTTTCCAAGTGTTTTCATTTCTGCTGTTTATAATATCCTTTTTGTCCTCTTTGTGTTAGGTCTTGTTTCTGCAGCGTAGGTCATTATTGGTCTGATGACTGTTTCCCAAAGTTTGCTTTTTGTTTCTTTCCCGATATTTTTAGTTTTCCATATTGTTTCATTTAGGCAGCCTACTGCTCTGTTAGGTCTATTTACTTGATTTTCCACTTCAGTTTTGAGCTTTCCGTATCTAGATAATGTGATGCATAGATATTTAAACTCCATTACTTGTTCTATTATTTGACCTCCGCTCTAAAAGAAGAAAAACCTTCAGTAGTAAGCCAGTCGTCGGCACTCGGTCCACAGCGACATTCGACGCCTAAATGTTTCAGTAGAAACCTAAGACTGGTAAACACTAAATCTTTTTTTGGAATCAGTTTTCCCGGCTCTGTGTGTATTGTCTTTTTCATTTCTGAGAAAACTAAAATCTTCTATCTCAAGATAAAGTTGAAAATAATACATGGAAATTAAAACGTTTAGTGTTTTGTTCTTTTTCTCTTCCATTTCTTCTTTTTATATGGACAAGACCCTGTCTGTTTTTCAATGTGCCTTCAGTAAGTTGACATCCCATTGTTTTCGTGGTCTTCCAACTGATTGTCTTTCTATAGGAGACTCGTCTCTTGCCGTCTTAACTGGTCTATTTGTTATCATTCGGCTGTATCTGTAGTGTATGACCATTAATTTTTCCAAGTGTTTTCATTTCTGCTGTTTATAATATCCTTTTTGTCCTCTTTGTGTTAGGTCTTGTTTCTGCAGCGTAGGTCATTATTGGTCTGATGACTGTTTCCCAAATTTTGCTTTTTGTTTCTTTCCCGATATTTTTAGTTTTCCATATTGTTTCATTTAGGCAGCCTACTGCTCTGTGTGCTCTATTTACTTGATTTTCCACTTCAGTTTTGAGCTTTCCGTATCTAGATAATGTGATGCATAGATATTTAAACTCCCTTACTTGTTCTATTATTTGACCCCCGCTCTAAAAGAAGAAAAAACCTTCAGTAGTAAGCCAGTCGTCGGCGCTCGGTCCACAGCGACATTCGACGCCTAAATGTTTCAGTAGAAACCTAAGACTGGTAAACACTGAATCTTTTTTTTGGAATATCAGTTATCCCGGCTCTGTGTGTATTGTCTTTTTCATTTCTGAGAAAACTAAAATCTTCTATCTCAAGATAAAGTTGAAAATAATACATGGAAATTAAAACGTTTAGCGTTTTGTTCTTTTTCTCTTTCATTTCTGCTTTTTATATGGACAAGACTTTGTCTGTTTTTCAATGTCCCTCCAGTAAGTTGACATCCCATTGTTTTCGTGGTCTTCCAACTGATCGTCTTTGTATAGGAGACTCGTCTCTTTCCGTCTTAACTGGCCTATTTGTTATCATTCGGCTGTATCTGTAGTGTATGACCATTAATTTTTCCAAGTGTTTTAATTTCTGCTGTTTATAATATTTTTTTTGTCCTGTTTGTGTTAGGTCTTGTTTCTGCAGCGTAGGTCATTATTGGTCTGATGACTGTTTCCCAAATTTTGCTTTTTGTTTCTTTCCCGATATTTTTAGTTTTCCATATTGTTTCATTTAGGCAGCCTACTGCTCTGTGTGCTCTATTTACTTGATTTTCCAGTTCAGTTTTGAGCTTTCCGTATCTAGATAATGTGATGCATAGATATTTAAACTCCATTACTTGTTCTATTATTTGACCTCCGCTCTAAAAGAAGAAAAACCTTTAGTAGTAAGCCAGTCGTCGGCGCTCGGTCCACAGCGACATTCGACGCCTAAATGTTTCAGTAGAAACCTAAGACTGGTAAACACTGAATCTTTTTTTGGAATATCAGTTATCCCGGCTCTGTGTGTATTATCTTTTTCATTTCTGAGAAAACTAAAATCTTCTATCTCAAGATAAAGTTGAAAATAATACATGGAAATTAAAACGTTTAGTGTTTTGTTCTTTTTCTCTTCCATTTCTTCTTTTTATATGGACAAAACTCTGTCTGTTTTTCAATGTGCCTCCAGTAAGTTGACATCTCATTGTTTTCGTGGTCTTCCAACTGATCGTCTTTCTATAGGAGACTCGTCTCTTGCCGTCTTAACTGGTCTATTTGTTATCATTCGGCTGTATCTGTAGTGTATGACCATTAATTTTTCCAAGTGTTTTCATTTCTGCTGTTTATAATATCCTTTTTGTCCTCTTTGTGTTAGGTCTTGTTTCTGCAGCGTAGGTCATTATTGGTCTGATGACTGTTTCCCAAATTTTGCTTTTTGTTTCTTTCCCGATATTTTTAGTTTTCCATATTGTTTCATTTAGGCAGCCTACTGCTCTGTTAGGTCTATTTACTTGATTTTCCACTTCAGTTTTGAGCTTTCCGTATCTAGATAATGTGATGCATAGATATTTAAACTCCATTACTTGTTCTATTATTTGACCTCCGCTCTAAAAGAAGAAAAACCTTCAGTAGTAAGCCAGTCGTCGGCACTCGGTCCACAGCGACATTCGACGCCTAAATGTTTCAGTAGAAACCTAAGACTGGTAAACACTAAATCTTTTTTTGGAATCAGTTATCCCGGCTCTGTGTGTATTGTCTTTTTCATTTCTGAGAAAACTAAAATCTTCTATCTCAAGATAAAGTTGAAAATAATACATGGAAATTAAAACGTTTAGTGTTTTGTTCTTTTTCTCTTCCATTTCTTCTTTTTATATGGACAAGACCCTGTCTGTTTTTCAATGTGCCTTCAGTAAGTTGACATCCCATTGTTTTCGTGGTCTTCCAACTGATTGTCTTTCTATAGGAGACTCGTCTCTTGCCGTCTTAACTGGTCTATTTGTTATCATTCGGCTGTATCTGTAGTGTATGACCATTAATTTTTCCAAGTGTTTTCATTTCTGCTGTTTATAATATCCTTTTTGTCCTCTTTGTGTTAGGTCTTGTTTCTGCAGCGTAGGTCATTATTGGTCTGATGACTGTTTCCCAAATTTTGCTTTTTGTTTCTTTCCCGATATTTTTAGTTTTCCATATTGTTTCATTTAGGCAGCCTACTGCTCTGTGTGCTCTATTTACTTGATTTTCCACTTCAGTTTTGAGCTTTCCGTATCTAGATAATGTGATGCATAGATATTTAAACTCCCTTACTTGTTCTATTATTTGACCCCCGCTCTAAAAGAAGAAAAAACCTTCAGTAGTAAGCCAGTCGTCGGCGCTCGGTCCACAGCGACATTCGACGCCTAAATGTTTCAGTAGAAACCTAAGACTGGTAAACACTGAATCTTTTTTTTGGAATATCAGTTATCCCGGCTCTGTGTGTATTGTCTTTTTCATTTCTGAGAAAACTAAAATCTTCTATCTCAAGATAAAGTTGAAAATAATACATGGAAATTAAAACGTTTAGCGTTTTGTTCTTTTTCTCTTTCATTTCTGCTTTTTATATGGACAAGACTTTGTCTGTTTTTCAATGTCCCTCCAGTAAGTTGACATCCCATTGTTTTCGTGGTCTTCCAACTGATCGTCTTTGTATAGGAGACTCGTCTCTTTCCGTCTTAACTGGCCTATTTGTTATCATTCGGCTGTATCTGTAGTGTATGACCATTAATTTTTCCAAGTGTTTTAATTTCTGCTGTTTATAATATTTTTTTTGTCCTGTTTGTGTTAGGTCTTGTTTCTGCAGCGTAGGTCATTATTGGTCTGATGACTGTTTCCCAAATTTTGCTTTTTGTTTCTTTCCCGATATTTTTAGTTTTCCATATTGTTTCATTTAGGCAGCCTACTGCTCTGTGTGCTCTATTTACTTGATTTTCCAGTTCAGTTTTGAGCTTTCCGTATCTAGATAATGTGATGCATAGATATTTAATAATGTGATGCATAGATATTTAAACTCCCTTACTTGTTCTATTATTTGACCCCCGCTCTAAAAGAAGAAAAAACCTTCAGTAGTAAGCCAGTCGTCGGCGCTCGGTCCACAGCGACATTCGACGCCTAAATGTTTCAGTAGAAACCTAAGACTGGTAAACACTGAATCTTTTTTTGGAATATCAGTTATCCCGGCTCTGTGTGTATTGTCTTTTTCATTTCTGAGAAAATTAAAATCTTCTATCTCAAGATAAAGTTGAAAATAATACATGGAAATTAAAACGTCTAGTGTTTTGTTCTTTTTCTCTTCCATTTCTTCTTTTTATATGGACAAGATTTTATCTGTTTTTCAATGTGCCTCCAGTAAGTTGACATCCCATTGTTTTCGTGGTCTTCCAACTGATCGTCTTTCTATAGGAGACTCGTCTCTTGCCGTCTTAACTGGTCTATTTGTTATCATTCGGCTGTATCTGTAGTGTATGACCATTAATTTTTCCAAGTGTTTTCATTTCTGCTGTTTATAATATCCTTTTTGTCCTCTTTTTGTTAGGTCTTGTTTCTGCAGCGTAGGTCATTATTGGTCTGATGACTGTTTCCCAAATTTTGCTTTTTGTTTCTTTCCCGATATTTTTAGTTTTCCATATTGTTTCATTTAGGCAGCCTACTGCTCTGTGTGCTCTATTTACTTGATTTTCCACTTCAGTTTTGAGCTTTCCGTATCTAGATAATGTGATGCATAGATATTTAAACTCCATTACTTGTTCTATTATTTGATCTCCGCTCTAAAAGAAGAAAAACCTTCAGTAGTAAGCCAGTCGTCAGCGCTCGGTCCACAGCGACATTCGACGCCTAAATGTTTCAGTAGAAACCTAAGACTGGTAAACACTAAATCTTTTTTTGGAATCAGTTATCCCGGCTCTGTGTGTATTGTCTTTTTCATTTCTGAGAAAACTAAAATCTTCTATCTCAAGATAAAGTTGAAAATAATACATGGAAATTAAAACGTTTAGTGTTTTGTTCTTTTTCTCTTCCATTTCTTCTTTTTATATGGACAAGACCCTGTCTGTTTTTCAATGTGCCTTCAGTAAGTTGACATCCCATTGTTTTCGTGGTCTTCCAACTGATTGTCTTTCTATAGGAGACTCGTCTCTTGCCGTCTTAACTGGTCTATATGTTATCATTCGGCTGTATCTGTAGTGTATGACCATTAATTTTTCCAAGTGTTTTCATTTCTGCTGTTTATAATATCCTTTTTGTCCTCTTTGTGTTAGGTCTTGTTTCTGCAGCGTAGGTCATTATTGGTCTGATGACTGTTTCCCAAATTTTGCTTTTTGTTTCTTTCCCGATATTTTTAGTTTTCCATATTGTTTCATTTAGGCAGCCTACTGCTCTGTGTGCTCTATTTACTTGATTTTCCACTTCAGTTTTGAGCTTTCCGTATCTAGATAATGTGATGCATAGATATTTAAACTCCCTTACTTGTTCTATTATTTGACCCCCGCTCTAAAAGAAGAAAAAACCTTCAGTAGTAAGCCAGTCGTCGGCGCTCGGTCCACAGCGACATTCGACGCCTAAATGTTTCAGTAGAAACCTAAGACTGGTAAACACTGAATCTTTTTTTGGAATATCAGATATCCCGGCTCTGTGTGTATTGTCTTTTTCATTTCTGAGAAAACTAAAATCTTCTATCTCAAGATAAAGTTGAAAATAATACATGGAAATTAAAACGTTTAGTGTTTTGTTCTTTTTCTCTTTCATTTCTTCTTTTTATATGGACAAGACTTTGTCTGTTTTTCAATGTGCCTCCAGTAAGTTGACATCCCATTGTTTTCGTGGTCTTCCAACTGATCGTCTTTGTATAGGAGACTCGTCTCTTGCCGTCTTAACTGGCCTATTTGTTATCATTCGGCTGTATCTGTAGTGTATGACCATTAATTTTTCCAAGTGTTTTCATTTCTGCTGTTTATAATATTTTTTTTGTCCTCTTTGTGTTAGGTCTTGTTTCTGCAGCGTAGGTCATTATTGGTCTGATGACTGTTTCCCAAATTTTGCTTTTTGTTTCTTTCCCGATATTTTTAGTTTTCCATATTGTTTCATTTAGGCAGCCTACTGCTCTGTGTGCTCTATTTACTTGATTTTCCACTTCAGTTTTGAGCTTTCCGTATCTAGATAATGTGATGCATAGATATTTAAACTCCATTACTTGTTCTATTATTTGACCTCCGCTCTAAAAGAAGAAAAACCTTCAGTAGTAAGCCAGTCGTCGGCGCTCGGTCCACAGCGACATTCGACGCCTAAATGTTTCAGTAGAAACCTAAGACTGGTAAACACTGAATCTTTTTTTGGAATATCAGTTATCCCGGCTCTGTGTGTATTGTCTTTTTCATTTCTGAGAAAACTAAAATCTTCTATCTCAAGATAAAGTTGAAAATAATACATGGAAATTAAAACGTGTAGTGTTTTGTTCTTTTTCTCTTTCATTTCTTCTTTTTATATGGACAAGACTTTGTCTGTTTTTCAATGTGCCTCCAGTAAGTTGACATCCCATTGTTTTCGTGGTCTTCCAACTGACAGTCTTTCTATAGGAGACTCGTCTCTTGCCGTCTTAACTGGTCTATTTGTTATCATTCGGCTGTATCTGTAGTGTATGACCATTAATTTTTCCAAGTGTTTTCATTTCTGCTGTTTATAATATCCTTTTTGTCCTCTTTGTGTTAGGTCTTGTTTCTGCATCGTAGGTCATTATTGGTCTGATGACTGTTTCCCAAATTTTGCTTTTTGTTTCTTTCCCGATATTTTTAGTTTTCCATATTGTTTCATTTAGGCAGCCTACTGCTCTGTTTGCTCTATTTACTTGATTTTCCACTTCAGTTTTGAGCTTTCCGTATCTAGATAATGTGATGCATAGATATTTAAACTCCATTACTTGTTCTATTATTTGACCCTCACTCTAAAAGAAGAAAAAACCTTCAGTAGTAAGCCGGTCGTCGGCGCTCGGTCCACAGCGACATTCGACGCTTAAATGTTTCAGTAGAAACCTAAGACTGGTAAACACTGAATCTTTTTTTTGGAATATCAGTTATCCCGGCTCTGTGTGTATTGTCTTTTTCATTTCTGAGAAAACTAAAATCTTCTATCTCAAGATAAAGTTAAAAATAATACATGGAAATTAAAACGTTTAGTGTTTTGTTCTTTTTCTCTTTCATTTCTTCTTTTTATATGGACAAGACTTTGTCTGTTTTTCAATGTGCCTCCAGTAAGTTGACATCCCATTGTTTTCGTGGTCTTCCAACTGATCGTCTTTGTATAGGAGACTCGTCTCTTGCCGTCTTAACTGGCCTATTTGTTATCATTCGGCTGTATCTGTAGTGTATGAACATTAATTTTTCCAAGTGTTTTCATTTCTGCTGTTTATAATATTTTTTTTGTCCTCTTTGTGTTAGGTCTTGTTTCTGCAGCGTAGGTCATTATTGGTCTGATGACTGTTTCCCAAATTTTGCTTTTTGTTTCTTTCCCGATATTTTTAGTTTTCCATATTGTTTCATTTAGGCAGCCTACTGCTCTGTGTGCTCTATTTACTTGATTTTCCACTTCAGTTTTGAGCTTTCCGTATCTAGATAATGTGATGCATAGATATTTAAACTCCATTACTTGTTCTATTATTTGACCTCCGCTCTAAAGGAAGAAAAACCTTCAGTAGTAAGCCAGTCGTCGGCGCTCGGTCCACAGCGACATTCGACGCCCAAATGTTTCAGTAGAAACCTAAGACTGGTAAACACTGAATCTTTTTTTGGAATATCAGTTATCCCGGCTCTGTGTGTATTGTCTTTTTCATTTCTGAGAAAACTAAAATCTTCTATCTCAAGATAAAGTTGAAAATAATACTTGGAAATTAAAACGTTTAGTGTGTTGTTCTTTTTCTCTTCCATTTCTTCTTTTTATATGGACAAGACCCTGTCTGTTTTTCAATGTGCCTCCAGTAAGTTGACATCCCATTGTTTTCGTGGTCTTCCAACTGATCGTCTTTCTATAGGAGACTCGTCTCTTGCCGTCTTAACTGGTCTATTTGTTATCATTCGGCTGTATCTGTAGTGTATGACCATTAATTTTTCCAAGTGTTTTCATTTCTGCTGTTTATAATATCCTTTTTTTCCTCTTTGTGTTAGGTCTTGTTTCTGCAGCGTAGGTCATTATTGGTCTGATGACTGTTTCCCAAATTTTGCTTTTTTTTTTCTTTCCCGATATTTTTAGTTTTCCATATTGTTTCATTTAGGCAGCCTACTGCTCTGTTTGCTCTATTTACTTGATTTTCCACTTCAGTTTTGAGCTTTCCGTATCTAGATAATGTGATGCATAGATATTTAAACTCCCTTACTTGTTCTATTATTTGACCCCCGCTCTAAAAGAAGAAAAAACCTTCAGTAGTAAGCCAGTCGTCGGCGCTCGGTCCACAGCGACATTCGACGCCTAAATGTTTCAGTACAAACCTAAGACTGGTAAACTCTGAATCTTTTTTTTGGAATATCAGTTATCCCGGCTCTGTGTGTATTGTCTTTTTCATTTCTGAGAAAAATAAAATCTTCTATCTCAAGATAAAGTTGAAAATAATACATGGAAATTAAAACGTTTAGTGTTTTGTTCTTTTTCTCTTTCATTTCTTCTTTTTATATGGACAAGACTTTGTCTGTCTTTCAATGTGCCTCCAGTAAGTTGACATCCCATTGTTTTCGTGGTCTTCCAACTGATCGTCTTTGTATAGGAAACTCGTCTCTTGCCGTCTTAACTGGCCTATTTGTTATCATTCGGCTGTATCTGTAGTGTATGACCATTAATTTTTCCAAGTGTTTTAATTTCTGCTGTTTATAATATTTTTTTTGTCCTCTTTGTGTTAGGTCTTGTTTCAGCAGCGTAGGTCACTATTGGTCTGATGACTGTTTCCCAAATTTTGCTTTTTGTTTCTTTCCCGATATTTTTAGTTTTCCATATTGTTTCATTTAGGCAGCCTACTGCTCTGTGTGCTCTATTTACTTGATTTTCCACTTCAGTTTTGAGCTTTCCGTATCTAGATAATGTGATGCATAGATATTTAAACTCCATTACTTGTTCTATTATTTGACCTCCGCTCTAAAAGAAGAAAAACCTTCAGTAGTAAGCCAGTCGTCGGCGCTCGGTCCACAGCGACATTCGACGCCTAAATGTTTCAGTAGAAACCTAAGACTGGTAAACACTAAATCTTTTTTTGGAATCAGTTATCCCGGCTCTGTGTGTATTGTCTTTTTCATATCTGAGAAAACTAAAATCTTCTATCTCAAGATAAAGTTGAAAATAATACATGGAAATTAAAACGTTTAGTGTTTTGTTCTTTTTCTCTTCCATTTCTTCTTTTTATATGGACAAGACCCTGTCTGTTTTTCAATGTGCATTCAGTAAGTTGACATCCCATTGTTTTCGTGGTCTTCCAACTGATTGTCTTTCTATAGGAGACTCGTCTCTTGCCGTCTTAACTGGTCTATTTGTTATCATTCGGCTGTATCTGTAGTGTATGACCATTAATTTTAGTCTGATGACTGTTTCCCAAATTTTGCTTTTTGTTTCTTTCCCGATATTTTTAGTTTTCCATATTGTTTCATTTAGGCAGCCTACTGCTCTGTGTGCTCTATTTACTTGATTTTCCACTTCAGTTTTGAGCTTTCCGTATCTAGATAATGTGATGCATAGATATTTAAACTCCCTTACTTGTTCTATTATTTGACCCCCGCTCTAAAAGAAGAAAAAACCTTCAGTAGTAAGCCAGTCGTCGGCGCTCGGTCCACAGCGACATTCGACGCCTAAATGTTTCAGTAGAAACCTAAGACTGGTAAACACTGAATCTTTTTTTGGAATATCAGTTATCCCGGCTCTGTGTGTATTGTCTTTTTCATTTCTGAGAAAACTAAAATCTTCTATCTCAAGATAAAGTTGAAAATAATACATGGAAATTAAAACGTTTAGTGTTTTGTTCTTTTTCTCTTTCATTTCTTCTTTTTATATGGACAAGACTTTGTCTGTTTTTCAATGTGCCTCCAGTAAGTTGACATCCCATTGTTTTCGTGGTCTTCCAACTGATCGTCTTTGTATAGGAGACTCGTCTCTTGCCGTCTTAACTGGCCTATTTGTTATCATTCGGCTGTATCTGTAGTGTATGACCATTAATTTTTCCAAGTGTTTTAATTTCTGCTGTTTATAATATTTTTTTTGTCCTCTTTGTGTTAGGTCTTGTTTCTGCAGCGTAGGTCATTATTGGTCTGATGACTGTTTCCCAAATTTTGCTTTTTGTTTCTTTCCCGATATTTTTAGTTTTCCATATTGTTTCATTTAGGCAGCCTACTGCTCTGTGTGCTCTATTTACTTGATTTTCCACTTCAGTTTTGAGCTTTCCGTATCTAGATAATGTGATGCATAGATATTTAAACTCCATTACTTGTTCTATTATTTGACCTCCGCTCTAAAAGAAGAAAAACCTTCAGTAGTAAGCCAGTCGTCGGCGCTCGGTCCACAGCGACATTCGACGCCTAAATGTTTCAGTAGAAACCTAAGACTGGTAAACACTGAATCTTTTTTTGGAATATCAGTTATCCCGGCTCTGTGTGTATTGTCTTTTTCATTTCTGAGAAAACTAAAATCTTCTATCTCAAGATAAAGTTGAAAATAATACATGGAAATTAAAACGTGTAGTGTTTTGTTCTTTTTCTCTTTCATTTCTTCTTTTTATATGGACAAGACTTTGTCTGTTTTTCAATGTGCCTCCAGTAAGTTGACATCCCATTGTTTTCGTGGTCTTCCAACTGACAGTCTTTCTATAGGAGACTCGTCTCTTGCCGTCTTAACTGGTCTATTTGTTATCATTCGGCTGTATCTGTAGTGTATGACCATTAATTTTTCCAAGTGTTTTCATTTCTGCTGTTTATAATATCCTTTTTGTCCTCTTTGTGTTAGGTCTTGTTTCTGCATCGTAGGTCATTATTGGTCTGATGACTGTTTCCCAAATTTTGCTTTTTGTTTCTTTCCCGATATTTTTAGTTTTCCATATTGTTTCATTTAGGCAGCCTACTGCTCTGTTTGCTCTATTTACTTGATTTTCCACTTCAGTTTTGAGCTTTCCGTATCTAGATAATGTGATGCATAGATATTTAAACTCCCTTACTTGTTCTATTATTTGACCCCCGCTCTAAAAGAAGAAAAAACCTTCAGTAGTAAGCCAGTCGTCGGCGCTCGGTCCACAGCGACATTCGACGCCTAAATGTTTCAGTATAAACCTAAGACTGGTAAACACTGAATCTTTTTTTTGGAATATCAGTTATCCCGGCTCTGTGTGTATTGTCTTTTTCATTTCTGAGAAAACTAAAATCTTCTATCTCAAGATAAAGTTGAAAATAATACATGGAAATTAAAACGTTTAGCGTTTTGTTCTTTTTCTCTTTCATTTCTGCTTTTTATATGGACAAGACTTTGTCTGTTTTTCAATGTCCCTCCAGTAAGTTGACATCCCATTGTTTTCGTGGTCTTCCAACTGATCGTCTTTGTAGAGGAGACTCGTCTCTTTCCGTCTTAACTGGCCTATTTGTTATCATTCGGCTGTATCTGTAGTGTATGACCATTAATTTTTCCAAGTGTTTTAATTTCTGCTGTTTATAATATTTTTTTTGTCCTGTTTGTGTTAGGTCTTGTTTCTGCAGCGTAGGTCATTATTGGTCTGATGACTGTTTCCCAAATTTTGCTTTTTGTTTCTTTCCCGATATTTTTAGTTTTCCATATTGTTTCATTTAGGCAGCCTACTGCTCTGTGTGCTCTATTTACTTGATTTTCCAGTTCAGTTTTGAGCTTTCCGTATCTAGATAATGTGATGCATAGATATTTAAACTCCATTACTTGTTCTATTATTTGACCTCCGCTCTAAAAGAGGAAAAACCTTTAGTAGTAAGCCAGTCGTCGGCGCTCGGTCCACAGCGACATTCGACGCCTAAATGTTTCAGTAGAAACCTAAGACTGGTAAACACTGAATCTTTTTTTGGAATATCAGTTATCCCGGCTCTGTGTGTATTATCTTTTTCATT